>NC_133773.1:14835062-15209804 GCF_003597395.2 Chelonoidis abingdonii | reverse complement strand
TCTAAGGATAGAACAAGAAGCAATAGGCTTAAACTGCAGCAAGGGAGGTTTAGGTTGGACATTAGGAAAAAGTTCCTAACTGTCAGAGTGGTTAAACACTGGAATAAATTGCCTAGGGAGGTTGTGGAATCTCCATGTCTGGAGATATTTAAGAGTAGGTTAGATAAATGTCTATCAGGGATGGTTTAGACAGTATTTGGTCCTGCCATGAGGGCAGGGGACTGGACTCAATGACTTCTCAAGTTCCCTTCCAGTCCTAGAATCTATGAATCTATGTGTGGGGAAATAATAGCTTGCTCATGAAGAAAACACAGGAATTGATGACAAGGAAAAAATTCACAGATGTAAAATACAGCTACAGAGCATATAATTTTTTTTTAAACACTAGTGTCTACTCCAGTCACACACATCACAGTAAGTTGTGGTGAGAGAGAGTGTGATAAACTGCAGAACCAAGTGATAAAAATTTTGACCTGCCTCTGCGCCCATTAAGCCATCTCCCCTGGAACTACTACTCACCTTCCAAATCTAAAAGCAGTCTCAAACAACGCCTTAAAAAAGAAGCCACAAACAAATCCTTTTCTCCCCCAAGAATTATACTGGTCTGAGGCCCAGGCCAGGTAACATTCAGTCCCGGACCAATGATTGGTGCATGGTGTAATAACATGCAGATTGACAGGGCTAGAAACAGAAACTTTTATCACTGAAAAGGGTGAGAATCCCTGCTTTCAGCCAGGATACAGCAATCTGTTTCTAGTCCTGAGATACTGGACCCTAAAAGTGTGAATTTTTTTTGGTATAGAAAACCTATTTTAATTTAAATTACAAATATCTGCTTATGTAATGAAAGACTGTACCATAAGACATATCTAATTTAGATTGCAATGGTAACTTTAATGCTGGCATTTTTTGTCTTTCTAGTACTAAACTTTGTCATCTTAACTATTAAAAACATTTTTTAAAATAGAATTTCCAGTATCGTGGTGGCAACATTTTAAAAAGAGAACTTAAAAAAAAAATGCCAGCACACGCAACTGTAATATCCTCCTTGCATCGGGTGTCAACTGAGTTTGACCCTGAAATCTTCATATCTGTAGTACAGACCTCCACTATATGAGCTAATGTAGTAACTTGTAGTAACAGAAGTAGTCTGTTAACCTTTATGGACCAGTCACTAGAAGGGAACACGACTCACACTATGTAAGTGGGTTACAATCCAGATCCTCAACGATATTTAGGATCTTAACTTCCACTGATTTCAATGGAAGTAAGGGAGCCCAAATACCTTTGGATCTATGCCTATGTGACAGTTTTCCAGACCACAATGAAATGCTGGCAATCAGGAATCCTGGATTCTATTCCTGGCTCTGGGAAGGGAATTTTCTAATGGCTCAGTTCCTAATTTGCATGCTCACTCATCTGTACGTCAACAGCTTTTTGAAGGAGGATAGGCAGGAGTAACCTCTTCTGGTACACAGCACAGGCAAAAACATAGATTTGCCACCTGTATTCTACGAGGCAGTGCGGCTAAGCAAATAAGACTACAGACTGCCTTATAAAAGACTTGGGATCCCCTGGAGACAGCTCTGCCAGAAGTGTCTTTGTGCAACTGCTCTGAACTCTGATTCTCGTTTACCTTTTCTTTAAGAAGTGGGTTAAACATCACTTCCCTCTACCTTAAGAGGTTGTCATGAGGCTGTGGTCTCTAATGAGGCCTGAGAAATGTACAGAATTATTAACACATGCAGGGCTTAAATTCAGCCAGAGCTGTCAAGAGCAGAGCTCCAGTAAATATTTTCAACCCCTGTGGAGTTTTTATAGCATGTTCTGTGGAGGTGTAAGGGGGGTTCTAAAAAATACTCTATGAAAATTTAAGCCCTGAACACAAATCAGCGGAAAAAAAGAGATTACAGCAGTCTCCTGGCTTCCAGTTTAAGCACACTTCCCTTAGGCTGAAAGGTACTTTGATGAGGAAGCTCAGTAGGATTTAGGAGCGTGCTCAGCGCAGATGGAATATTCAGACAATTGAAGAACAAGGGTAAAAAAAGTTCTATTGAATGTGTGGGGATCGTGATTTTTTTTAAAGGACATTAACACTGCCAAATCTGCACAGCTGTTCATGGAGACAGCAAATGACACCTATCTTACCCCAAGACAATCCCCCTACTCCAAATCCCTGATGGGCTAGAGTTCTTCAAAAACAAATGGCTGGAAACAATTTTAATATTGTCAAAACTATGTATTTTTCACTAATCTCAATCTGAGAGGAGGCTGGATTGTTTTGGCTCAGATTTTGTTTTTTTAAATTAACTTGAGGAAGAGGTCAAGCAAGGAAAATTTCAGCTGGAACAGTTAGTTTGCCATAGCTATAACCCATTTTCAGCTTCTTGTAATAGAAAGTGTTGGGCAACATTAACATATAACATTCCTTTGCATCCTCCCTGTAATAGCAAAACCATGCTAGTGACTACATAGTTAAGTATGCACTGAGAGCTCCATGGCAAACCTTATTTTGACATACTCTAATGATTACCCTCAAAATTGCTTTGAATAAGCATTGCTTTGAATAAGCATTGCTTTGAATAAGCAATTTGCTTGAAAATGTTTAATGTAGGTCAGTAGATCACACTTTTCAGAACACTTCATAACCTTAGGATTTGTAATTTTCACATACTAGTTAATAAAATGTAGTACTTTTAAAATTCTGATGTAATCTCATGATTTTTCCAGTGTTTATTTTCTTAGCATATTCATACTTCCAAATCCCCAAATTAGCACATGAATACTTGGGTCTGTAGATTTGAGCACTTAACAGAACTTTTGGCCTTTTTTTATATAGAGAAAAACAACTGTGTAAGCCAGCAAGTAAAAATGCAGATGGGATTTCACCACCATTCGAAGACATGTACTGGGGGAGAAAAGGGTCTTATCCAGCATGCAAAGAAATACATTCTAGTTAATATTCTCTTTAAATAAGGGGGTTTGTCTCCTTCCATTCCCCCTTAAAACTGTCCTCCCCACTCCCTTAAATACCCATCTGCTATTTAACTCTATTCATTCGGTCTTGTCCCCAACAAATCTAAATAATCTCAGTGGATGTTGATGAGTACTAATTCCATATACCAGAGCTCTCTGCCAACAGTTCTCCCCCTTCATTGTCTTTCAACACGCTACCTCCCTCCTCCCTAGACACTTTTAAAATCTCCCTCAATCACCTCCACTCCCCAATAACCCTTCTGCAACAGACTTTCTCTTGCTTTCCTTGTGCTGTTGTCTACACCTCACCAGTTTTTGGAAACTTGGGAACCTGTCAGCACATGAAGAACAGGTTGGCCGGATTCCAACTAAACAAATTAGCCTTGTGTGTATAGATTTTCAAAAGAGCAGGATTAAATAGGTGTCTCTTTACATCCAGATGCTTTTTGCCCTCCCTTAGGTCAAAAGCCTGGAAAAAAAAAAGATGTGCTTTGAAGGTCAACAGACTTGTGGTCTGTCCTAACAAGGGGTGGGGCGGAGAATATCAAAATTGTGTTTTTATAACATTATTTGGTCTCCTCTTGGTCCCATTATAACAATGCTCTGTATATACCACATCTCCTCACCATCAATAACTCACCTTAAATCTTCTTAATAACAATAGTTCTACTTTTAGAGGCTGTGATTATTCAAAGCGCTTTACAGTATTAAAAGGGCACAATTTAAATATGTCTGAAAATGTTCACATGCTATATTTACAAAAACCAGCTACGCCCTCGTCTACGCTACGAGTTTAGGTTGAATTTAGAAGCCTTAGATTGATTTAACCTTGCACCCGTCCTCACGACGAAGCCATTTTTGTCGACTTAAAGGGCTCTTAAAATTGATTTCTGTACTCCTCCCTGATGAGGGGATTAGCACTGAAATCAACTCTGCTGAGTTGAATTTGTGGTACTGTGGACACAATTCGACAGTATTGGCCTTCAGGAGCTATCCCAGAGTACTCCATTGTAACCGCTCTGGACAGCACTCTCAACTCAGATGCACTGGCCAGGTAGACAAGAAAAGCCCCGCAACTTTCGATCAGCACAGGTGACCATGGAGTCCCATAATCGCAAAAGAGCTCCAGCATGGACTGAACAGGAAGTGCTGCATCTGATTGCTGTATGGGGAGACACATCTGTCCTATTCGAACTCTGTTCCACAAGACAAAATGCTGGAATATTTGAAAAAATCTCAAAGGGCATGAAGGACAGAGGTTATAACAGAGACCCACAGCAGTGCCGCATGAAGCCTACCAAAGAACCAGAGAGGCAAACGGCTGCTCCGGGTCAGAGCTCCAGACATGCCGCTTCTACGATGAGCTGCATGCCATTCTAGGGGGTACCCCTACAACTACTCCACCCCTCCCGGGCTACTTTGGCAGTCATCCCCCCATTTGTGTGATGAATTAACAAAGAATGTATGAATTTGAAACAGCAATGACTTTGTTGCCTCTGCAAGCAGAGATCAAGGGGGGAGGGGAGGGCAGCTGGCTTACAGGGAAGTATAGTGAACCAAGGGGGTGGGTTTTCATCAAGGAGAAACAAACAGAACTTTCACACTGTAGCCTGGCCAGTCATGAAACTGGTTTTCAAGGATTCTCTGATGCACAGCCCGCCTTGCTGTGCTCTTCTAACCACCCTGGTGTCTGGCTGTGTGTAATCAGTGGCCAGGCGATTTGCCTCAACCTCCCACCCTGCCATAAATGTCTCCCCCTTACTCTCACAGATACTGTGGAGTACACAGCAAGCAGTAATAATGATGGGAATATTGGTTTTGCTGAGGTCTAACCAAGTCAGTAAACAGCGCCAGCGAGCTTTTAAACTTCTAAAGGCACACTTTATCACCATTCTGCACTTGCTCAGCCTATAGCTGAACTGCTCCTTACTACTGTCCAGGCTTCATGAGCCATGGGAGAAAAGGGTAGGGTGGGGCAGGTGAGCAGCCTGAGGCAGAAGCCTCCAGCTGTCATGATATGCCAGGCAGGACTGAAACTCCATTAAGCAAAACTTAAAGAGTCATTCCCATTTTTGTCCAGGCACCCCCAACCAACCTCACTGAGGCTGGCTAGGCACCCCTGACCAAGCTAACCGAGGTCGGCCAGGAGCACCCACGGGACAATGTCGGCAGCTAGCAGTCGTATTGTGCTGTCTGCCATCCACAAGGCAAGGCAAGGGGATGCTGCTGTGTAGCACTGCAGTACCACATCTGCCAGCAGCACCCAGGAGACATACGGTGACAGTGAGCTGAGCTCCATGCTTGCCGTGGTACGCTGTCTGCATGAATAACCCAGGAAAAAAGGCAAGAAATGATTTCTTGCCGTTGATTTCACAGAAGGAGGGAGGGAGGCCTGACAACATGTACCCAGAACCATCCACGACAATGTTTTTGCCCCATCAGGCATAGGGAGCTCAACCCAGAATTCCAATTGGCGGCAGAACAGTGCTATGTTCCAAAAGTTGATGCTAGCCTCGGTACTGTGGATGCACACTGATGACTTAATGTGCTTAATGGGGACACACACAATCGACTGTATTAGATAGATTTCTAAAAAAATCGACTTCTATTAAATCGTCTAATTTCATAGGGAGACAGTCCCTTGATCATTATAAAGGATAGCAATTTCTCCTATTTCTGTTGAGTTTGTACATTTGGACAATACTTCCCTCAGTTTCATGCTTTGGCTTGTACTATCACAGTTGTTTGTGCAGACCTTTCAGATAGAGCCAGAGGAGAAAAAAAGCACTTCAGAAAAAAGGAAAACATGACTGCAAAGTCCACAACTGGCCCTGCAACTCCAAGGCAGGGGCAGATTCCGACATTTTATAAAATATATATGTAATTTCAAGTCCACTGTTGTCTCTCATTATCCCCATTTTACAGATGGAAAAATGGAGGCCCAGAATCATAAGTGACTTGTTTAAGATTGCTGTCACACAAGGCCTGATTCACCCACTGCTATGAGCCATGTGTTGCCATTGTCACTGGTGTGAGCTGAGTAAAATACTGCCATGCTGACTTGCAGTGTGTTTTGTTTTTCTTAGTAAGGGCTATGCACAGAGGTAACTGACCACACTAATTGCAAGAGCAAGGATGCACTGCTCCCAGGAAGAGTCTGTGGGAGGGACAGGAACAGAACCTAGGAGCTCCCCCCCAGTACATGCATGCATGCATATACATAGTAGGATACACCCTCTCTGCATGCACGCACACACACACACACACACAGGGTGTGACACCCACTCCCCCCAGCACACATGTATACCCACAAAACAGGTGGGATACCCCTTCCCCCCAGCACGCACACACAGGCTGCACCTCCTCTCCTACCACAAACACAGGGTTCAGTACCCCATCCTCAGCATAAACACACACACACAGTGCAGTACCCCCTGTCCCTAACACGTGCACATGGTGCGATACCCCAACCCAAGCGCACACATGAAGGTGTGGTATCCCCTCCCCACATCTCTCTCACACTCACACACTATGGTATCCCCTCCCCCTGCACACATACAAGGTATGGTAACCCTCTTCCCGCGCGCACACGCACACACACACAGAGGGTTGGTACCCTTCTCCCACACACACAGAGTGTGTGGTACCCCCCCCACAGGGTGTGGTACCCCTTCCCCCACACGTGCGCACACACACGCACACAGTGTGGTACCCCTTCCCCCATGCACACACACAAACGGTGTGGTACCCTTTCCCTCACACGTGCACACACACACACACAGTGTGGTACCCCTTCCCCCACACGCGCACACACACAGAGTGGGGTACCCCTTCCCTCACGCGCGTGCGCGCACACACATACACACACACAGTGTGGTACCCCTTCCCTCATGCGTGTGCGCACACACACAGTGTGGTACCCTTTCCCTCATGCGCGTGCGCACACACACACACACACACACACACAGTGTGGTACCCCTTCCCCCACACGCGCACACAGAGTGCGGTACCCCTTCCCTCACGTGCATGCGTACACGCACGCACACAGTGTGGTACCCCTTCCCTCACGCGTGTGCACCCGCGCACACACACACACACAGAGTGTGGTACCCCTTCCCTCACGTGCGCGCACACACAGTGTGGACCCTTCCTCACAGCTGTGTGCACGTCGCGCACACACACACACGTGTGGTACCCTTGGCCCACGCGCGCGCGACACACACACACACAAGTCGTGGTACCCCTTCCCCGAGGGGGGGGGGGGGGGGGGGGGGGGGGGGGTAGGGGGGGGGGGTGGGGGGGGGGGGGGGGGGGGGGGGGGGGGGGGGGGGGGGGGGGGGGGGGGGGGGGGGGGGGGGGGGGGGGGGGGTGGGGGGGGTTAACTCCTCCGCCCACACTCTCTCATCACCATCCCACGCGAGGCCCAACTGCCGGGGCGCAGAGCGGGATCCTGTAGGCCAGGCCGGCGGCCGGCGGCGCTGTGCGGAGCGGGAAAAGAAGACAGGGCCCGCCCGCAGCGGGAGGATGCGGCGGAACAGGGCCCCGAGCCCGCCCGTCGTCCCGCCCCGATAATCCCAATATTTATCACCGGCAGCAGGCGCTGCGGCCCGCCCGCCGATCCCCGCGCCTCGGCGGGCCGCTGCTGCATGTATTTGCTGCCCTCCGCGCCGCTTCGCCCAGCCCCGCCGCCCTCGCCAGCCCGGCGCGCTGGATGCGAGTGAGCTGGGCGGGGCGGGGCGGTCGAGCGCGGCCTAACCGACCGAGCGCCTCGAGGCGCGCCCTGAGGCGGCCGGGCCTGTCCCAGCCGGGGCCGCTCAGCCGCCCGCGCGTTAAATAAGGGTCTCCCGCCACGGGGCGGCCGGGCCGGCCATGCGCGGCCCGCCAGCCGGCGCCAGGCTCGTCGCCCGCGCGGCCCCCCAAACCCGCAGCTGCTGGCGCCCGGCTGCCCGCCCCCGTGCGCGCGCGGGTGGGGTAACACGTGGCCCGAGCCTCGGGAAGGCGCTGGATGTGGGGGGTTCCCCCCAGCGCGCCGTGCGGCTCTCCGCAGCGGGGGGGAATCGTCAGCGCTCGCTCCTGCTTGGGGGCCTGGAGTTTCTGTTCAGTGGGGAGAAAGACTGGTTTCCCCCCCACCGCCGCAGCCAAGGCTTGGTCCTGAAAGCTGCTGAGAGCCCTCCCGGGGGGACGAGTGTCAGGTGCTCAGGAACTTTTGGGATCAAGTCCCAGGGCTGTAAAGGTTGTCATTTAACCCTAGGTTTTTATACTGCTTTTACTTTAGTTCAGGGGTAAGCAACCTATGGCATGCGTGCCAAAGGCGGCACTCGAGCTGCTTTTCAGTGGCGTTCACGCTGCTCGGGTCCTGGCCACTGGTCCAAGGGGCTCTGCATTTTAATTTAATTTTAAATGAAGTTTCTTAAACCTTTTAAAAACTTTATTTACTTTACATACAACGATAGTTTAGTTTTATATCATAGACTTATAGAAAGAGACCTTCAAAAAACCCTTAAGATGTATTAGTGTCATGCGAAACCTTAAATTAGAGTGAATAAATGAAGACTTGGCACAGCACTTCTGAAAGGTTGCCGACCCCTGGTTTAATTGGAGGCTGTTGGTCCCATGTGTCTGTCCAGTCAGAAATACAACTTTTAGTAGCTGACACTGCCAGTTGTTATCCATAAAACTGTTTCTAGTGAGACCTCTGACACTTATTTTATCTTCAAGCTTGTTTTGTGATACTAAACCTCATAGGGGACTTCATCGTAACCGGTAATATAGGTTTTCTTAGTTCCTTAGTAAAGAAAGTTTTTAAAAATCTTGTTTTTAAATTGTGTATTTGTGTTGATAAATGCAAAGTAATGCACATTGGAAAACATAATCCCAAGTATACATATAAAATGATGGGGTCCACTCAAGAGAGACATCTTGCAGTCACTGTGGATAGTTCTCTGAAAACATGCTCTTGGCAGTCAAAAAGGTGAACAGAATATTGGGAATCATTAAGAAAGGAACAGATAATAAGACAAAGTTTCATATTGCCTCTTTGTAAATCCTTGGTACATCCACATCTTGAATACTGAGTGCAAATGTGGTCACCCCCT
Source organism: Chelonoidis abingdonii (assembly GCF_003597395.2). Taxonomy (NCBI): domain Eukaryota; kingdom Metazoa; phylum Chordata; order Testudines; family Testudinidae; genus Chelonoidis; species Chelonoidis abingdonii. The sequence continues at coordinate 15,200,733 of NC_133773.1, read as the reverse complement.
CTCATAAAAGGTATATTGGAATTGGAAAAGGTTCGGAAAAGGGCAACAAAATTATTAGAGGTATGTAACAGCTGCCATGCAAGGAGAGATTAATAAAATTGGGACTTTTCAGCTTGGAAGGGAGACTAAGGGGGGATATGGTAGAGGTCTATAAAATCATGACTGGTGTGGAGAAAGTAAATAAGGAAGTGTTATTTACTCCTCATAACACAAGAACTAGGGGTCACCAAGTGAAATTAATAGGCAGTAGGTTTAAAACAAACAAGTGTTTTTTCACACAGGGCACAGTCAACCTCTGGCACTCCTTGCCAGAGGATGTTGTGAAGGCCAAGAGTATACCAGGGTTCAAAAAAGAACTAGATAAATTCATGGAGGATAGGTCCATCAGTGGCTGTTAACCAGAATGGACAGGGATGGTGTCCCTAGCCTCTGTTTTACAGAAGCTGGAAATGTGTGATGGGCTGGATCACTTGATGATCACCTGTTCTGTTCGGTGCCCCTGGCAGTAGCCACTGTCGGAAGATAGGATACTGGGCTAGATGGACCTTTGGTTTGACCCACTATTGCCGTTCTTATGGTCTTGTGTTGCAATAGCAGCCAGAGGTTAGACACTGTAGAAATATGTGGTAAAAACACAGGTCCTGCTCTATAGAGCTTACCACTGAGGCAGTGACAACTCAGGACAAACAGGTGCGAGGATAAGGTGGCAAAGGAGGAATGTTTTTCACTTAGGCTATGTCTACACTCCAGACTATGTGGACATAATTTATTTCGCTCAGGTGTGTGAAAAACACACCTGAGCGACATAAATAACACTGATATAAGCACTTGTGTGTACAGCACTATGTTGGTGGGAGAACTCCTCCCCCTGACATAGCTTCTGCTGCTTGTGGAGGTGGTTTTATTATGCCGATGGGAGAGGTCCTGTTGGCATAAAATGTCTTCACCAGACGCACCAAAGTGGCGCGGCTGTATTGGTATAGCTGCCGTGCTGTATATATAGACACGGCCTTAGATTAGCTTGCCACTTGCCTACCTCTCATCAGCTTGTAGCGTTTCTGCAGGCACTGTTTTGCGGACATCATGGTTAAAATTGAGTCTTAAGGAGAGATTTGGTGGAGGCTAAATTAGCTACTTTTCAGATTTGTAGGGGGAATTTGTGCCAGGCATGGGAGTGTCAGGGAAGTACACTAACTTCTCACTTAATGTTGTAGTTATGTTCCTGAAAAATGTGACTTCAAGCGAAGCGATGTTGGGTGAATCCAATTTCCCCATAAGAACTAATGTAAATGGGGGGGTTAGGTTCCAGGGAAAAAAATTTCACCAGACAAAAAACTATATATTATATAGATACACACACACACGCTCTATACGTTTTAAACAAACAATTTAATACTGTTCACAGCTATGATGATTGTGAAGTTTGGTTAAGGTGGTAAAGTTAGAGAGTGGAAGGGGGAGGGATTTTTTCCGGAGGATGCCTTGCTGCTAAATGATGAACTAGTGCTCGGCTGAGCCCTCAAGGGTTAACATGTTGTTAATGTAGCCTCTTACACAAGGCAGCAAGAACACAAGGGAGGGGAGACAGCATAGAAGACAGAGACAGACACTTTGTGTGTGCGGGAGAGAGAGAGAGAGAGAGAGGCACATTGCCCCTTTAAGTAAGCTGACCCACTCTTTTAAGTGCACTGTCTTTTTAAGTGGATCAGGAAGTTGAGACCACAGCTGCTGCCCCAAGCTCTCTCTGTCTCGGTCGGTGTTCCCTGCCTGGGGGTAAGCAGGGTGCAGGAGAACACCCTAACATTAGTCTTGTCCCCCCCTGCACAGCAAGCAGGAGTCTCTGGGAGCAGCTCCAAGGCAGAGGGCAGGAGCCGCACATGGTAGTGGGGAGGGAGGGACAGCTGAACTGCTGGCAATTGATAGCCTGCCAGGCGGCTGCAGCACAGGGAACTTAGGGGAGTGGGGAGCTAATGGGGGAGCTGCCGGTCCACCCTGGTTACAAGCCCCCACCAGCTAGCTGCAACGGGCTGCTCTTCCTGAAAGCAGTGGACAAAGCAGGTGGCTACCAAACGACATTAGAAAGGAGCGTTGCGCAACTTTAAACTAGCATGTTCCGTAACTGAACAGCAATGTAATAACGAAACGTTAACTAGGACGACTATAAGTGAGGCTTTACTGTACAGAGATGTTTGTGGGAGAAGTTGACTTATATAGTGCAGAGTGGCAGAGATGGTGAGGTAAGATAGTGGCTCTGGTAATAGGCCTGGTTTCAACTATGAATGTCCCTTAAAGTCATGATAATAAGCACGTTTGATGCTATAAGGAGGAGTGAAATGATGAAATGTAAAGACTTTGGCAGCAGCATTTTGAATTGACTTGAGGATGGCAAAGTTGCAGTAGTCGAGGCTGCAGAAAAAGAGACCTGTTGTATGAAGATGTGATATAGAGGACCTAAATAAGACGTATTGCTTCAGCAGTCAGAAGAGAGCAAATATATATTGCTGTGTTGAAGCAGGTTTTTCTGTTACATAGTTGCATACATACTTGAGTCTTGATCCTGCAAATGCTTAAGCATGTGCTTAACTTAGCATGTGTGAGTACTCTCATTGAAGTCTGCATGAAGTTAATCATGTGCATAAATATTAGCAGGTTATGGGCTTTTGCTAGTTAACATGTACAGATGGCTCTACATGTCCCAGACATCTTTCATATTAGAGAGGTGAATTCTCTCATTTATCCGATTCTCCAGAGCAGCCCACTAGAAGGAATTAGCATCACCTTTAAATGACTAGAGGAACACTGTCAACTAGACCAGTGTTTTCTCAATCTCTGGTCCATGGACCTTTGGGGGTCTGCGGACTATGTCAAAGGGGTCCGTGAAGTGCTTTGACTGAAAACTGAAAAAGAATTCAGCTATATATAGAAACAGTAGATTGCCAAAGGGGTCTGCACCGCCAGTCAAATTATTTTAGGGATCTGCAAATGAAAAAAGGTTGAGAACCACTGACCTAGACTTCAGAAACTTAGATTTTGTAAATAAAATGTTGCAAAACCTAATATGAATAGAAATATTTTCACAAATTTTTAATTAAATGAAGACTCTTCTGTGTAAAGGGATATAACTCGTTAGGTTTTTTTTTTAAAGATTAAAAAAGTAGCTTTGATACTACTCTGCTTCTGAGTTCCTCTGACAGTTTTTGTGCTTGATAACCACATTTTCCACATAGCTGGTTATAAGGCCCACATGAACAGGAAGACAATAACAAGGTAAAACATAAACTAAAACAAACCAATTTTTATCTAACCTTTTAGTTAAAATTATCTTAAATGTTACTTGCCTGAGAATATTTTATCTACTATCACAAAGTTCTTAAAAATTTGACTTGGCTGTCTAAGCATTTGCTGCAGGGTGCCATGATTCCAAACAGTGTTCTTGTGCGTAAAAGCTTGAAAGTTAAATTGACAAAGGCCTTGTGTCATGGTATAATTCCCCACTCTGAACCTTAGCGTCCAAAAGATGGGGTACCAGCATGAATTCCTCTAAGCCAGATTACCAGCTTAGGACCTATAGCGCTGCCACCAACTAGGAGTTCCAGTGCCTGGTACACTCTGGTCCCCCCAAAACCTTGCCCGGGGAACCCCAAGACCCAGACCCTCTGGATCTTAACACAAGGAAAGAAAACCCTTTCCCCCACCGTTGCCTCTCCCAGGCTTCCCCTCCCTGGGTTATTCTGGAAGATCACTGTGATTCAAACTCCTTGAATCTTAAACACAGAGGAAAATGCACCTTCCCCCCTCCTTCTCTCTCCCACTCCCAGACTCTCCCTGAGAGAGACAGTAATCCTAACATAGAGAGAAATTAGCCTCTCTCTCCCCCTTCCCTCCTTTCTCCCCACCGATTCCCTAGTGAATCCAGACCCAGTCCCCTGGGGTCTCACACTAGAATAAAAAAAACAATCAGGTTCTTAAACAAGAAAAACTTTAATTAAAGAAAGAAAAACATAAAAATTACCTTTGTAAATTTAAGATGGATTAGGTACGGGTTTTTTAGCCATAGGCACTGGAATACCTCCCAGCCTAAGTATCCAAGTACAAATTAAAATCCTTTCAGCAAAATACAAATTTGAACTCCTTCCAGCCAAATGCCATTTGCAAATAAAGAAAACAAACATAAGCCTAACTCGCCATCTACCTAGTACTACTAATTTGGAATCTATAAGAACGCTGTAGCAGGAGATTGGAGAGAAACCTGGTTGCACGTCTGGTCCCTCTGAGCCCCCAGAGTAAACAACCACCAAAAACTAACAGCACACACAGAAACTTCCCTCCCTCAAGATTTGAAAGTATCCTGCCTCCTGATTGGTTCTCTGGTCAGGTGACAGCCAGGCTTACTGAACTTGTTAACCCCTTACAGTCAAAAGAGATATAGAGTGTTTGTTCTATTAACTCCTTCTATCTGTTTATGACACCTTGTCTACATGTAAAAAAAAAAAAAAAATTTGGTATAACCCTGCCCTGTATAGACACTCTTATTTCTGTATAATATTGTATTTCTGGATGATCTTTAACCTGTTCCCAAGCATTGTAAAGCTAAATTGAAAAAAGCCACTCTTTTACGAGAACAAGTGTGTCCACACAGGGAGATTATGCCTGCATAACTGAAAACCTCCCTGTGTAAACAACGCCTTAATAAAAGTGATAGCAAACAGTCTAATTTCAGCCCCTGCCACCACTTTAGAGAAATAAAAGCAAAACCAGAAAGCTTCAGTGGCAAAAAGTAAAGTTTTTTTTTACTATTTTTAATAATGAAGTTGCTACTAGTGGCAGAGAGGTTTTTTTCCCTAAGGTCGTTTCTAATTTGGAGGTTCAGGAAATGGACAGTCTCAGTAAGCATGAAGTATGGCCACACACAGATACTACTATGACAGTAGGTTTCACTTTTCTGTTCTGTTCCTTAAAATATGCATTGATAGTGAAATTCTTAAGTTTGCAGTAAAATATGACTCTGATAAAATTCAGCTAATGTTTATCTTGGTTTAATTATTTTACAGTTATAAATTATTATGACTGCAATACTTTACACAAGGTAGTTTAAATGCTGAAACACAAGGGTTCGCTTATATTTGTGGCTTACTTTGTGGTGAAAATAAGTGCAGCAACCTGATCTGATATCCTGTGCTTAGCATTTCTCACTTGCATGGTATATTATGCTTCATACATTTGATTTAATAATTATTCAGTGCAAACAACTCATTAAGAACCCTTAAATCTTCTCTGTTTAGTGCAGCAGAAATTTATTTACTTCCTTCTGTGGCTTTGGTAGTATTGATCGAGAATAGATCAAAATGGAGAAACTTCTATGAATTATTGCCCTTCACTGCTCTTGTAGAGATGACTCCACCGTATACATGACCTGGACTTTCATGTTGAATCTGATTCATCCTAATAAAACCCAGATCAGCTCAGGAATAAGATCTACTTGCCCATTATCTTTCAAGATGATTGAAGATAATAATAAAGTAATGACATTTTGCTTGGGTGTTCAAGGCAGTTTTGCAAAGCTGTATTGACCAATGCCTATCTAGTGTACATTATAGCCAGGAGTTTGTTATAGTGAAAGAGCTCCGCTGGTGGTGGTGGTGAGGGGGGTCGGGGGGGGACGGGACTGGCAACTCCTCCAGGCTCAGCTATGGGGCTCGAGGTGGGATCTGGGGAAAGGGTTCATTATAGCGGAAGGTTCATTATTATGAAGGGCGTTATAGCGAGGGTGTACTGTGGTTTGTAATTGTTACACAGTAGCAGGTGAGGCTCGTAATAGTCCTCTTTGCTTGGGGAGCCCAATATATTTGCATCTCCATTTTGCAGTTTTCTTTTTGTTTTTCATCTATCAGGAATGTTTCCTTTTAGTTTAGTTTTGCAGAATTTAATCTGAAACTCTGAAGGACAATGTGAATAGATAATAGGTATCTTGAGAATCTTCAACTATATTTACCCTGCCTCTGTCCTTGAGGACTGAAACTCTATAATGGTAAGATATGAGTGTAAATATTAATCATCTAGTTGTTAGACAAGAGGTACGTTTGGTGATGGCATAGCTTTTCTGCAGCTGTGGGAGTGTGAAGCTTTACAGCTTCTGTTTGAAAGTTCACGTTGTAGTGTAGACTAAAATTTTGCTTGAGGAAAGTGATAGGTTAGTTTGTTGTTTGCATCCTCAACCTCTTCCACTGTAAGTGGAAACTTGTAAATTTTAGGTTTGCAGAATTTTGTTGTGTGCTAACAGCTGAAGTGGGAGATGGTATAAAACTATTGCTTATTTTGAGTGTTTTTATTTCCTTTGTGTCATATAGTTTTTTATTAACTATTAATTTTTCTATCATAATCTTTACAAAGATAATTAATTTCTTAAGTTTGCCTAGCCCAGCACTGTAGTAATGTCAACATTAACATTAAATTCTCACTTGTTTTTAAAAAAATAAAGCATTTTTCTCCAAGCAGTACCAGGAACTAGAATTGGAAGGGACCTCAAGAGGTCATCTACTCCAGTCCTGTGCACTCAAAGCAGGACTAAGTATTATCTAGACCATCCCTGTTGGGTGTTTGTCTAATCTGCTCTTTAAAATCACCAATGGTGGAGATTCCGCAACCTCCTCCCTAGGCAATTTATTCCAGTGATTAACCACCCTGACAGTTAGGAAGTTTTTCCTAATGCCCAACCTAAACCACCCTTGCTGCAATTTTAGCCCATTCCTTCTTGTCCTATCCTCAGAGGTTAAGAAGAACAATTTTTCTCCCTCCTCCTTGATAACAGTTTTCAAGTACATAAAAGATTGTTAATTGTTCTCTCTGTCTTCTTTTCTGCAGACTAATCAACCCCAATAATCTTCCCTCATAGGTAATGTTTTCTGGACCTTTAATCGTTTTTGTTGCTCTGCTCTAGACTTTCTCCAATTTGTCCACGTTTTTCCTGAAATGTGACGCTCAGAACTGGACACAATATTCCAGTTGAGGCCTAATCAGAGCGGAATAGAGCGGAAGAATTACTTCTCCTGTCTTGCTTTCAATACTCTTGCTAATACGTTCCAGAATGATGTTTGCTTTTTTTTGCAGCAACATTACACTGTTCACTCCTATTTAGTGTATGATCGACTATGACCCCCAAATCCCTTTCCGCAGTACTCCTGCCTGGGAAGTCATTTCCCATTTTGTATGTGTGCAACTGATTATTCCGTCCTAAGTGGAGTACTTTGTTTGCCCTCACTGAATTTCATCCTATTTACTTCATACCATTTCTCCAGTTTGTCCAGATCATTTTGAATTTTAATCCTAAAACTAAGTCGGAGGTGGAGTCTTTTGTAGTAAACTGAGGAGAAACATTAGAGAAAATGTTTTATTTGCACTCTGGCGTTAGTAATTTGTTTTACCCCAAAACAGATTGCGATGGGATCCCTGGGGTACAACCTGAAACTGGGGTACTGCTGTGCCCCCTTTACTCTCCAGCATGGGCTGTCTCTCTGTGCTTTGCTAGTGACAAGCGGCAAACTTCTCCAGGTGCTGTTATCACTTAGCACAACAGCCTGTGGAGCCCCACACCTAGATACATTGTGTGAATGCTCCTGGAGCTACTCATGAATCACACAGAGAAAGGCACCAGCAAATCTTCCAGGACCCCACCTTTGCACTCCAGAAATATATCACCTTGCCCTGGTCAGAAATAAGTTCATTACTCAGTCTGCCCCTTCCTCGATGTGGAGTGGAGACATACTAGGGTGACCACACAGCAAATGTGAAAAATTGGGACGGGGGTGGGGGGTAATACAAGAAAAAGACTCAAAAATCAGGACTGACTCAATAAAATTGGGACATCTGGTCACCCCACGACACACTAGCCCAGGAGTGGCCAATCTGTGGCTCCGGAGCAACATGCGGCTCTTCAGAAGCTAATATGTATAGGCACCGACTCCGGAGCTGGAGCTACAGGCTCCAACTTTCCAATGTGCCGGGGGTGTTCACTGCTCAACCCCTGGCCTTGCCCCCTCTCCACCCCTTCCCGCCCCCTCCCCTGGCCTCCTGCATGCCACGAAACAGCTGATTGGGAGATGCAGGGAGGGAGCAGGAGGCTCTGATTGGCAGGGCTGCATGTGGATAGGAAGCATGGGGGGCGAGGAACTGATGGGGGGCTGCTGACGTATTACTATGGCTCTTTGGCAATGTGCACTGATAAATTCTGGCTACTTCTCAGGCTCAGGTCAGCCACCCCTGCACTAGCCTTTGTAAACTGAACTGAGGTTTCCCAAGCACTTCAACCAGCACATACTGTTTTAGGTAAAATGTAAAACAGATTTATTAATTACAGAAAGATAGATTTTAAGTGAATATAAGTGGTAGGCACAAAAGGTCAGAGATAATTACCAAAGAAAATAAAAGGAGATTGCAGTATTGGAGATCTGTCCTATGCACTGCCACCAAACTCCTGATTGACAGGGTTGTCAGTTTGGCATGCTTGACAAGCATTAAAATGAGGCAGGAGTCTGACAAGGTTAAGGGGAGTACTGTGTGTGCGTGTAACTGGACTGTCATCATGCATATGGATAAGGGGACAGAATTAAGACTGCATGGGCAACCTTAATTCTGGCATTTCCTAACTTGAGGGCTTGACTTTGCAACCTTAAACTTTGCTATTTTTTTTGTTTTGCTTATTTCTCTTAGAATGTAGGTACCTTGACATCCCAACTGTGGATAGAGTTTGTTTGAACTGTCAGAGCTCTTATGAAGATAACTGTCTAGCAAGATTTATTTTTCTAATTGTGTATCTCTGCAGTTCAGCAAAAGCAATCTCATGTGTTACTAAAAATATTAGACTCTAACTGTAGCCTAGGGAACAAGTGGAAATACTCATATTTTTTTTTAAAACCTGAACAAAAAACTGACCACTTCTGATGTGCATTGTTCTCCATATGTCTGAAATCTTCCCATGTCCTATTTGTGTTTGCTAATTTTTCCTGCAGGAGGAACCATGTTATGGATGATGCTCCTGGATTTTTACATAATGCCCAAGTGTTCTTGTATAGGCCCTTTCACTCACTGAGAGAGGTGGTTTGAAAATGGAAGTGCTTATTTGACCTCCAAGCATACATTTTTATCTGCTTTTATTACATTTGAAAATACAGAGAAATATAAATTATTGTAGTACTATACTTCATGACAGCTAGGAAAACTTGTAGTTGAACTTTTAAATTATACCACGATAAACTCAGATATCTTTGAACAGAAAACTATACTACTTTGATGATTTGAATTTGTTGGCCATGACTTTTTATTTTAATTTTTTTTAAAATGCAGGATTCTTAGATTGTGTATCAGTGGCTTTTGTAAGTTTGTTTGAATAGGTTTTTTTAAAAACAAAAAAGGCTTGTGGGGTGTATTGCATACAGTCTGTTTAGCAAAACACTGGAGAGGCAATCATATCAATGAAGTTGACCAGTTTGGGTGTGAGGGAAAGGAAAGTGCTATAGAAAACATTGTAAAATAAGTTTAAACCTGTATATATGTGCAGGCCTGTTGGATCTAGTCCAGATTCGCTAGTGGCTTTACTCCTATGGGAGCATGAATTCTTACTCACTCATATGCAAACTTTGGGGTTTCCTAGGGCCATATTGGGGGTTTCCAAAATTGTGTGGAGCGCTGATTAGGGGAAGCCGTGCCTCCCTAAAAAGCCAGGAGTGACCCAGCCCATGCCTCCTATCCAACCCCCCTGCTTTTCACTCCCTGACGGCCCCCCCAGGACCCCTGCTCCATCCAAACCCCTCTTCTCCCTGTCTGTTCCCAGAACCCCTACCCCTGACTGCCCCCCGCCGCCCCATCCAACCCCCCATCTCCTTCCTGACTGCTCCCCCCGGGATCCCTACCCCCCTTCAACCTTCCTGTTCCCGCCATCCACACCCCCCGAACTCACCTGCCCTCTATCCAACCCTCCTATTTCATGCCCCCTTACCATGCTGCCTGGAGCACCAGTGGCTGGCGGCATTACAGCCATGCTACCCAGTGCACCAGGACAGGCAGCCGCGCTGCTCAGCAGGAGCCAGCCATGCACCGCGCAGTGCAGAGCACCGGGTTAGGCAGCCGCGCTGCCCAGCATAAGCCAGCCACGCACTATGCAGCACAGAGCACCGGGTCAGGCCACGGCTCTGCAGCTGTGCTGCCTTAGGAGCTCACAGCCCAAGTTGAGGTTGCAGGTGAGGGGGAACAGCAGGGGAGGGGCTGGGGGCTAGCCCCCCAGGCCGGGAGCTCAGGGGCTGGGCAGGATGGTCCCTTGGGCTGGATGTGGCTCGTGGGCCATAGTTTGCCCAACTCTGCCTTAGATAATTGCATATGACAATACTTCAAGTGTTCTTGTAACCCGCTCTTCAGTTTAACAGAAAACTCCTGCTATCTTTGCCATAGCCATAAAGATGTACATTTAAATTTCTGTTTCTGCGGATCTGATATGTACTGTGGAGTCCCACTGACCTATCTGTTACTCAGACTGGACCAGCCAGTCTGCCAGATTGAGATGCTGCTTGCCTAACATCCATTTATTTTACTTCATGACAACTCATTTGGTTTTCAGGTCTTCCTTTATTCTAAAGAATTGTGTGTGAACTGAAGGCAAATCCAAGAACTGCTCATTCATCCAAGTTGGTCATTTACACACCAAAAAGCAGCAGTGGAGTTTGTCACTGGAGCAGTAAAACAAGGGGTGGTCTTTTTATTCAGGGTTTTGAAGGCCAGTTGTTGTCTTCCACAGGTGTCGTCTAACTCTCTGGTAAATCGTAGTCCTGGCCCTTTCTTTATTTTCCTTCTCTCTATCCTAAGGGAGTTCCTGAAGGTCTTCGTTGTTGAAACATGGAGATGTTTGTTTATCACGCTATCCCTTATATAAAACTTTACCTTAATGAAATCTAGGTTGCAGGTAAATCTGTGCTATCAGTAAACTTTATACAGTAGTGGGTGGTGGGTTTTTTTTTTAAATAAAAAATGTAATGTTAAGATTGCACTCTCATGCAAACCATTTGTGGTGAAACAATAATCACAAACTTAACCCTGCACCAGCACTATTGCAGTCATGTTGAATTTTTGTAAAGAGTAGCACGGTAATAGACTTGAGCTTAAGGAAGTGTTTAGTTAATAGAATATGATGCAATCTGAGTTGTTGACTTCACTTTTATTATTGATTTATGGACCAGCGGTACAATTCTCTTCTATAAATTTGTCCTGAGTGTTTTGGTTTGTTGTCTTAAATATTTTTATGATATAGTCCCACAGATTCTAACAATAGGCCTTCAGTCACTCTGGCAGCTTTGCAGGAGGAGACTTGTTAACACTAGGAGGAAAAGGCTGATTTCCTTCCAGTGGAAAGCCAGATGGTTCTCTCTCCCTCCAGACTAGCAAAGGAGGTAGCAGACCTTTCCTTAGGACAGAGAAATCTTGCCTCCTCCCTTCAAAATTTTTTCTTTGCCTACAGCCCAATTTTGAGCAGTGTCTGATTAATTTGGCTTCAAATTCTGATTATGGGGTAGTTATGTTTTTTCTCTGAGGTGCTGCTGTAGCTTTTCTAAGGGGGCAGGCAGACTCAAAAATGGTAGACCCCTCAGTAAAACGACCAGGGTGAGAAATGCTTGTCCTGTTCCTATTCTCTGCCCGATTCCATTGAAAGGGATGTTTGCTGTTTTTACAACCAAGGGAAAGCCTCATGTTGGCACAGGGTTGCCTTTGGAAAGCCACAGGATCATCATCCTTCCTTAGTCACCCACTGAGGAGAAAAAGCATAAAATAAAATTGCAATTGCTCTGCTTTAAACATTTCCAGGGACTGGGATTCTAAGACAGTCCAAGCCAAAGAGGGTATAATAGAGGCTTTCAGCATCCCTTTGAAACTGGGTGCAGACCCTGCCACAGCCACTCATGGGACTGAGTTGCTGGCCAAATGGTGGGCTCCCCCCAACTCTTCCAATTTGTCAAGGTCATTTTGAATTTTAAACTTTTTTTTTTTAATTTAATGTGGCAGTTAAATATAAACTTGGTGTTTGTTTGGCTAAATGGTTTATTGCTGGATATTTCACTGTTTTCTTGTGTAAGACGTTTCCTAATTATATTTTTTTCCTCCATACCGAGGAATCTGCAGAACATGGCTGTAAAACTCTATGGGATTTTAGTCTTTGGATCCCTAAGGGAATTAAGAAAGGATGTATGGCGTCAGTGCTTAAATTAGGCTCAAAACAACTATATGTACATTTGGTCTGTGGGTTTTTGTTTTTTTGGTGTATTATATGCACAAGTGGCACCAATTTAGAACATTGGTACATCGTGCAGTGTCATGTCAATGGATTCATGAGGACACAGAAAATCGGGAAGGGGAAAACCTAGGAACTGTATATTTCATTTCTTAATCTCTCTTCTCCCCACCTCCACCTCCCAAAAAAAAATCAAAAAAGGGAAAATACTGATTCCTCCCCCTCTGAGAAAATTGGTGTAGCAATGTATGTAGACAGAGAAGAGTAGAGTGTTGTATAAGTGCCTGGAATGCTGGCACAGTCTAAAGCAAGATCAGGCATGTTTATGACTTGATAGTTAAAATTGGCAGAGTCAGAAATAGCTAAATTGAGAACAACATCTCTATAGAAATTCCATATCTGGCTTCACTTTAAGTAGGGTCATGGAACGGCTATATCACACTGTCAATCCCATCTTTTTTGCTATCCTGCCTACAATGGCCAGTGCAAGTCTCTCCAATGGAAAATATGGGGGGAAGGGGGACGGGTGATTTGGGAACAATGGTGTATGTGGTGCTTGAGTAGTGTTTTAGGTAGGAGAATATTCCTTCTGGACCCCTAGAGGTATTGACCTTTAAAATAGTTTCTGGTTTGTATACAGGAGCAACAATTTGGTCATCTTCCATCAGATGTGAGAATCTCCAAAGTGACTTATGAATTAATCCTTTATGCCACCTCTGTGATTATTACCATTTTACAGATAGGGAAACTGAAGCAAATAATATTGTTCACTGCCCTGTATGAACACACAAAGAAGAAACATATCATGCCCCCTTCCTCATCTGTATGTGGGTTATGAATAATGGGAGTCTTTGCAATCAGGGAGTACAGTTGGCACATCACTCTAGAAAGGAGTTGAGAACTATACAGCAGCTATACTTCCCCCTGCAGAGGGAGTCTTCACCACACATTCTTTGCCACAGTCTAGCCCAAGGGTCGGCAACCTTTCAGAAGTGGTGTGCCGAGTCTTCATTCATTCACTTTAATTTAAGGTTTCGCGTGCCAGTAATACATTTCAACATTTTTAGAAGGTCTCTTTCTATAAGGCTGTAATATATAACTAAACCATTGTTGTATGTAAAGTAAATAAGGTTTTTAAAATGTGTAAGAAGTTTCATTTAAAATTAAATTAAAATGCAGAGCCCCTCCAGACTGGTGACCAGGATCTGGGCAGCATGAGTGCCACTGAAAATCAGCTTGTGTGCCACCTTTGGCACCTGTACCATAGGTTGCCTACCTCTGGTCTAGCCATTAGTGACGTATTTGAGGTCATATGCAGTGGTGGTGTAGCCGTGTTGGTCCCAGGATATTAGAGGGACATGCTGGGTGAGATAATATCTTTTATTGGTTTTATTGAACCAATAAAAGATACTACCTCATTCACCTTGACTTTCTAATATTCAGGAAACCTGTGGCAGAGAGATGAATAAAAAACCTCACCTCCTTATTACTAGTCTTTTGCACTAACCACAAGACCATTAATCATTTCACAAATACCATTGGAGGTACATGAAAGGGAGTGAATAGTTCTTACTTTTCAAAAAAAAAATCAAAGCACAATATTTTTAAATGATCTTCAGAGGGAACAAGTTTCATTGGTTCAGTTGACTAAACTATGGTGGCGGGCGGGGGGGCATCACTTTTTAAAGAGACCTGCCAAAGGAGGAAAATGCATTTGAGCCTTTTATTTGCTATTGTAGCAATAATGAAGGCCTGAAAATTGTCTGCTGTGTTGTACCCTTAGAAATAAGCAATATGAAGGCAGAGAACTGTAGTGGTGGAGTGGGAGTTTTCTCATCACTTAAATGGATGCTGTCAACTACAATCTTTTTAAAATTGACTAGAATTAAAAAAAATACCTTTAAGAAAATAATGATGTTTTGTTTTGCCACCCTGTTGATGATGATAAGAAGGGATGTTTGGGCAGATATGAAACCAGAAATGCTCAGCCTTTCCTGTTCTTTTCTCTGCTACTCCTGCCTACTGCTACTTTAGTCTTAGCTCTGCTGCTGCTATTTTTATTTTTTAAAAAGACAATTTTTATCAGGGGGGCGGGGGAGCTAGGGAACAGGGGAGGAGCGTAGAGTGGAATTTTCAGTTTTAAGGTCTGTCTAATGTATTTGCTTTAGTCTAATGAATTTCACAAGTAGAAAAGCCAGTTACACCTCTGCCCTGATGGAAAGTGACCTGATATAACACGAATTCGGATCTAACACAGTAAAGCAGCAGGGAGCCCCAGGCCCTTTAAATCCTCACCCGACTCCCACTGCCAGAGCTCCAGCTGTGATTTAAAGGGACCGGGGCTCCTCACAGCAACTGGAGCACCGGGCCCTTTAAATCCCCGCTGGGGCTCTGGCAGCCGGGGTTCGGGCAGTAATTTAAAGGGCCTGGGGCTCTGGCTGCTGCGAGGAGCCCTGGGCCCTTTAAATTCCTGCCCAAGCCCCATTGCCAGAGCTCTGACGGTGATTTAAAGGGGCCAGGGTTCCCTGCAGCAGCTGGAGCACCGGGCCCTTTAAGTCACCGCTGGGGAAGCCGGTCCTGTCTGGCATGGCATACCGGCTCTTGCCGGTACTCTGTACTGGACCAAACCTGATATAACGTGGTCTCACCTATAAAGCGGTGAGATTTTTTGGCTCCCAAGGACCGTGTTATATTAGGGTAGAAGTGTATTAAAGTAATCTAAGTAAAGATACCTTAATGTAAAAATGACTGTGTGTGTGTGTGTACATGTCCTGATTGTATCTTGTTTAACCTTTCTCCTTCAAAGGTTTGTAAACTGTGTGCACACACTCTGAATTTGGAGATGTGTGGGAAGGTCAGACAAACTAAACTTTCTCTTGTGAAACTTGACTAGGGCCCTACAGATTCACAGTCCATTTTGGTCCATTTCACGGCCTGGGGTTTAAAATTTGTTTTCAGATGTTTATGTCTGAAATTTAATGGTGTTGGAACCATGGAGGTCCCAACCCAAAAGACAGTCGGGGGGGGGGGGGGCATGGGATTGCCACCCTTTCTTCTGACCTCCAGCTGGCAAGGGCGCTGCCTTCAGACCTGGGCAGCCAGAGAGGAAGGCTGCTGGCCGGATGCCCATCTCTAAAGCCCGTGCCACTGCCACGAACAGCACAGAAGTGAAGATTGCAGGGTATAGGGTGATGAGTTACCATATGTCTGGTTTTCCTGGTAGTCTCCCACCTGAGTGAGGGGCTGACAGCTGGAGCCACAGCCTCCCTGTGCAGAGAGGTGACAGCTGAAGCCACCAAGCTTCCTGCAGCCAGGGGAGATCCCGGAGGTGGGTTTGAGCAGCTCAGCGTGCAGCCGCTGCAGGGGTAGAGGAAGTCTCGTCCATCCCCATCCCAGCAGCTGGAGCCCCTGTGCTGGGTAGTAACCCTTGGCTGCATGCCACATTTCACGGGGGAGATCAGATGTCACAGTTCGTGACACGTTTTTCACGGGCGGGAATTTGGTCAGGCCCTAAACATGACCATTTAAATGGAACTCTCTTTGTGATGTGTCTGCAGACTGACCAATGTGGAGTCTCCCCCTTTGTATATCAGGAAGATGGCAACCAACAGAAGCAAAGCGTTTCTGTGCCTTCTAATCAGTATAACTGCTTTTCTTATCACAGGCTAATTTCACTTTCTGCCTCTCTGCAAAGTCCACCAAAAATCTCTGTGTGAAAATGATATTTTGGTGACTTAATCTTTCTTGAGTGGCTTTTGTTCTTATTTCTTGCTTTTCATGTCGTAGGTGAAATAATCTGCTAGGCTGAAGGGGAAGAAAATCTGAATTTGGAACCACTTCATATGCCTTGGTAGTGGGTTCTTATGTTCTTTATGCGGCTAAGCTGAGAAAACCTTCAACTTCTCCAGTTTTCATTTGGGTTGATTACAAATATTCCAGCTTCTGGTGTTCAGTGCCTGGAGTCCAAGGCCCAGAAGGAAATCCGATATCCTCTGACGGAAGGACTTCAGCATGGCTATATTGAGACAATAGGCTGCTTTTCCTGGGTGGACTAGCTATTGTATCCGCTGGGTGTACGAGCTTGGGATGGTTCTCAGGGTACCCAGGACTGAGTCGCTGTGTTACCCTGTGCCGCTAGTGGGAGGAGCCTTGCCAGTGATGACCGGGTTTTTGCCTCCTAACACCACCAACCTTGTAGCCACTCTAGGGCTCTCCTGTGGGCTTTGCCAACTCTGCCTTCACCTTGCAGGTTAACAAATAGGTGCACCCCAGTCCTTGAGATCATTTGACGTCCAGCCCATGACACTGGCTATTCACAGAAATCCCAGATCCTCTGCCCCAAAGGAGCAGTGTACCACACTTTACTCATTTTGACTGTAAATCACTGCTTCTATATAAAGCACAGCGCTTGTAATAAAACAAAAGATTTATTTAAGAAGCAATAGAGATTTAGCTAGAAACGAGTGATGGAAACGTGATTACATACAAAACAAAATCATAAAACATGAACTAGAGTCTACAATTACTAAGAGTTACTTTTCCTATTTAATAAACTAGGTTTCTCCCCAAAGTTCAGTCTGTTGCAGAGCTGGCTGGCTTTCCTGGAACCAGGATCCAAACTTGCATGAAAACACCCCACTCCACAAGATATTTCTTCCAAGTGGTTTTGATTGTTTGCTGTTGTCTCTCCTGATTTTCCATTGGGATGGAGCAAGGCTAGACAAGTCAGCCTTGCGTTATATCACTGGCTAACCAGGAAAAGTGACAACTCCCTCCTGCTTGCACAGACATATTCTCCCTTAGTGACTAACTTTTACTCCAAATCCATAAAGCATACTTTCAGCGTAGCAACATTATTTCTGTACAGACATCTTTCAGTGATTGAGTCTTGATAATTATGAGCTTTCTGTGGATACCTTATCTGTTTCCCTTTATGGATAAATACTGTTTAAGACATGTGTTTGGTACAGTGAGTTTGTCAGGTCTGAGATGAGAGTTGTTTGTTTGCAAAGAATAGGGGACCCTTTGCCAAGGGGCTTCTGTGCCGCACCAGTCTGTTTAGCTTATTAGATAACCAAATGCAGTACCACACTCACCTAAAATTAATAAGTGGTTTACCTCCAGTGGTCTCCTCCAATTAGTTATTCATTTAGCCTTTTAAGTTCTCCTTCCGTGGTAGGGGATTCCAAGCTTGGGAAGATCCTTTTCCCTTCCCACTTCTTTGGCTTTATTATGTCTTTGAGGTTGAAGTGGAACTGAAACCTTCATATAAGAATGTGAAGTTGTCCTCCACAGTCCTCACTGGGCATTTATTCAGGAGAACTGAAGATAGGAACTGTGGCTAGTCTGAGGTCTGGTCTACACTGGGGTGGGGGGGTCGATCTAAGTTACCCAACTTCAGCTACGTGAATAACATGGCTGAAGTCGACGTACTTAGATCTACTCACTGCAGTGAGTCGACTGCTGACGCTCCCCCGTTGACTCCGCCTGTGCCTTTCGCTCTGGTGGAGTACCGGAGTCAACAGGAGAGTGCTCGGTGGTGGATTTATCGCGTCTAGTCTAGACGAAATAAATTGACCCCTG
The DNA here is from genome assembly GCF_003597395.2 of Chelonoidis abingdonii. NCBI lineage: Eukaryota > Metazoa > Chordata > Testudines > Testudinidae > Chelonoidis > Chelonoidis abingdonii. The sequence goes on along the minus strand of NC_133773.1, from coordinate 15,182,882 downwards.
CTGGATCGATCGCTACCTGTCAATCAAGCGGGTAATGTAGACAAGCCCTGAGAGTCCAGCTATTCCTGGAGTCTCAGAGAAAGGCTTGTTCACTTTTTTAGTTGACCACTTCTCCATGTGCACTGCACTCAGACTCTTCTTACACAAGTGAGAAGAGGCTTATCAAAACTCCATCCTTCTGAGAACAGACAGTAAATGTGCAAGTGACAACTGTGATCTGTTAACTGGCAATAGACAGGGAAAACAAAGTCCTCTGATGAACTATTCTCTTCAGATTGTCAAAAACACTCCCCTCCCCTGCTCCTCCCAAATCACAGCTCATCACATTCTGGAGTAATGGAACCTGGCAAGGTGGGTGAGGAAATCCACCTGGACGTGTAGCAGTTAGAGGAGATGGTGGAATAATTGTTGCCTAGTTATTTCATATGCCTAAATGTTGGTTTTCGTTTGTATTTGTCCTAATGTACAATTTTTGTAATCTGCCCTGGAAATGGGAGAGCTAGCACAGGATGAATTCTCCACCCAATAGAAATTTCCACTTGTGAACGCCTTTCCTGTAATCCTTTTTTGTTTTAGAAAGCTTTAAGGAAGGCAAAGGGAAAACAAGGCAAGACAATGTCTCAAGTACTGGAATATAGTCAGAAGTGCCAGGAAGACCTGGTTTCAGATTGTCAGCTGACCTCAATGGAGTGCTGCTGGACCAGCCTCTGTGGATCTGGCCTTTGGCTTGCATATTTTCTTCAAAGTGACCAGGCCCTGCCCTTACGATTCACTGTGTGTCTGGATAAAGTTACATGCCTGTACTTTGACCGTCTTCCTACTCTTTGTATCTAACTGGCTCTTAAGTGGAAGAGTCTGAAGAAGCTCGGATTGTCAGATAAAATGATCAACTTTCAGTTGAGGAGAAAAGAGCACCTCTTCAGGATAGCATTGCGTATTTAACGGGTGTTGCTAGAGCAGGGGTAGGCAACCTATGGCACATGTGCCGAAGATAGCACACGAGCTGATTTTCAATGGCACTCACACTGCCCGGGTCCTGAAACTTCTTAAGCATTTTAAAAACCTTATTTACTTTACGTACAACAATAGTTCTGTTATATATTATAGACTTATAGAAAGAGATCTTCTAAAAACGGTAAAATGTATTACTGGCACGTGAAACCTTTAAATTAGAGTGAATAAATGAAGACTCGGCACACCACTTAAGAAAGTTTGCCGACCTGTGTGCTAGAGTAAGGGAACTTTAGCACAAAGGCCTCCCTTAAATGTCTTATACTAAGAGAAGGCTTCATATACCAAAGCATTTATCTGCTACGTTACACAGCCTTTACAGATATGAGGTGGTATTGTGGCCACCAAAGGAATCCATATTGTTCCATAGATGTGTTTTGGTTTAAGAGCAGCTGACTATATTTTTAGCATTGTGCAGTGAATAGGTCAGTGTACAAAGTTTCTCAGCTTGGGATAGTCAGGGAAGTAATTTATACTCACTGTCAAGTTTAGTCCTTTTGTAGTTATAAAAATGGAACTGCTCTCTTCCCAAACTTTTTCCATGACATACACAAATTATAAGCCAACTAATTATGGATAGGCTGAGGGGTAACTGGGTATAGCTCATAAGCATTTGTTTATCTAGCTAGAAAACAAAACTAGGTGTGTTTAAAAATCAAACCTCCAAATGACCAAAATGTACATTGACTTTTCTCCCTCTCCTTCACCCTTTGTGTGGTATTTGCTGTTTTAGGCTATGATTCTGCAGTGCTTCGATCCCGGTGTCTGTGCATGCCCACGTGTTTGTGATGCATTGGAAGACTGGGTCCTTGGATTACAAATTCTTTGGGACAAATTCTTTCTATGTGTTTATACAGCATCTGGCGCACTGGGGAACTGACTGCATACTTGGAGTGCTACCACAATAGAAATAACTTTTTGAGTCAGTGCCACTTCTCCGTGGTTGGTGGTTTATGTAACTTTACATCAACAGCAAATGACAGTGGCCCATACCGAACATACGAAAAATGTACAATGAAGTTTTTCAAAATGAAGACATGAAGTAAACTATTTAACATCCAATGCCTCACAACATAAAATAATAATAATTAAAAAAAACTGACCTGTTAAATGAATAACAAGCTAAATGTATCTTTTGACTAGCAAATTAAACATATTTTTTAAAAACCAAGTCCTCCAAATAACCATTAGAGGAGGCAGTCTATTAAACCAAACTTAGTTTGACAAAAAAATAGAAGTAAATTTCTGCTTATGCCCCTCTCCAGCTGCTGTGTAGTTCCTCATGTTTGTTGATTTACTTTGTTCTGTTAGGCTAAGAGTAGTGTTACCAGTATTAGCCTGGTACTGAATTTCATTTGATTCGGAGACCAGAATACTTGTTATAATTACATACTAGCTTTCTGATGTTGTATTTACTGGATCAGCACTGTTGTACTCTTGAGGTGAGTTGCCTTACTGGTCTTCATGGTTGAATTTAAATTATTTTGAGTGCTTATGATGCCGATGTAAATAGGATTTTAAAAAAATCTCTTTTGCATATTTCAGATTCATGGTTCCCACTTCTGGCAAAGATTGTTACTTTAACTGCTTTGGGTATAATGTATTTCAGTTTTCTCAGTGTCATATAGCAAGGTAGTTATGACTGTAAGAATCCATGCTGATAGCTTTCAGATCAGTTTTGTGGAAAGACAAATAGGTTTGGAAACCTGGTGTTCTATAGAGTTATAACCTTGAATTAATACAGATATGCAGAGCAATGAATACATGAGAGAGGCTGAGTTGCATGTATCTAAGTTTCTGGATATAAAGTAAGATTTCAAGCTAGAGCAGGTGAGCATTGTTGACTTCCCTGATCAAATAACGAAGATTTCCTCCTTTTAAATATATCTCTCGGGAGGGATTTGTCACTTGTACTACTGTTCTTTCTATTTCTCATCTTCCACCTCCCATTTCTGCCCATTCCCTCCCCGCAAACATCCCAGGCTCTGGGTGGTTTAAACATTGCTGTGGGTTAGTGTGACCTGTTAAGATTGTTCTGTAATGTCAGTTTGTCTAACAAAAAAAGCCTGGTTATTGTGCCAATGATTGCAAAACACAGTTCATTTCAGTATAAAGCTTTGACTAATCTAACTTTATTTAGTGACAGCTGGATCTCTTTGAGTAAGCCTTGGAACTTTTAAGCTGTGTGAAGTAAGGCGGGTTTTTTGGTGACTTCATTCCACGTAGTTAATCATTGCTGCAAAGAATAGATGGAGAGAGAGGAAGCTGGCCATTATCTTTCTGTAACAGAATGAGAGAGAGCTGTAGTGCTGCTGAGCTTCACTTGTTTTATTAATTTTGGCACCGTACAGCATCAAGAGTAAAGACAGCAGTACAGCCTGGGGAAAAATCTCCCTTCTCCCCTTTCTTCCAAGTGCAAATTTTCTTTGAGGGATGAAATGTCACTGATTATTTGACTTGATTATTAGATGGACTTTAAACATTTCTCTCTTTCTGTAAGGTATAGAACATTTTTTATTTTATTTTATTTTATTTTTTAAGAATTGCTATCACGGTGTGTGGGAATTATTCTGAAAACTTCTTGCTCACAGAATATGGATTTCTATTTCAGCCCCTGGGGACGCAGCCCATTAGTGGCCTCGTCAGATATGTCAAGGCAGTCACTCAAGACAACTTAATCAGTGACTCTCTCCTTTTAGTTTAGAATACTTTACCCTACTGAACTCTGATATAGTGGCAGGTCTGTCAGTAAAAACCCATCCCTCTACTGTAGGCCTGTGATTTGCTTGGGAACAGGGCTTCCTTCTTCACTCAGGATCTTCCCAAAGAGAAAAGCTTTTCTGTTCAGGTACTGCCATCGTCAATTGGGAACTGCAAATGTGCTGTCTTGCATTAGAACTATGGACTGTCACTCTCACTCCACCCTCATGGCCAGAGAAAAATTTTTCCTGATGGTGGTTGCCATTGGTCACATGATTACTCCAACTGCCCCTCAGTTGCTCCTGACTTCTTTCTGTAAGTGCTTCATAACTGCAGGTCTAACTCTTAGGCCACTCTGATGTCCTTGTTATATCTCATCTAAAGCCACTAGTAATGCCCTCTTTTTGGGAAGGGTGGGGTCTCCAAACTAGCTATTTAATTGGACAATCCAGGATACTTTTGAATCCTTATGTAAACAGGAGTCTTATTTATACTGACTCTTCCTCATGGGATTAGTTAATTTACAGTCTGATTGGTGGAACACCATTTCTTCCTGCTCAAGAAGTCACAAACATTCAGGCTCCTGTGCATTTAGATGATGAAACTACAATTTCTCATTTGACAAGGCTTATACCTCTCTCTATATTTGTAACCTTCTAGGAACTTACTAAATTTCAATTAAGAAAAAAACGCTTGCATGTACTACATTCTTCATTGTTGTAGCTATTGCCCCTGTGGAAGAGAATAAACACAGCAAACTCTTCTGTGTCTCATTTAAGAGAGATCATGCAGACTGTCAGGATAATGGAAGAGACTCACTTCTTCTTTACTTACTATACAGATAAAAAATAAAAATCTGCATGTAAGGACTTAGGAAAACAAAGTATAAAAACGGAAAAACATAAGTATTTCAAATGGTGTCTGGCATTTCTATGCAGTAAAGGTTTTAATCTTTCTTGTAAAAATGCTGATTGGAGGAAGTGATAGAGGAAATAAGAAAAGGAAAAGGGAGAAATAAAAATCAAGCTGGCTTTACTGTAGTAGCAGGGATGGTTTACAAAATAATTGATTGTTATTGCCATTCATTTAAAGGCAGAGAAAAAAAACATAGTGTGATACAGTGCAAAAATTATGCATTTCCACTAAATGTAATTGCAGATTGGCCCAAAAGCTAAGAGAATAGATCCCCCTGAGGTTTTTGCAACTTTTCTTCGGGATTGGTTTCTATAGTATACTTTTTGTGAGCTTTGTTGGAGTGATAACATGAAGCTGTTTGGAATTCCACCACCATAAAAGTTACTGTCAGCTGCAGATTCCCAGATACCCTGGTGTTTCATGATTTCCTGGTGATAGAATTTCACTACACTTAGGTTTGCACCATATGTCAAGAAAAACACCCCTAGAGTGGGGGAGGGTTGGGGAGCCCCAGAGAATGTGGTTGCTGAATATTGTTGCACCCAGCTGTACATTTTGCTTCTTTTTACATTATAGGGGTTTGACAATATGTTCTTGACTCCACACCAAATAGAGGCAGCATTATAAACTTAGAATACTAGATTTGTTTAGGTTGTTGTTAGAAAGGAAGCTAGCTGTGTAATTTTAAAGTAGTCCTGCTGTTTGTTTCCTAACTAGTCACTTTACCAGATAGGAAACTAAGATGGTGCTGCAGATTTCTAATGAATAGCTCCACAAAGTTTGGGAGGATGTGAAGCATGTTACTTTAATATACAAACAAACAGAATTTTCATTTAGATTGGGGAGAAAAGGTTCATCTGTGTCCTACGTGTTCACTTTAAGTGCTCTCTGCCATGAAACATGAACAGGATATGCATTTTATTGCTGTTTATGTTGAAAACTAACTTGCCCTTTCCACATCAGCACTGACCAAAGACATTCATGATAGTCACCTTGAGCAGGTGAATACAAACCCACTCTAAAATTCTGGATTTAGCTATGCAGAGATGACTTTCTCCCATCTACTTTTGTTTATTTACTATTATGATAATGGTAACTGTATATTGGCCCGATAGAATTCTTTTAAGGCTCTTGGAGTTGTCTTATTTTCTCCATGATAGAAATAATGGGCATAATGCCTGCATTGCAGAGTATCAATGGAAATTACACCAAGGCAGATAGTTTTTAAATTCAGTCTTAGTGCTTGAATATGTGGGGAGGGTGTATGTGCGTGAGAGAGAGAGCAAGAACATGCGGACCTTCCTAAGATAGCCCAGTCATTGAGTTTATACCTCCCTTCCAACAGATGGAGATAGGGAAAATCTCAGTGTTGTGGACATAAGTCCTGTATATGCTTGTCCACTGCTGGTCCTTGGGTGTCGCTGTCTTTACTTTAGGCAGTGGAAAAGCTGCACCTGATGGCACTGCAGCTAGATCTTCTCCCCAGTGACCCCGACTTGATGAGGTACGCAGCAGCTTCCTTGTCCATGACGGCACATCGCCTGGACAAGGAGCACAGAGAGGACCAAGCATCATCTTAAATTCAAGTGCCATTTTCGTTCTCTTCACACATCTTACCTTCTTTCTCCCTGCCCATTCCCTCTAGAGGGAGTTGTGGTGGCTGAGATGTGTGGGAGGAGCAGAGATCTGTCTAGTACTGCCTGTGCTTTTCAGACGAAGGAGCTGGGAGAGACTGCCAGGCCTGTGTAGCTGATGTTCTCCCCTTCCTCCATGGTGGCAAATCACCTCTCAGCAGCCTGCTCTTGGTTTACCCTTGCCAATATAGATCCTGGCTGAGGTATGCTAGTTCTTGTCACAGATCCACAGGTCACTGCTACACCCCAGCTTTTAAATAGTCCCGAAGAAGCCCCACTCTGCTTTACGGGTAGGTCATGGGGCCAAGCCTCCGGGCTCCAGCACTCTTGTTGCACACTGTGTTCGAGCTCCAGTAGAGAGAGACCGCCCATGTTCAGAGACTTTTTGCCTTCTTTAAGGATCAGTGAATCTTAGCAAGTATTTGCAGTGGCGCCAGATAGTTTTTTCAAAACAGAGAAGGATTTATTAATCAAGTGGGACACAGCATCAGGGAGTCCTTAGGTTAGCACAGAAAAACAAAGGTGATGGCAGAGTTCAGGCTGGCCACCATCAGGGCTCTACTCAGCTACGCTGCTGTGGAGTCCATATTTGGCTTGGTCTCCCTCTGTCTCTGTCAGTCCCAGGTGAGATCTCTGGGTCTCTCCAAAGGCCAGCTCCTAATACAGATATCTGATGCCTCTCACCTTGTTCTCCAGGTTGAGGCCTTTACTCTGCTCTTTTGGCTGTTGGCTGCTATTTGTAAATGACCTGAACAATGGGGTTCCTATTGTCTTTCTGGATCCTCCGTTGATATGGACTGATTAGAACAACCCATTCATGTCACACCAGAGAGTTATGTGACACAGCCATCTCCTGTCTCTTTCCCTTTACACTCAGTGCATAACAATGCAATGTAAAGCACAGAGAGAAACTGTAACATGCATAGGAATCATAAAAATTACCAAAATGCCTCACTTTGTCTGTTTACTAGTTGTTGAAAGCAAAGGCTGAAACTTGAGTTAAAGAGGAACAGATTTTTTGGGGCAGCTTGGAGCTGTGGTGTGTAGTCTTAGTGTTTTCGCAGCTGGGTTTCCATTGGGATATGTATGAAGAAAGTAAAATTTTTCTTCTGAAGACACTAAATTTTCATCTGGTAGCATTTCCCAGAGAAGAGTACAGTGAGCTAAATTTCCTCCTAAATCTAGGAGATTATAAATCCCAGAATTCTCCGGGGGAGGATCTCATCTAAGCTTACATGAAGTTGATGTTGGTCCAAGTAAAATGATTTTAATAGGCAATTCTCTCCGATTCTCTTTTGGGGAGTGATGTGGCATTTCTGGGCTAGATGTGTCTTGGACTAGCATGGACTCTTGTACAGCTGATTGTAGTCAGGAAAACTACCATCCTAACAGGAGGTGCAAAATCTTCCAAACATGAACAGATCTTAATATGATGAGGGCTGTCTTCCCATGTATGCAGACAGCTAGCTCCAATGTCTCTCTGCTACTGCTTATAGCTTTGCTAAGTTGCAGTAGAGTGAAAACTGACCAGAGTCTTGTCAGCTTTTACTGCTGTTATTCAGAGCCTAGGGGGCAGCTGTGGAAGTGGTGAGAATTGAGTCAGGTTCACTCTGCTGTTACTTTTGGAAAATTGAGTGGTAGTAGAGCCAAGACCTGGAGCTATTCACTGGAGAGGAACCAAAAATGGAGGTGGAGGGAAGGTTAGAGTGGCAGAAACTCCTTCCTCACAGCAGCCAGAAGGCTCTGAGGTGGAAGCAGGAGAACACAGAACTGTGGGCCTCCTTTCTTCAGAAAAGGAGAGGGATTGCAGGTTGAGTTTCAAATTTATCAGACCCCTCTGAACCGGAGGCTGTTGCAAACCATGGAAGCACTGTGACAGCACCTTTTGTAAGAATCCCTTCCTCTTTCTGAGCAGTGGGGAGATGGTTGCTGATGATTTCTTACCTGGGTATTTCCCCTCCCCCCCTTTTCCCTCCTAGGAAAATCCATTCATATTTGTCTATAACTAGTATAGTCTAGTCTCCTTACTGAGTGTCTGGTAAAATCACAAACACTATAGATGGGCATAGAAGTAAGGGAGACATTGATAGGGAATACAGTTTATGAAAATATTACACTGCCTGTAAAACTGTTTAAATATTTAGGAGCTTCTTGAAATAGGAGAAACAGTTGTCTGAGTTCCTGTGCTGAAGGGAATATATTACAGCAAACCACAAGAGAGAGAGTGACATTCTCATTTCATTTTGTGATGAAGGCGGTGACCAAAAAGTTACTAAACAACGATATGACTTCTTTGTATATATAAAAATACACACACACAAAAAGGGGCCAAGAAACTAAGGTTATGTTAAATGCTTAGCAGTTGGAAGAAAGGTCAAGATCTCTGTCGTGTGTGCTGCTCTGCTGCATACATGTGAGGACAATTGCTAAGGTACATACTTAAAAAGAAACTGGGATGCTATATCTCTAAGTGGCATACTCCTAGGTGATTATTTTAGAGCTCTGTAGTAACATGTAGTGCAGTTCATACTGTGTTGTCAACAACCTTAAGATTTGTCAGATCTCTGTTAAATTGTAGATGCATGTAAAAGAAGCTTCTGACTTTTCAGTATTGGTCCACTGGAAAGGATAACAAGTGTATTAAATTTACTACATATGTGCAGCATAGCCATTTAAGGTTACCACAAGAAACTGAACTGCTAACTTCCTCTCTTGGGTGTAAAATATAAGTACTTTAACATTCTTCTGTTCAGGAAGGTCCTCTGATTGTTACGGGAAGGTCTTCAGCCTGTTCGTGGCTCATCTGGCAGAACCAGACTCAGCAGGGAAGGAGATACTAAACCTGGAGACATCTTTGGTTATATTCTTCCTTTTCAGCTACAAGACAGATTTTGCAGATCATTCTCCGGCAGAGCACCTATTTCTAAAAAGGGGAGGGAGGGAAGATAAAGGCATCTCTCCTCCTATGGCTAGATTGTTTGTTTGTTTCCTGGGCTTGATTTCCCAATGAAAGGGGTTCTGCAGTTCCCTCCTATCGCTTTCTTGCAGGTTGAACGTTCCGTTCATACACGAGTGCTAGGGACCGCTGCCTAGGTTGCTGAGAGTAAGCAGGCCCATTCACAGGTCCCAGGTAGTGGAGCATGCCCTGACTCTCCCTCAGCACTGAGAACCCGTTATTATAAGTCTTAAACTACACTTCAGTCATTGTGAAAAAGTAGGCCTTGTAATACATATAGCTTACAAGAGCTGCCTAAACTGTTTCTGAACCATTTGAACACAGTTTTTGAATACTTAAACTGTTTCTATGTTGAAAGACTTTTCTATGTAGATATTAGCTGCAATATTATTTTAGTCGTGCAGATAATAGCATCGCAGGAAATGTTAGCAAAAGTTTCTGCTGGGTGTATGCAAAACTGAGGATTATACCTGAAAAGTTTCAAGTTTAGAAATTTGAGCACTTGAGCTATGCATGAACAAAGGTGTCGTCATATTTTTTTACTATATAAAGCGGGAGTGGGCAAACTTTTTGGCCTGAGGGCCACATGTGGGAATAGAAATTGTATGTCAGGCCATGAATGCTCACAAACTTGGGGGTTGGAGTGCGGGAGGGGATGCGGGCTCTAGGGTGGGGCCAGGGATGAGGGGTTGGGGGGTGCAAGAGGGTGCTCTGGGCTTGGACTGAGGGATTTGGAGGGCAGGAGGGGGGATCAGGGCTGGGGCAGAAGGTTGAGGTGAAGGAGGAGGTCAGGGGTGCAGGCTCCGGGCGAAACTTACTTCAAGCAGCTCCCAGAAGCAGTGGCATCTCTCCTCTCTGGCTCCTTTGTGGAGGTGTGGTGCAAGCCAGGCAGCTCAGTTCCCGGCCAGGCACGGTTCCCGGCCAATGGGAGCTGCAGAGCCGGCGCCTGAGGTGGAGGCAGCGTGCGGAGCTCTGTGTCTGCCCCTGTGTGTAGGAGTCAGAGGGGGGACATGCTGCTGCTTCCGGGAGCCATGCGGAGCCACAGTATGCATGGAGTGGGGCAAGCCTCCGACCCCGCTCTCTGGTGACAGTTTGAGGGCTAGATTGAAAGGTCTGACAGGCTGGATACGGCCCGTGGGCAGTAGTTTGTCCACCCCTGATATAAAGTCTGTTGTTTTCTCTTCTGTGTAACTTGAAAATAGGTGAACTGATTTTACTCCGAAAATTGTTTTTAAATTGCCTTACTGTAACCTTAACTACATTGTCTGGTAACGAACATTCTATAAATGAATTGTACATCAGGATAAAAATGTTACATGAAGGGCTTTTTTCTTCTGTCATGTACATATCAACTCGTTTTCGCACAAACTGACGACTTCTCTAGAATGTGGAGCTGCTCTGAAATCTGTCATGATCATTAAGGCATATGTTTATGTAGGAGAATATAGATGGTAACTTGTCCCTGTGGATAAATCCAGTCCATTTCTAAGAAGCTTTTAAAAACTGAATGTATATTGACAGTATTTCTAGCTGTTGCTTAAGTCAGACTATATTCAGGTATATTAAGCTTCTAAAATGTTAGATAAACTTCTGCTTTACTTTAAGTCACAGGAGGGTTGCAAGGTGATACAGTATAGCTACAGCTCTACATTGTTGGGCCCCATGCTTCTATACAACTTGAGTATCACTTCAAAACATCAAAATAAGAATAGAGTCTGCCAACAGGTTCCTTTAGGGGCTTAGGCGGTGTAACTGTCTCAACAGACTTGAAAGGAGGTAGAAGGAAGTGATGCACTACACTTCTGAAGTTTTCTTTAATGTTTAACTTATGATTGATTCTCTCTGTTTAATAGTCTCTTCATGCTGGAGAAAAGGAGATACTGAGGTAATTGAGACCTGCCCTTACATTCTGCTCACTTAGGAGAAACATTGCTGCAGGATCAGAATATCTCTGGCAGCATCCTCTGAGAATGGGACAATAGATGGATAGTATAAAGAAAAACTAGCCAGGCTTTCTTCACTAATCCGTTGTTACAGATGTATCCACAGACTATGAAATTTGTTGCTAGATAGCAGACATAATGTTCAAATTCAGTTGTCGTTCCTCGGAGGTGAATATTCATTTAAGAACTGATCTCTGAAAATATCATTTGAAGCATACTATTAATTATTTTATTCTCCTTCTATTAGCTGGTGAATATCTGTTTGAGTTAAGGTCTGATAAGCAGTCTTTTTTTGTGTTTGTACTTGTGATTTAACTTAAAGAGGTATCTAAATTTTAAATTTTTCATAATAGCAGTAACAGTGGCTGCACAAAGGATAAGCATTCCCCGCTCTCAGCAAAAGCTGAAAAATAAGTGTTTCCTTTATTTACTTCATTAATAATCTAGTTTCAACAGAATTACTAGAACAAAAAAGTAAGTGAAGATGAGGACAGAAGAGATGCAATACTTCTGTTGTTGACAAAACCACAGTGTGGCTATTAATTTTTAATTTTTTTTTTCCCAATAAGAACATCAGCTAGGGGAATAGCTGAAGTTACGCTTGGAGGACTAGAAGAGGAAAAAATCCTCAAACAGATTCTGGCAATGATAGAATTTGGAGACAGTAGAGCCAAAAGATGTCCCTGAATGTTCTGTATCTAGCATCCATCTTATGAAAGCCAGAGAAACAGCAAAGCAAACTGTAGTTTTTGCATTTTTTATGAATAAGATCCATAGAAAATCCACTTGAACAAGAATAGTTATCTGGATTATATTTATTCTAACTTTCTGAAGAAGTGGAGAGAGACTGAAGCATCCACACTAATGACTTTCACAAAGGGATTTTTAATATCGATAGAACCTCTGAAGAATGCCTAAGCATTCCAGTAAAATCAGGACACAGGAATTTCATATCAAGCCATATGCTGGCAGTACTACACCCTTTTGTTTGGTTTGTCAGCTGCATCCAAGGGTACTTGAAGATTCTGGGACTTCGTTTATCTGTGTTTTGGCATGCTTGCTGAATTTAGTAGGCAGTTTTACTATGGCAGAAATACAGACCTGACAAAAACAAGCATTTACACTTGGAGCCAGCAAACGCTACTCCAAAAATATCCGATCTGCTTCTATATATAAAGATAGTCTGTGCATGAGTCTGAGTGGATGTTGCTTCAGAGAGAATATATTTACAAGTTTTTTAAATGTATACAATCTTTCCCCTGCTCCTGTCTTAGTGCTGCTAATAATGTGCATCTATATTTTGCCTTTCATTTCAGCAGAAGGGGAAAGAAAAGGGCAAGGCTTAGTCTTGTCTTGCTTGCCAGTAATGCAGCTAGCTTGTGACTGACTGGCACTTTCACTCAGAGATAGCCAGCATCTGTGGATCTTGTCCTTGTGATTTGAACTTGTTAAAGCTCTGTTTTATTGTACTTACGTTCAGAAATAATTGGAAGACTTTTTTCAGTATGTAATTTTGTCCTAATTTTTCCAGACTAAAGTGATATTTTTTTTGGTCATTTAATACAGTGAAATTTAAAGGGACACATACCCTCTTCCTGGCTTATTTGCTGTGTTTTTTGTTTGTATCAATATCTAGCTGTTTAGCCTTAGGGCGGGCATCCTACTTTTGCTACTGATAATTTATCTTGTTGCTGGAAATAGGGTTTTTTTTGTGTTGTTTTGCTTAAATGGCTAATCCTGTTTTCCTCGTGAAGAAAGAAACCTGCAGAATGGACTTGTCTGTTTTGTTTTCTCTAGTAAATTTAAAATGTTTGTCAAATAAATGCGAAAGAACAATAATCTTAGGAGTTGCTTGTAACTGAAAAGTTAGCAAAAACCCTCCCTTTTCAGTTTATGCATTTGATAGCATGGATTGTCAGCTCTTTTAGGGATGAATGGTTGTATATCCTGTCTCCTCCTAGTATAGTGGTCCTGCTCTCAAGCACAGTGATGGGACAGTGGAAATCTGGGGAAGATGTCCAGCGGAGTCACTCGCTTCCTTTTATGGACCACTGAATAAAGCAAGAAAGCATTAGGAGAAGAAGCAAAGCTGGAATGGGGGTGTCTACTCCGTGGAACTGGGAATTCTCTGAAGGTTGGAAAGTAGGAGAGTGAAGAAGGAGTGAAACTAAGTGCAGACATTAGTAGAAATCAAAAGTTTAGCAGCTACATAAGAATAATCTCCTATCCTTGATCTTTCATAGAATATCAGGGTTGGAAAGGACCTCAGGAGGTCATCTAGTCCAGCCTCCTGGTCAAAGCAGGACCAATCACCAGGCAGATTTTTGCACCAGATCCCTGAATAGCCCCCTCAAGGATTGAATTCACAACCCTGGGTTTAGCAGGCCAATGCGCAAACCACTGAGCTATCCCTCCCCCTGAAATTTGCATGTAACTTCCATTTATACCCATGGAAGATGTGTTGTGGAGGTGGATTGAGGTTAGTTTGTTGTCCTGTGTTTTATTATACTCTGGTCCGTGAGCCATAATTAAAAATAGAATTGGGCTACAATATTAATTGAATGTTTTTGCTGGTAGACCAAGTGGTAGGGTTAGTTGTTGGGGGTGAGTGTCTCAGTGCAGTGTTGTTGCTGCAGTAAGAAGGAAGTCGGTCTTGTGGCTATGGCACTCATGTGGGACTTGAGAGAATTAGGTTCAACTTCTGCCCACAAATGAGCTTGGGCAAGGTACTTAGTGTGCCTGGGCCTCAACTGCCCTGTATGTAAAAGCAGGATGCAGTTCCTCTTCTCTCCCACCCTGCGGCTATCCTGCAGATTTAGATCGTATGCCTTCCAGAGCCTTTAGACATTACAGCATTGCTCATATATCTGTAACCAGACCAGCAAGATCTTCCTGCCATTGAAAACAGCCAATATACCGAGGGATTGGTACAAATACATGAAGTTTAATTAGCTTGATTGTGGTGAGTGTCAGTTTCCAGGTAACTGCAGGTGTATTCCCTCCTCTGTGATCCACTCTAGGTGTTCCCAGTCTCTGGGCAGGAACCCTTGTGACCACAGGTTTAAGGCTACACAGCTCCCTGCCTTACGCTATGATATCCCCAGCAAGCCAGACTGCCTAAAGGCCAGCCTGGCTATGTGTTACACTGTTCATAGCCCTGGAGAGAAAGTATGCCATCGCTTACAAGTTACTACACGACTCTATCTAAGCAAGCATCTTCATTGTTAAGGCCAAAAGCATTATAAAAATGTTAAAAATTCCTATATGCATGCTAAAAGCTCAGCAGAGGTCACCCATCAGTGCTATGGGGCCCTACTATGCCAAAGTCTTCCCAACCTTTCCGCATACTTGGGGACGGGGTCCTCTTTAGACAGGAAGTCCTGTCCATTTGCTGGGTCAGAAAAAAGGTCCTGAGTCAATTTAAAGGCAGCATTTTTGTGCCAAAAGCCCATTCTTTGTCTGTTGGTCTGTGGAAAACTCAGTTTGAATCAGTATATGCAAGCCTCCCCAGGAGGTAGCATCTCTCTGGAGGTGTCTACCACCTAGAAGATTCAGCTTAATCATGCCCCAACCAAATTTTGTTCCTGGAGCAGTTGTAGTAACCTTAGTCCCTGGAATTGCACACAGTTTCTGGCCCACGGTGATTCATTAATTCAATAGATTATGATCCCCAAAGATACTGCATGGGATTCCAATATGTGTCACCTGAGGTTTTCGCCTGTGAAAATTTCTGGTTATAATAAGGAGTACTACAGTAGATGGAACAAACAATTTTGTGGTTTTTATTGGGGATTGAGTTCTGCTGGTTGTCCATGGTAAACTACTTGTAACTTGTGGAAGGGGCACCAAAAGCCTTGGATAAGTGACTGTTTTCATAGTATACATCTAAGTAAATATAATTTTGACAAACTAATCTTCATCTCAGGTTTTCTTTTTTTCTCTTTTAGTTTCTCACAGGTTCAGAGCGAAGGGACTGCATGCTTCTTTTCTAGTCCTTGATGATTAAACTGAAACTAATTAATAATTCAGAAACTTTTATTTTCGGCTTGATCACCCCCTATGTCATGCTAGGAGCATGGTTCTACTTCATACCTTTTTGTTAACATAATTGTATTACTATTAGAATTAAGCGTCGTTGGACATTTGTTAATCTTTGTTTTTCTATTAAAAACACCATACAATATGTAAATAATGTAGCACACGCCAGTTTTATGTTCGAAGTTTTGTCTTACAAAGTATTTCTGAAGTTATTATTTCTGACTTCATTCTCTACATTCATGTTGGGAATTGGATGTGTTTGGTGGGGGAAACTTCCCTTCACTTCAAGGAAAACCAAAGCTCTAAGGAACACTGACATCTCTGATATAGGTCAGTGCAGTAAGTGTTAAATAGAATAATTTTAGTACTCCTGGAAATTATTTACTCTTGCTTACAGTATATTTTAATGTATTGATAAACACTCCTATCTTCTTAAGGAAGTGTGGTTTTAATCTCATTTGGCAAGCATTAAATGGGGTTGATGGGCATTAGTCTGTTTTACTTTACAGGGGAGGGAGAAATTATGCAGGCTATCTGCTGGAGAACCTTCAAAAAGCATTCGGAGTTTTACCAAGACTTTGAAAAAATCATGAAAATGTCAGTGTGCTTAAGGCCTAGAAGGAGGTTTTGAATTGTGCCAACATGTTTATGAATAACTTTTACATCTCATTGCAGTCCTACACAGCTTCCGGCTTCCTTCCTCATTAAAAAAGAGAAAATGCATTTGTGTGTTCAAGCATGAAAGAACTAAGACTGAACAATATATGCCATAATGACTCAGTGAGATGGATTTATATTAGATCGTAAGCGTTTTGGGGGAATGGACTGTCACTTATGTTTATACAGTGCACAGCTGGTCTCTGCATGCTAGTGCAGTAGAGATATTAAATAATAATTTTAGGCAGAAGCAAGCTGACTATTCTCTCTTCCCCCTCCCCCAAACACAAATTGGTAACTTCTTCCTAGTCCAGAGTTTCTCAAACAGGGGTCGCCGCTTGTGTAGGGAAAGCCCCTGGTGGGCTGGAACGGAGTGTTTACCTGCCCCGTCCGCAGGTCTGGCCGATCGTGGCTCCTAATGGCCACTTCCGGCAGCTCCCATTGGCCTGGAGCAGGAGTTCCATGTAGGCAGGTGTAAATGGGTGCAAGGGACCAATATTATTTAACCACCTCAACCTCTAACTAAAATCTTAACTAAGACGAGACTCTTCAGGGGGTTTTTTCTCTGGCTTTCTGGGTCATATTTGCATCAAGTACAGCATCAGCATAATCCTACATACAGGACATGGATTTTGTGATATGCCTGTCATCAGGAACTGTTGCTTGACTTGTGCATTAACCCATCACAATCAGCAAGAAGTGCCATCTGATCACTACATTAGAGTAAAGTGTTCAGGCTATAGATGTGAGTATGTTTGAGGAAACCTCCTCTTGTAGGAAATGTGTTAGTACGGATATCTTAGTCATTGAAGGGAGTCTGCCTTGTCCATAAGGGAGTGAATCTTCATTGTTTTCTGGACCGGGCTTCTTTGCTCCTGAAGCGTGTACTGATAATGAAGCCTGAGATGTGGCAGAGACCCTGTATTGTAGTTCTGACCTAGGAAAGATTTGACTATGTATAGTTTTGAACATAGGGTGTGTAGACTTTTATGGCGACACATGTGATAAGGTGAGAAACTAACTGAAATTTTTTTGCTTATCTCTAATTGGAAAGAAGACAATATACAATGGGAGGAGCGGGTCCATTCATTTTATAGTAATACCTGGCTGCCTGTCATTACTAGAACTCCTCAAATTCAGTGCAAGTAGATTTCAGCATCACTTACCTTTTGTATATTTACAGTGAGTAACATTGAACTGGGGGGACTATGTCAATCCAGCAGATTCTGACTCAATTCCTGTTGTTCTGTAAACATGCACAGTTCTCAGTTGTGTGCTCTGGATGGATTACAGCTTGTAAGCCAACGATGAAATATTCTACTGCTTGATGTAATAATGAGATGTGATTCCTATTTAATTTACTGCATTTTGCCTTTCAATGGTGCTAAATTTTAGGAAAGACACACAAAAAAACAACCCTGCACTCAAGTTCCAGGTATTTTTGTTTGCTTGCATAGCTTGCTGACAAGTTAACATAGCATCGCAAGCTTTCATAAAAAATATTCTAGTCCATACTCAGTATCCATTACCATCGTAATTAAGGTAAAGGTAAAGCAGGTGATTCTACTTCAACTGGGTGAACAGCTGAGTTGAAATTTCCGAGGAGGAACTCGCCTCTTATTAAAGGGAACATTACAGTAAAGACACCTGTGCCTCGGGACCTGTATCCAATGTTTAAGTTGCTAGGATTTGGCTGTGTGAAAGCACATTGATGTATATTCTGGTTCTCAGCAAGAATTCTGAACAATTATAAAATGGTAACTTTTGCGTCTATGAAAGTTTCCAGTTGAGATGCATTTAATAAAAAGATTGATATTGGAGCTTAACATTCCATGACAGATGGCTAGCAGCTTGACTTCTGATGAAACCACAAAAGCAAAAACCTAAATAATTTTGAAATATGTTTTTTGTTTTTAATTGAAAAATATGTTTTGAGAAGCAACAGGAAAGTGTTGCCAACCTTTTTTCCCTAAATGTCTCTCTTTTTATATAAAGAAACTTAGTATAAACATAAAAACTGCATGAAGCTAATGCTGTAACATTACCCTGCTCTAGAAATTAGCGCTGGAAAAGACCTGTTGAACATAGTCCATTTCATTGAGCATTCAGCTCCAGGTACTGTAGTTACCATTTTATAATAGTTCAGAATTCTTGCTGAGAACCAGAATGTACATTTACCTGCTTCCACACAGCCAAATCCTAGGAACTTTGCTCCCCAACCTAACAGACACAGGATAAAGGTCGTGAGGCAGAGATGTCTTAGATTTAGACACATTAGCTGTTCTCAGACTGGTACGCAAGCATAACCAGGTTGAACATGGGTTGGTTTTATGTATAGCATTAGTCTCAAACCGAGGATTACAGCTACACTGATTTAATTTATGAATATGTTGCACTGAGTATTCAATTTTAAGCCTGGTATGCTAAGTTTTAAGTAAATATAAGAACCACTGGACCCTGGTACTGCACCAGGCAAAATGCGGGGCTTATGGAGTTAAGGGTAGCAGCCAACTAACCATAGTAATCGCACATTAGAAGAAGGGATGAGGAAGTTTTGGCAAACAGCAGGACCACCTCTCTTATGGGGAGTGACGTGGAATACTTAATGTCCATTTGGAGCCAGAATGGATTGACTTTATTGTGATTTAAGTCTTTGGGCTCCACAGAAACATTTAATTTTTCAAAACCACTACAAATACTTGCTTTATTAAAAATCTGCACTAAACAAATTCCCGTTAAAATGTCTGAAAAAGAACAGTTAAGGGATCCAAATAGTGCCCCATAAATTCTTCATCACTTATTGGCATACCAACAGAGTTGCACTATCCAGCTGACCATATGTTGCCCCCTTGCAGGAATGTACATAAATCCAAACAAATTATTTCTAGGTTATAAAGTTTCTTTTCCTATTAAGGGATCAACTTCAAATAATGCTAACAAATTACAACATTACTCACTGCAGTACTAAACAACAGCTCTTCAAGGCATGGACTGTCTTACTGTGTGTTTGTAGAGCATCTAACGGAGTGGGGCCGTGATCTTGAATTATTGTATGTTGGGGTTGGTGGTATTGTCGTGCCCTTTCCAGCAGGGATTAGAATTTGGGTCTTGCACTCGAAGGCTGGCGGAGCCTGTAGTTTTGAGATCCCTCCACATACAGAGGACTTGGATGCTGGTGCTGATAGAGCCTCATTACTTTGTAGAACCGCTCTGGTTTGCTTGAGTTGTGCTAGTAGAATACAGAAGGAGGTGCATACTCACTGTAGTGTAAGTTCCTGGTGCATGTCTGAAAGCAAGGAACCTTGTAAATACTGTGGAAATACGAGCTTCTTTTTGGAGTCCTGGATGGGACTGGAGGAATCTCTTTATTGGAGCTGGGACAGTGTGCTGTTGTATTGCCTTAGGGGTAGACAACCTATGGCACGCGTGCCAAAGGCGGCACACAAGCTGATTTTCAGTGGCAATCATACTGCCCAAGTCCTGTCCACTGGTCTAGGGGGCTCTGCATTTTAATTTAATTTTAAATGAAGTTTCTTAAACATTTTAAAAATCTTATTTACTTTACATACAGCAATAGTTTAATTATATATTATAGACTTATAGAAAGAGACTTTCTAAAAACGTTAAAATGTATTACTGGTACGCAAAACCTTAAATTAGAGTGAATAAATGCAAGACTCAGCACAGCACTTCTGAAAGGTTGCCAACCCCTGTATTACATGAACGGCTTTGAAGACTTAGCAGTACATCAGTGAAATCTGTAACCTGAAATCAGTCATTAGCAAAATCCTAATATTCAGACTCTGAAACCAGTTTCTGATTTACTCATGACAAATACTGTTTCTTTGCTTAGTCTGTTCAGTTCACGGATGAATGAAATTGGTGCACATGGGCAGCCTGAGTATAGAATCCTCTTAACAGGGTAGCCCTTCTATTGCAATACAGCTTCGTCTGTCAGTGGACGTTCACTGTCATTAGCACTTTGGTTTGCGTACTGCTATGTACCTTGAAGATATTTGAAACCTTTGTTCAGATTCATTATAAATGAAATTTTACTGTGAGTTCGTCATAAGAAAGTTTGTTTTCTGTATAATAACTGAGACGGTTGCTCAAGGAAAGCTTTGATAACTCAGGCCTTGGCCTTTTAAATGGAAAAATTCTATTTTGTGTGCACTGTTGTAGCCGTGTTGGTCTCAGGGTATTAGAGACACAGGGTGGGTGAGGTAATATCTTTTATTGGACCAACTTCTGTTGGTGAGAGAGATGAGCTTTGTAACTCACCCACCTTCTCTCTAAAGTTCTGTTTTGTCTTTTGTACCAATGAAACTCTTCCAAATTCAGGCTATCTTCTAAATAGTGAATGATCAATCAGCTGATGAATCAGAGATGCACAACACTTATTGATTGGACTGGCTGAAATAATTTGAACCAGCTTCCTCAAATTCTTCGTAGGTTTTTTGAGTTGTCATTTCAGCATACCAAAGAAGTTACAATTATTTTAACATTTTCAGATATATTAGAAGCATAATTACTAAGGAAAACATGCATTCCGTAGATGACTTTGCTTAAAATTCCAGGAAATGGAAGTATACATGTGTTGTGTGTAAAAGCAACTCCACAGATTATAATTGTTACAAATCAAAAGCCTTTATTTTGTTGTTCAGCACAGTCTGAAAGAGTGTATAGAGAGAACCACTTCTCATCACATGATACGTAAAATATATTCATCTTTTTTACTGGAATGGAATTTCAGAGCTGCCCACTCTGCTGAAAACATATATCATTTGAACTTAGAGACACAAAGCGGGTTAGGTAATATCTTTTATTGGACCAACTTCTGTTGGTAAGAGCAACAAGCTTTTGAACTGTGCAGAGCTCTTCCTCAGGTCTGGGAAATGTACTCAGTGTCACAGATAAATACAAGGTTAAACAGGTAGTTTAGCATAAGTGGTTAGCACACATTCTAAGGCACCATTCATGGTAAACGCAAGCTCAGTTTGAAAAGACTATAAAGCATGTGAGATAATCAGAAAATCTAATTGCTGGATTGGCTGTAACCCTATAATTAAATAATAATGCTAATGGAAATTTACCTTCCACCTTATTTTTCAGTGTCACCAATTACAGGTAGTGTAAGAGTCTCTTAATGTAAACATTGGGAGGCACAATGCAGAAGAAAAGCGTAAGCATTTACAGAAAGCAAAAATGTGGTTAATGCACATACACAGATCCAAATTACAAAGAATTTTGAATCTGAAGCTTGAAAAAAGGACTTTTATACCTGGAAATTAAATGGCTGTGAATTATACACTAATCTGAGGACTTTTCCTTGTTTGTATCCTTGTTTTCTGTAGGAGGGAGCAGTTGTGTCAGCTGCTTCATGATGACGTGGCCAATAACAGTGCAGTTGTATGGGCTAATAGATCTGGAGTAGCGAGATGGATATTTTGGAATACTCTTGAAATTCTACTAGTCGATCAGTATAAGATAATGCAATTATTCTGACTTTAGAAACCAAACTTCCATGGAAGAAACTCCCCTTTCCTACATTGGCCCTGATTCTGCAAAGACATGAGCACATGCTTAACTTTCTTCATGCACTGTGAGAAGTATCATTGAAGTACACACATTTTTGCAGAAGCAAGCTGATGGAGTATAATCTGTCAGATGGCTTGGCTTTAAAATGAAAATCTGTTGTTTCAGCTATGTACTGTAATAATCATGGCAATCTTTCAGACTAACAGGGATGCCAAAGGAAAAATATGATCCTCCAGATCCTCGCAGAATTTACACCATCATGTCGGCAGACGAGATAGCCAATGGGAAGAAGTCTCACTGGGCAGAATTAGAAATCTCGGGTGAGTTTTTTCAAATCTTGGAATGGCTAAATTGCTGATTAGGAGTAGCTCTTGATGTATAGTAATACTGATATGAACTCTTCTCTTATAAAGGTGCTCTGTTTCAGAGAAGGGAGAGAACATAATTAAGGAAAAACACCTGACTTCTAAGATCACTCAAGAGAATTTCCAGTTTAGCCTCAAAACACTGTCAAGTTTTGAGTTTGAATAGATTTGGTTAAAAACTAACTTGCAAAAAGCAGGCTTGCTTTTGTTTTTTTTTCTTTCCTTTCCATTTCTCCTTCCTACTCAAAATAAGTGTTGGATGGTCATTTAAAACCTGTTAGTGACGAAATGTTGCAGATAAATTCTGCTGAGTGAGTTCAGTTCTTCCTCCTGGGGTATATTTCAGCACTTATTTAGGGTAAGAAATCAAAATTCCATTCTATTACCAAGAGTGGGATTTCCACATCTGATCTTTCCATGCAGCACGTTAAAAGTGTACTCCTCCATTCCCTATGACTTGTGCCTATTGTCTTGACATAATAAAAAGCTGTTTGAAGACCTAGTTCTTTACATTTTCTCTTTTAGGTAGAGTGCGGTGCTTAAGTATGTCACTTTGGTCACTGACTCACTTGACTGCTCTACACCTCAATGACAATAATCTTGTTCGCATTCCACCTGATATTGCCAAGCTCCATAATCTGGTTTACCTGGATCTATCATCCAACAAACTCAGAAGTTTACCAGCAGAACTAGGAAACATGGTATCTCTCAGGTGAGAAGCATTGCCCCGGTTAACTTCCCAAGAGTCTGTCGATGCATATTTGAACAAGTGAACATGAACTTTGTTGTTCAACTTTCTGAATAAATTTTTCTGAAAAACTCTTACAGATTTACAGTAATATAGACATGCAAGGCAAATTAGTTTTATTTTTAAGGAATCCTCTGTAGCATTAAACTTCCAAATCCCTGAATGTTTTATTGTTTTTTCAAGTATCCCCGTGTGTCAGGCTAATGTTTTACATGGATAATTCACTAATTACATTGAGCTAATTTACGTTGCTACAAATGTTCAATGCTGGCTTTCAGCCAGCTTGCAAATAGAAAACCCTTTCAACTAGCCATTGAGCCCACAAGTAGTACTTCTTCCCTTCCAAATAATATGCTTACTCAATTTAAAAAAAGATTTTTTCTTCTTATCCCATTTAAGTGACCTTCAAAGGTCAGTACAAAAATTAATGTAGTTTCATGCTACCTAAACCTGAGACCTTTTGCATGTTTGCTGTCTCCTTTCTCTGATGTATTTTGGTATTTAGTTCCTTATCTCTGAATTTAGAGATGTAAAAGACTATAATCTTATTTATAGAAAGTATAACCATTTGAAAACCAAAGTAGGCATCCCTCAAGAGTATCACAGCATGTAGCGTCATGAGAATGATCCTTCTAAAATGATGCTAATAAACTATTTTTTCATCTATTGCAGGGAATTGCTTTTAAATAACAATCTGTTACGGGTTTTGCCTTATGAACTTGGACGGCTCTTCCAGCTACAAACCCTAGGTTTGAAAGGTAAGTGCACTTCTAATAATTCTCCTGATTGATACTTTTGGGTTGTGTAGCTTTCCATAGTGTTTTAAAACTCCCTTCCAAAGCAAGTTATAGTCTAAATATGTGGCATGCGTGGCTGCTTCTGCTGTATTTGCTCCAGAGACCTTTATCCCATTCCTAGAACAAAATTATACCTAATAAATAAAACTGTATAAATCATACTAAAACATTATTTTATAATAAAAATTCTTGTCCACATTGGGTTTACTAACAGCTTTATTTAGATAACTCTATTGTTCTTGGAGAGAATAATTTTAACACTTGAAGCAGAACAATTAAATTATAGAAAGGCTACCAAATCAGTCTTCATGAATCTGGATACTCTTGTTCTCATCATGTGCTATGAGCAAGAAGGAGGAATTCACAATAATAGGTATGACAGACTGACTGTGACTGCCTGTGTGGAATGTAGAGGAGTTATTAAAGATGTTCTGATTGTAAGTTAATAACAATTTAGTCTGAATTCTAGTCTCCTAATAAACATCAGCATTTACTTAGAAGATGTATAACTTTTGGGGAGGATATATAAAACAGAAAGCAGGCGTTGGAGGGAACAGATCTGGAAAAGAACTAAAAAGCTGTGGAAATTTCCCTTTTCTATCAAAGTAGTACTGCACGGTGTTCTGATAGCACGCTGTCTTTGTCCAATAATACGATCATATTTTTACTTTAAAAAAATATTCTCCTGCACGTGTTCCACTGGAAGAATATTGCACGTTCTCCATATGAAAATAATTCTGCATTCTTAAAAAAACCCAGTATACTTGGCCTTCAACGTACGGGTGCTGAGATGGCAAGAAAGATACTCTAGAGGTAATATGAATGCTTTTAAAAGGGGAGAGTAAATGAGATTTCAGGGCTGTGGAGGTTGTTTTAGAAGAGGAAAATTTGGCTGACTAAGTGAAAATGCATATACTTCCCTGATAAAGAGAATATTTATTACATTAGAGTTTGTATTTTGAGGACTTGCGTTTTTAGGGGGAAAATCCCCAAACTTTCTGAATTTGGCAAAATGTCCTGCAGATTTCTAGTAACCCTATTCATAAATTGATTTATTTTTTGGTGTTTTTTTTTTTATTTTTAAAAAAACTTCTTGTTTAAAACTTGGTCTAAAGTTTGCTAATTTGGAAAATGAAGCAAAATGCGTCCAAAGTTTGCTAATTTGGAAAATGAAGCAAAATGCGTTTGGCCATATTTGAGATAAGCAAGGATGAATGAAGTCTCCTATAGGACAGTAGTAAAAGACTGACTGATCTTTGAAAGTTGAAATTCTGCAAGTAAAATACTCCACACTGGGTAGAAGAGCGTTCTCTGGGTTTGAGGAAAAATCAGTTTTTTCAGTTTGGCATAACTGTCAAACTATGCACTGTGCATGCCCTATACAAAGTTTCAAAATCCTTGAGTCTGGGTACTCTTGGGAAGAGATGCATTCTGCATGCATGAACAGTTAAGAAGTGCATTGTGAGGTTGTTTCTCCTGAAACTTTTCTCTTTTACCCAGAAATTGTTGGAAAGTATAATTGCTGGCTCTTACATTCAGTTCAGATTTTTGAAACTTTTGGGCTTTGTAATATGAAATGCATGCAGCCTGGGAAAGCTTGAGAATTGTTTCAAGCATTTCCCTCAGCAAGACTTAACATTTGCCCCGGAGCAGTGCCCACCCACCTGTGCATGTGTTTTATGGTGCAGTTTGAGTGTACATGTCATAGTGCAATGGTTCACAAACTTTTGTACTGGTGACCCCTTTCACATAGCAAGCCTCTGAATGTGACCCCCCCCTTATAAATTAACCCCCCTTTTTTTATATTGAACATTATTATAAATGGTGGAGGCACAGTGGCGTTTGGGGGGAGGCTGATAGCTCGCAACCGTCCATGTAATAACCTTGCAACCCCCTGAGGGGTCATGACCCCCAGTTTGAGAACCCCATCATAGTGGCACTGCACATTTTGCTACAAGTAACTTATCTGTGGCCTCGAACTGCCCATTTTGTCCTTCCCTCACTATTTTTTTTAAATCAGAAAATGTTTTTATGCAATAGTTAAGTGCATAATTTCCAAATATAAAAATGAATGTTTTTAGTGAGTTTGAAGTAAAAACTATAAACCACTTAAGTTACTGCTCAGTTGAAATGAAAGTATACTATTATCTGTGCTAGCTATTTCTATATCATCTATCATTATTAGATTCTAGAATTTTATAGAAATTGGAAATGGAAAAGACCTAGTGGATCATCTTGTCCATCCCCTCCTGGGGGAGCTCTTCCTCCCTTTCAGGAAAGTCCAGTTGCAGTGCAAGTTTTGATTCGGGTAGCGAATTATCACATTTTTGTTCTGAATCTCTTTCAGGCAATCCTTTATCACAGGATATTCTCAGCCTGTACCAGGACCCAGATGGAACACGAAAGTTACTGAACTACATGCTTGACAATCTAGCAGGTAACAGCCAAAAGTTTAGTTTGATATACATAACTAACTGCCAAACACTTTCACTTCTATTTGATAGCATTGAATTGAGGGTCTGAGTTTCTGAATCACTTGTAGTTGCTTTTATGTTACTGTCGAGTCCAGGGACTCCTGCCACTGAAATAACAAAATTGATGTAGTAGTATTGTAATAGATATAACTTGTGGTAGAGCATGAAGAAATCTAGCTTCCTAGTTAACTGGATGGCTCAGGGTTTAGTATATGGAATATGGTGCCCTTTACTGCTAGATCACTGGTATGAGTCCAGAACTGATCAGTAACAACGGAAAGTTTTGGCTTTCCTAAAGCTCTTCCTGAAGGGATCTGCACATCCAAAAGAAGTTGGTGAGCATCAGTGTCTCCTAAATCTATAAAAACTGGCATAATTGTTGGCAGTCTCAGTAGAGAGAAGGATTAATTTGACAAGGAACCAAACTATCCTTTCATCCAGAGAGGTTGAGGTACATTTGCTGGGTGACGTGGGAAAGGCTTGCATGGTCATTGTCCTTGTTTTAGACCAGGGATAGGCAAACTTTTTGTCCTGAGGGCCACATCGGGGTATGGAAATTGTATGGTGGTTCCATGAATGCTCACGAACTTGGGATTGGGGGTGCAGGAGGGGGTGAGGGCTCTGGGGTGGGGCCAGAAATGAGTAGTTCAGGGTGAGGGAGGGGGCTCCGGGTTGGGATGTGGGGGGTTGAGGGTTCTGGGGTGGGACTGGAGTTGAGGGGTGTAGGACGGGGCTCCAGGCTGGGACCAAGGAGTTTGGAGGGCGGGAGGAGGCTCAGGGCTGTGGCAGGGGGTTGGGGTAGGGGAGGGAGTGTGAGGGCTCCAGTTGGGGGTGCAGGCTCTGGACTGGGGCTGGGGATGAGGGGTTTGGGGTACAGGAGGGTGCTCCGGGCTGGGACCAAGTGGTTCGGAGGGCGGGAGGGGGGTCAGGGATTAGGAAGGCTGTTGGGGCACGGTGGGGCTCAGGAATGCAGACTACGGGCAGCACTTACTGCAGACAGCTCCGGGAAGCATGTCCCCTCTCTGGCTCTGAGGTGCAGCCAAGCAGCTCTTCATGCTGTCCCATCCATAGGCGCCACCCCTGCAGCTCCCATTGGCTGGGAATCGCAGACCCTGACCCTGACCCGCTTCCGTACTGGAGCTGAGGGCCAGATTAAATGATTTGATGGGCTGGCTGTGGCCTGTGGACCGTAGTTTGCCCACCCCTGCTTTAGACCTTATTAGTAAACAGAGGGCTTCAGTTTCCTATTTTGGTACTTTTTACTTTTATTATATTCAGATTACAAGCAGCATGATTTGAAGTGCTCATAAGCTTCAGTCCAGAAATACCACTGTGATTAAGGATCTCACACATTTGTTTTAAATCCTGTCCTTATGGGGTTATAACTTAGCCACTCTTAATTCACTGCTGAATATTTTAGCTTGTGTCCAGTTTCCCTTCTCCAAATATTTGGATGCAAACTGAAACAGAGGTTGGTTGTAGGGTTGTTTTTTATTTTTTTTAAAGCATTTGGTGTATTTGAGAGATTAACTCTGTAGTCCTGCCTACAAACAGACTTTGTCTTTTTGAAGAAGTAGTAAATACAAACCTTAAAAAGATGTATGGGTTTCTTTTGGTAAGACATTCTTTAAACATTAATGACTTCCCTCAACTTTTCTTTAGTGCACTTTGTTAGAAACTGCAGTTTATGTGCAAATTGAATAAAGGAAAGTCAGTCCATCACACCTGGACCTGACTGGTATGTGTTGTAAAACTATTGCACACAATTTCCTTAATACCATTTTAAAAAAAGACTTTTTTCTTGGACAAAGGCCTTTGTAGTTTTATTGCCAATCATGCAGTACATGCAAACTGACTGGTGTAAATAAGGTCCCCAGGGAGAGGGATTTCAGTAATAATACCAGATGAGAAAATTTGGTCAAATGGCAACTTCACAGTGGGGCAGAAGTGTTTCAGTGGCTGCCTTGTGATATATTAAGAGCAACAGAGGATTCCCAGGTGCTGAGAAACCACGGAGAAGCTACATGATTGCTGAATTTGTTATTTTATTGCACTTACAATTTTTAGGCCTTTGTATGATGTTTCATACCCCTCTTTCTTTCCTTGAGCCTAAACAGGCTTTGAAATTTCATGTGACTGGGGCATAGCTCCTCTCTGGGTTTGTCTAGCACACTATGGAGCAATGCTACTGAGCCATCAGCTTGATTGTAAATTAAGATAGTGACTTACATTGATACTTACAAAAGTGATTCATTTAATTTAGTGTTTCTAATTTCAGTTCATCCAGAGCAGCTGCCTTCAAGGCCGTGGATTACTTTAAAAGAACGAGACCAAATTCTTCCCTCAGGTAACTTTGTGGCCTTTTTCCCTCCTTTTCTGTCAATGCTTTGTTGACAAAAACATGTCAAATGTTTGTACTTAACTGACAGTATTAAGCATAAGTTTTATGTCTTTAAAATTTGGGTCAGTCTTAAAAAAACAGCATATTTTTAAACTTTCTACAATTTATTCTATGGCAAAGATCTAGTTAGATTATTGCTAACTGACTGCAATAATCTCTAAATCATACAGAGAATTAAAGTTTAAAAAAAAAAAAGCCGTGAACTGTTTTGGGTTCTTCCCTGTGCCCACAATGTTCCCCTATAGGTGTTTTGTGACACCGGTTGAGAAGAATAACACAGCCTTGCCTGTGCTTTTCACTTGGTGCAAAAGCAGTTACCTTCCCAAGGTCAGAGCTCAGTGTCTCCTAGGTGTACAGCCAGTGACTGCCCTGATAAGGCAGATACCAAATTGAGTTTGACTTGAACCAAGGAAACTTTCATGACTGTTTCACAGAAATAGTGAAAATCATCAAATAACTGCACACAAATACCACAGGCAACACCTCTAGACTGCTACTGAATGTAGTTCCAGAAGCTCTTGGATCTGTTTTTATTTTCCTTTTCTTCTCTCTGCTCCCCTGGGTCCTTCAGCTGCAATAGGACAAGCACAGGAATGCCTGGTACTGAAGTTAGTTTGGTGCCCTCTGACGCTGCTTGTACTGAACTGCAAACATCCACTTTAAGAAAAAAAATTAAAAATGGAACAGCTTTCCTTGGTCCAGTACAAGTTCCTCTCTCTCCTCCTTTTTTTTCTTGTTAATAAAATTTGCTTGTTTTAAAACAAGAATACTTTTTTCTGTTCAAACCGAAATGCATTACTTTAGTGATAACACAGTAGGGTCTTCAGAGAATAATGTGGCTTCAGATGCACAGTATTGCACCAATGCCATTAATGTAGCGAATAATTAAGGCTGCTAGTGATTCTGTGAAGGTTTCTTTTTTTTAATAACAGATTTATAGTTGTAAAATATGGATGGAACATTGTCAATGTTTTCTCCAAAAAGGTTATTCATGACATTTCTGCTATATTTAGCCTTCTGCTGGGCATGCATACATCAACATCCTGTACTGTTTAACTTTTTTTTTTTTTTTTTAATTAATCTCTTGCCTCCTTAAAGTAGCTAAAGCAATAGATATTAGCTCTTGGCTCAATTAGCAATCGTTTCCGCTATATTCCTTGCTTTTCCCAAACAAAAATCCTGTAGAGACCCTTGGCTCCTCTAGATGCTTGCTGAGTCACTTAAGTGAAAAACAAACCCTAAAATAGGGACCTGATTGATGTATCGGTTGCATTTACAACTCCCATTGATGTCAGTGGGAGATGCATGTATGCACCGACCACTGTTCTTTATTTTAACTATAGTTGTTTCCAGGTTTTAGTATGCCCAAAATGGGTAATAGTGCAAACGTAGGCCAAGCAACTAAGAACTTTGCGAACAGTTACCTTTTGCACAAACAAATGCATAATTTGCACATGCAAGTGAGAGGTGCTTTTTCCCAGAGTTTAACCTTTTATGCCAGTTGTTGGCTCAAAGGACTCCAGCTAATTAAACTCTTAGGGGGGAAAAAACCCAGTGCTCTTATTGACATATTGACTTACTCTCCAACACAGGGGATGTAACATACAACAATAGGTATCTTAAGAAAAAAATACTATGTTTTATCTATATTCATCAGTAATTCCCTCTTATGTTTCCTCCTAGCTTCATTCACAGTTATGTGTTACAATGTGTTATGTGATAAATATGCCACTCGGCAGCTATATGGCTACTGCCCGTCCTGGGCATTAAATTGGGAGTATAGAAAAAAGGGAATCATGGAAGAAATCGTGAACTGGGATGCAGATATCATTAGTCTTCAGGTAACAGTAACAAAACAACAATTTTTTGGCTTTTATCTGAAAACAGAATACCACCTTTTGAGACAATATTCTGTTCAAAGCATTTTATCCTCACTGTTAGTGGTGAACCTCAAAGTGCTCGTTACAGAATGCATGCATAGTTGCCTTGTTGTAATTTTAAAACGATAGAAAACTAGCTAAACTAATACATAACTTGCATTAGAATTTCTACTTATTATCTATAAGCCTCCTAAATATTTTACTACTTGGGTTGTTATACAACAACAGGCTTTACTGAGTAAAGGAAGAAATTGTGTTTTAACCAAAAAGCTGTTTCCTCCAATCCCCTGCTGTGACTC
The DNA here is from genome assembly GCF_003597395.2 of Chelonoidis abingdonii. Classification (NCBI taxonomy): domain Eukaryota; kingdom Metazoa; phylum Chordata; order Testudines; family Testudinidae; genus Chelonoidis; species Chelonoidis abingdonii. Next base: position 15,152,526 of record NC_133773.1, on the reverse strand, counting down.
ATACCCAGCATAGCAGTTGCATATATGCTTAACTTCAAGCATGTGAGCAGTCCAGTTGAAATCAAAGGGGACTACACTCACACTTAAAAGTTAAGCTGTGATCCGCTGAATTGACACACATGTTGCTTTCATGTTGGTAGGAGTTTATCCTAGGTATTGAGTACAGTTAAGTGGTGCTGGCTTTAAAGATGATCTACTTTTTTGTTTTTAAACAAGATATAGTGTATTATAAGAATAAAAACCATCACCCAGGAAGAAGAGAATAGCTGCTTGAATTAAAAAGCTGACACAAGCTGAGTAGCAGTGGTGTTTGGTGTCCAAGAAAATACATTGTTCTAGAATGGGGAGAACCCTTCAGTAAAAGAGAGCTCACCAAGCCGAACACTAATGGCTGCCGCAAAAAAATTTTTAACCTAGGAGAGTATCCACTTTTTAGCTGTCAAAAACAATTGGTGTGGTTTCCTGTTGATGTTCAGGACAACTTCTCAAAATACGCCTGCCACTTTTCCTTCTTAAAACACCCTTTTAATTTTGATCTGCAGGAATCCTAATATGTTCATCATACATCACACAACTAGTCTAAAATGTGATATAATGTTCTGTGTAAACAACATAAATGTGTAGTTTTGGCAACAAGTTATTTGACAACATATGCTTATATTGGTTGGGTACATAGAGTGGTGGGAGCATTTACTTATTTTATTAACCTGTCACTGATTTTCTTCATTGTAACGTTAACTGTATTCAATTCCAGGAAGTGGAAACAGAGCAATACTTCACCCTCTTTCTGCCAGCATTAAAAGAGCGTGGGTATGATGGATTTTTTTCTCCAAAGTCACGTGCCAAAATCATGTCTGAGCAGGAGAGAAAGCATGTGGATGGCTGTGCAATATTCTTCAAAACTGAAAAGTAAGGGGCAGCTTCACAGATCCCTTCTTTTTTTATAAATGTAAAGAATCAAACTGTAGCACTGGAAACATTTTTCCTTAAGCCTGAAAAATATTAATGAAACTATCAGTTTGCTGCAATGGGTGGCAACCAAATTAGTATGCCGTAAAGCTAAAAATTGAAATTAATGTGAAGTACATTTTTTTTTCATTGTCAAACAACAGAGTTGTGCTTCTGTTAGTAGTGTACTTAAAATGGTATCTTTCCATTCACTTTGCAGATTATACACAAAATATTCCCTTGCAAGAAAGGGATATGAACTGAATTAATGGAATAGCTTCACTGTACTGATACTAAGTTTCTAAAATCTACATGCTGTACAGGCAAAGACAGATTTTTACATCTAGAGGTTTCTTGCAGGCATAGGCCCACCGTCTGTATTTTGACTTTAAAGTGGGTATGCTTTTGTAATCTCTGTTTTGTGAAGAGAGCTATAGTTTTGTGCTGTAAATACCAGAAACTGTAGGTCAAGTGGGGAAGGCAGCGCTGTGCGCAATCCTTCTTTTCCTCCTTGTGCAAAATCTCATGAATCATTTGCCAATCTTGCATCAATGAAACTTTATTCTCTCTGATTTATAGTGTGCTGGTGGTTATAACCTGCTGTAATTTAAGGTTATGTGATGGGATTGTAACTCCAATTCATACCTTTTTAAAAAGAAAAGAAAACAGTTTGCCTTTTTGAGTTGAAATGTTCCTTGTTTGGGATGGTTCAGGTAGTTTTGGATAAGGGTTGTCTGTGCGGGATGGATGCACAGAGACCCTAAGAGCAATCTTCAGCACATCTCTACCATGATACCTATAAGAAATCAGAGCCATCATATAATTGTCTATCTGACCCTACATATAGTCAACTTTCCTAGCTATAGTTAAACCAAAACAAACCTCTGAAAATAAATTGCATATATTTTACCTCATCCGTCCTTCATTTTCCCGTGGCCTTTTTTAGGTTGTATGCTTTTGAGGGCAAGAACAGTCTTTTAGAGTATCTGAGTGTGAGTGAGTCAATAGGCCCCGATCTCATTTGGCACCTTTGAGAACTATACAGAGAATAGTAAATTGGATGTTTATGGTGAACTTTAAAATGTTTTTAATGCAACTGCCTACTTATGGAGAATGCTGTCCATATTTGCTGTGTGTTTTGTCTTTACTTTTTACATTGGTGTTTTTTTTTTTGTTCCAGATTTACATTGGTGCAGAAGCACACAGTGGAGTTTAACCAGGTGGCAATGGCTAACTCTGAAGGATCAGAAGCCATGTTAAACAGAGTGATGACAAAGGACAACATTGGAGTTGCTGTGGTGTTAGAGGTGCACAAAGAATTATTTGGAGCAGGTCAGTATAACCACTACTGCTATCCTGTGTATTGATAATAGCAGTATTTGTTCAGATGTAATTTTGTTTTTATAAGCGAATTGCTCCTCTGTAGACTAGTCATGTAAGATATTACTGCATATAAGATTCTTGGCCAAATGTTTGCAACGGAGCACTGTTCGGTAGACTACTTTGATGAAAGCTCTTATAAAGTGGGGAAATTTCTTGATCACTCTGACATTAGATATGACACAAGGAGCATCAGGCATTTGGTATTCTACTCAAGACTGTCATTCTCCCCTACTTTGATTTTACTTTACTTTGCCCCAGGCAGGAGTGCAGACCTCTCTCCCAATAACTGTTAGTGCTGTTCAGCTTTTCATCCTTTTGTCTCTTTCCTCTTCATTTAATCCTTCACGGCATCTCTGTGGCAGTGCTGATGTTCCTAACTGGTTATCAAACAGTGTTTTAATAAAGGATGATTAATTAGTGATGTCTCTCAAATGTCATTCAAAGAATCACGACTCTTTTTTTTTTTTTTTGTCACCTTTGAATTTTGTGGCCTTTTTTGTATAGCCCAGAAATTAGTAGGCAGTCTCTAATTGCAATGCAGGAAGAGTCTTTTAACTTCATCTCCTATCTAGTCTGCAGTCTGAGTTCTTAGGGAAGTAAAAGCCCTAGCTGTACTGTTTCAGCAATAAAACTCTTACTGCACGACCTTAACCAGGAGCTTGGCCTTTTCTTTGCCAACAAATTGCTATACCAATTGGTAGAAACCAGTCTGAAAAACTTCTGCATTCCTATGTTAAAACACTGAATGGCGAGGAATTTTAGGTGGCTTTCTATGCTTCAATTTTATTTTATTTTAAGAGAACCCAAAATTCATGTGGTTCCCCTCTAATAGTTCGGGATTGATAATTTTTCAGGGTAGCAGTAGGTCTGACAATTTATCCCGTTGAGGGGGAATGTGCAATTCTGATGCTAGCAATAGAGGTGAGTTGCCAAAGGTACACAGTTCCCAAGCAGTGTATTCCATAGACAGTCTGTGCTCTCACAAGTGGTGGTATACAACACAGCAGTGGTTATTGCACTGCTAAATAGGTAAGTAATTTTGTCACTGCTGTTGTTTGAGCTTTTATCTGCTGTTGTGAGTAATTCACATAGTTGTACCAGTGTTTGGAAGACAGGGCATGAATTGTAGTTGACACTTAATTTAGTATCCTTTTTTTAGTACCTTTAGAAAGAGTTGTTCTAATTCTCTCAAATTAAACAGTTAATAGTCCTTCCAGTCACCATTTGTCTCATATATTCAGAAGCTCGTATTATGAGACCTGTAACCAAATAAAGTTAATGTGAAATGAAATGTATAGTGTGGGATAAAGCTTTATTTAATTTGTTGCTAGACTTACCTTTTTTTCCAGTTGTGAAAGTAGGAGTATTTCTTTTCTATTTATCTACATTTGTAGCTGATACAGGAGTGGCAGAAATTTTGCATTATCATTTGCAACAAGGTGGAATTGAGTACATTCACCTAATTGACTTCTGAATAAAAACTTTTAATCCAGGTATGAAGCCACTTCACGCTGTGGACAAACAACTGCTTATTGTGGCAAATGCCCACATGCATTGGGACCCTGAATACTCAGATGTAAAACTCATTCAGACTATGATGTTTGTCTCAGAACTGAAAAATGTCCTTGAGAAAGCCTCCATCAGGCCTGGCAGTCCAACAGCAGATCCTAATTCTATCCCTCTGGTGCTGTGTGCGGATCTTAACTCACTGCCCGATTCAGGTATTTAGAAATGGTTCATCACTTTTACTATTGTCTTTTTTCACTTTTGATTTTTATTAGAATGTTTGAGTCAGCCTTCCACCTGACATTTGTATGGTATGCCAGTATATCATAATTATAATTGTGGAAAACTTCCTTCATAAAATCCAGTTGTGGTTCAAAATTCCCAAAAGAGTTAATATAACTCCTCTATTTGAGCAAATATCAAATACTTTTCAGTATGTTGTTAGCACTCTAAGTATTTGTCATGTGCAAGATTTGGTAAATATTGAGTATAATAAAAAAAAGCATAAAAAGATCTAGGGTTGATATATTTTAACTCAAGTTTAATATAGTAGTAGTAGTTATTATGTAGCAGAAGTGTGGTATACCTGTTTTGGACTAAGAGATTGAGGAATGTTTAATATTTAGGAATTCGGAGTTCATGGTTTATTGCCCTCTGGGTGAAAAGCTGACAAAATAAAATGAGGGCAGAAACTTGAGATGGACATACTGGAGTACTTCTGCTATTTAACTCTGTAATCGAGGAGAGAAATACAAGAAAACTTACTCTTAGTGCTGGCTGCTACCGTACGGTTAGTATTCTTATTGTGCTCAGGGTTTTGAAATGCTTATGCTGTCAAAGAAGGCGGTGAGCCCTTTCATTATATAGATGCACTCAGGAAGTCAGACCTCACTAAAGGAGACTTAAAAAAGAAAAAACTGGCTGCTCTCTCTATATATGTCTGCGCCTATTTGGAGACCATGATCTTTCAACGTGGTTCTTAACCTAAGGTATTTAAATACTATGCATGTTGTGTTCAGTAATTAAATAGATCCACTAATTGCATCTTTGTTTTGCAAACAGGTGTTGTGGAGTACTTAAGCAATGGCATAGTAGCTGACAACCATAAGGACTTCAAAGAGCTGCGTTACAATGAGTGTCTCATGAACTTCAGCGGCAGTGGAAAAAACGGGGCTTCTGAAGGAAGAATCACGCATGGCTTCCAGCTCAAGAGCGCCTATGAAAACAACTTGATGCCTTACACCAATTACACCTTTGATTTCAAAGTAAGGGGTGATCTACTGAATTTAATTTCTCATGGACTGAATTTTACTGTGGGAATTACCATGCTGGATCAGACCCAAGGTCCATCTAGTCGTCTGTCCTATCTGTGAGAGTGCCCAGCATTAGGTGCTTCAGAGGAAGGTGTAAGAGCCTTGTAGCAGGCAGATGTGGGATAATCTGCCCCTCCAGCATTAGGTGTTATCCTAATCTCAAATACTTAAAGGTGGGCTTAATCCCTGAAGCATGAGTCTAAAAACCCCTTCCAGAATTTTTTTTAGCATTGACTGTTATAACTCTGGATGTTCTTGTTATCCGTATAAATGTCCAGTCTCTTCCTGAATCAAGCCAAGTTACTGACCTCAGTGATATTCTGTGGGCAGTTTGTTTCAGAGTCTAATTACATGTTGTGTGAAAAAGTACTTTATTTTACAGGCTTTGAATTTACCACCTTTTAATTTAATTGAAAATTTGCTTGTTCTTGTGTTATAAGACACAGTTTGCACCAGCATCTCTTTTTCTGACAGCTCAATCTCTGCTAGTACCTCATTTTTATGACCAACAAAGAGCAGGTTTGGAACAGGTATCTCACCAACATGTCTGGTGGTGAACACTGATACAAATAAATCATTTTAGCTTCTCACTGATTTCCTTATCTTAATTGCACTCTATAATCTGGTGATCCAGCAACTTGTGATTGATTGTTTGTTGCACAGGCTTCCTGCTTCTGATATTTTTACAGAATTTCTTATTGTTATGCCTTTTTAACTATTTGCTCTTTGAATTCCATCTAATCCCTCTAAATTTCCTTCTTGCCTATTGCCTACTGTAGTTATGCTTCTTTTAATTCTTTACTAGGTGTAGGTTTCCAAATTTCAAGACATCTACCTATCTTGAATAATCTCTTGGAGCTTGCTGTCGAGCCATGCTGGCTTACCACTCATCTTTCTGCTTCTCTTCTTGTTCAGCACTGCCTTTTGAGACTGTTCTCTCCTTATGGAACATCCAAAACACAAATCTAAGGATTTGGTTTTCTTTACTTCTGATTTTGCAGCCTTTTTGACTAGTCCCTTCATTTTATTGCCTTCTCTCTTTTTTCTAAAGTTTAGTGTCACTGTGTTTGTTTGCGTTTTGGTACCATCCTTCCCCTTAGGTTGTTAAACTTAATTATATTATGGTCACTGTTCTTTGGAGGCTTAGCTATTACTACTTGAATCGACTTCTTTTGTGAGATGTTCAGGTATGTCGGTTAAGAAACAGTATAATGATGATAGAGGGACAGTACATTTCTAGAGGATTGAAAAAATTGCTTCTGAATGTGCATAGTTGGCATCTAAGGGCTTGTCTACATTTCCCGCTGGATCGACGGGCAGCAATCGGTCCAGCAGGGGTTGCAGCAGCGCTCTCCCATCAACTCTGGTACTCCACCAGGGCGAGAGGTACAGGCAGAGTCGACGGGAGAGCGTCAGCCATCAACTTACTGCAGTGAAGACACTGTGGTAAGTAGATCTAAGTATGTTGACTTCAGCTACCTGAACAACGTAGCTGAAGTTGCATAACTTAGATCTTCCCCTCCCCAGTGTAGACCAGACCTAAGACTTTGACTGTAGCTTAAGCTCCATGTCTTTATGATGAGGAAGAGGGAATACTTCCTCTACCCAGCCTCACAGGTGCAGGGGTTAAGGTGGTTCCCCAAAAAACTGTCATATCGAGGACAGGAAAAACTGTTCTTCAGGATGTCTAGTCAGTGTTTGCTCCATTTTGCAATAGTCTGGAAATTCTGAGCTCATGTAAAAAAAACTTCAGATTGAGTTACTTCATCTTATCAATAGCTTTGCAAAGTAAGTCATCAAAATGTAGCCAAGTGTGCTTCCGCCCTGTTAATGCAGCCTTCAGAAAATTGTCTCCAGCAAAACAGTAGCAACCATAAAAAGGGAAATTTGTCCATTCACGTCCAGTGAGGAGCTATTTAAATACTAAAATTATGCACAGATAATATATTTTAAAGTAAATTAAATGTAAAATATGTTCATTGACCGGCAATGCACAATTAAAATAAAGTAAAGATATTTAGAAAGACAGCACTAATTTGGCCACATTGCACATCCTGTGAATTGTAAAAACATGCTTTTAACATCAGGGAGTGGGAGCTAGCAAGTGTGTGCAGCTGTGCCAAATACATCTTAGGAAAATGTTAAACTATAACTTGTGAGTGTCCTTGTTTTAACGGAATGTGTTTCTCTCTCCCTGTAGGGTGTGATTGACTACATTTTCTATTCCAACACTCATATGAACGTGCTTGGTGTCCTGGGGCCTTTAGATCCTCAGTGGCTGGTTGAGAACAACATCACTGGGTGTCCACACCCTCACATCCCTTCAGACCACTTCTCACTGTTAACACAGCTCGAACTCCATCCTCCGCTCCTGCCTCTTGTCAACGGTGTACACCTACCTAACAGGAGGTAGTGGAGCCCTGCCCCTTTGAGGGGTGGGACCTGTTGTTATGGACCTGTACAGTTGTAAATCAAAGTATGTAGGAGTGAAGTATGGCCAACCTTAAGCTGCTTCTTCAAGCTCCTTTCATTGTGTGTTTTGATATGAGATTTTGCACATTTTGGTGCATGTTGGTATCATTTGGCACTAGGGCTGGAACCAAAGTATTATTCCCTTTCCAGGATTTTAATTTAATTTTTAAACTGGTAAGCTTGTTCTTTCATTAGGAAGCTGTGTTTATAAAATGGGCAAATCAGATTCACAGCTTGCATCGTAATCTATTTAAAATTAATGCTTTCTTCCAAATCACAGCACAACAAACCCTCCTTTTTTTTAAAAAAAAAACAAAAATAAACTGCTAAATACAACACTTCAATCTGTTTCAATTGTAAGGGAGAATAATTAGAAATACTATTTTACTGAACTCAAAATGGAGATCTGGGTTCTGCATCCAAAATTAATTTTGCACATTAGCAAAGCACTTAATATTTAACTGTAAATTATTAACAATATAGCCCTCACCCCACATCTAGCTAATACTGGAAAACCAAAAATGGTTGCATATACATATTGAGGGGCTAAATCATCTCCTGGTGCAACTCTATTGACTACAATGGAATTATGCCATCAGAGAATTTGGACCTGAGCATTTAATGCCACATAGAACTCTTGGTTGGCAGACTTGGTGATAACTTTCTTGGAGCTCTTTTTTTGGTTAAGAGATTCAGGAATTCAAATGGATGGCCTGTTTTGAGAGAAATCTAACAGAGAAATCTCCCTACTTTGACAAACCATGATGGGAAACTTCTGCAACGTAGGTTGGGAACAGGCTTTAGAAGCATAACATTAAGAAATTGCACTCAAAAAATCAGCTGCAAGTTTTCTTATTGATGAGTTCTGGAAGAGCAAATATGTTCCAACTCAATCTGTAGGTTCTTGTTTCTAATGTTAAATTGCAAAAATGATAAAACTTTGGATTGGAGGTGCTGGTTAAGCTAAGGTACAGGAAAAAAAACCCTCTGGAAATGATCTCACTTCTATCTCCAAAGTGAAGGTTAAATAGCTGTCTAGGTGCTTTTTTGTGGGGGGGGTGGGGAGAGTGGTAGCCATAATCATTCCTTGGATTATTTTTCCTGACCCTAGTTGCCAAATAGCCATCGTATGCTTTTAATACTTTGTTTTTGTTTTCCATCAAGGTTGAATTAAAAAGCTGCTGGTTCATTCCCAACTGTTAACACTCATTAGCTGTGTTGCAAATCTTCCTTTTTATGCTCTAGGGGGCCAGTTCAAAATGTTGTGCCTCAAGAGGCAGTAAACATAATGCAATTTTCTGAAAGAAATTGGTCGGCTGCTTAATGTTTAAAAAAATATATATATGGCACCGTAATAGGAAAAGGTTGTGTCTGTGTTTTTAAGTTTTTCTTTATTCTGCTTTTTTGCTGCTATAAGATTTTCTTGAATTTATATTTTAAACTTTTCATGCACTTTACTGTTTCTAGTCTCAAAATGTGATATTTTTAATAAAAAAGAATTTTTCCATGTATGTGAATGAAATTTTTAAACAGATAAATAGCCTATATTTATGTCTCATTCATAGATTTCGAAAGGGTCACATTTAAATTGGTAAATTAGTTTTAAATACTAAGGAGCAATCTTCTGCCTTTCAAAACTAATAGTTTAGCTTGTTCCACCATTCTTTAATTATATATTTCCTTCGTCATTGTTCTTTTCTTAGAAAATCAGGCTCTAGTAGAGAATGTTCCCTGTATTTGTTTAGGGGTGGGATGGGATGCAATAGTTGGTTCAATGAAACCACAACTCCCTTTCAAAAGTGCCTTGGAATGGAGGCATCACCCGTCATCCAATATAAAATTGGAAGTTGTTATAGTTGAGTAAAATTTGATATAAATAAAAAATTTTGTGCAGCACAAGAAAACCCAACCAACCAATTTAAAAAAAACAAAAAAAACCAAAAACCTTTTAAAGATTTTCCTCTAGGTGCAGGTATCTCTTTATATATACCTCAAGTGTTCAAGGCCTAGGCATGCAGATAAATTGAAAAAATAAGTAGCATATAGTACTGGAAAGTAGAATAGCATGAAAAACTTAATTTTGTGGACATTACCTTTTGTAATCAGCTACTGTATTCTTTTTTTGTTTTTCTTTTGGAGGGGTGGGTTCTCTGCTCTGGAGATATGCACTAACAAACCATTTTCCTCCTTTCATACACGCATGTTAACTAGCAATGTGAGCAATATTTCCTACCATACTTCACTCCCAATATTTTTGAGATGTTTGTATAAAATGGAATTTAAAGTTCACCTATGATTGTATATGAACTGCAGAGGAGCCTGTTTATAAATAAATTTAAAAAAAAAAACCACAATCTTTTGTAGTGTTGGGGGAAAATAAAAAAAATTGGGCAACAGAAACAGCTTAAGTTTTATTTTCTTCTGATTCATAATTAATTTGAGGCACTCTGTTGCAGGAAGGTGTTTAATTGGGTTTTCTCTGCTTCAAAATGCATTCTTCAAAATGTCCTTTATCCTGTTACTTTAAAAAAAAAAAAAAAAAATGTAATTGACATTGCACAAAAGCTTTTATGTTGAAATGGGTATTGTTTGTTTTAGTTGGCCCACACACCTGAGCATGATAATCCAAATTTCATGTGTGTGGTTCTCTCCTGCCCCCCTTCCCTCCCCGCTCTGTATTGCCATTTTTTTTCTTTTTTTTTAAACAGAAGGGGCAGTATCTGTATTGAGCTTCCATTTCCGGTGATCAGAAATGCTGCTGTCCTTCGTGTTTTTGTTTAAAATACAGAAAATCTGGAACTCTGTCAATAATAAACTTAAGATGAATGACACCTTTAGATAAAAAAAAAAATGTGTGCACATTATCCAGAAGTCAACGTAAATTGCCATATGTGTCTAAAGTGGAAACTCATGGCTTTAAGTAGAAAACCTACACATTCGAAGTCGAGCTTTTCTGCAGCTGTGATTCTTCTGATTGTGAAAACTGAAAATTCAGTACCCTGTAAAGGGTGTGTGTGTCTTTTAGGAGAGGGAGCAGGCAGGGAAAAGGAATCTGGGAAAGTGGTATCACTAATTTCACAATAGATAAATGTACAACAAAATACACACAATTATTCTCTCCATCACTGATGCTTGTCTCATAGCTTTAAACACTGGGAACACTGCAGCATCCTCAGGACTGGTCACAGGAAAAAAAGTTCAAATTCACATACTGCTGCTTGCTTAGTTGGTTTTGTTTTAAAAATATTGTGCCTGGTGACAACTTCTAAGCAACAGCACTGCCTAAAGGAAGCAGAGAAAAAAATCGAACACTGTTCTACAGGCAACTTTTTAAAATTCGATATGGTAAATCTGTTAGATATGAGGTTTTGTGTGTGTATATAAAAAAATTTTTGTACAATGTAGCTGAATATTTTTGTTTCATTATTTCGATGTAAGGAGTGTGAACGTTTTGTGTACCACACGTTGAAGTCAGGTATGGCACAATGGGTTTTGAGACCAGCTTTTCTTCCCATTTGCCTTGTTCAAAACTTTTCTTTCTTTCTGTTTCTAGCATTCATCAAGAAAATACTTCTTTTTACCAATAAGCTTACTGTGTGTTTGAAGCCACTCTTGTTTCTAGTTGGCAGAAATACAAAACCTTTTTTCTTATTGGTTCCGACGACTGCTGCTTGTTCTATGTTTATAAACCGTAGCCAAAATCTTCAGTCCCTTAAAATCTTCAAAAGCACCTACCCCAGGGTTGGCCTAACTCTGTTCCCAGGGTTTCACCATTGACTTCAGTGGGGACAGAGTCAGGCCAATGCTGAGAGAGTCTGGAAAATCTCCCATCCTGGGTAATTTTGAGTTAAGCTTCCTCTCTCCAGAGACATGGCCCGATGCTGGAATTACTGTGGCCTGTTTTTCCAAGGGGCTGAGGACGTGCAGCTCCCATTTACTTCACATTTTCTGAAAATTCAGGCCAGTTGCATTTTGGTGTCCGAACATGATTTTAGGAACTTAACTTTCAGCACCTTGTTCTGAAGTCTTTGACCTAAATCACAAGGGAGTAAATAAAAAGATATTAAAGGCTCATATCACTTGATTCCACAGGGACTAAGTTTGGTGAGGAGATCACAGGTATGAAGTATAGAGAGGAGACAGCTATAAAAGTTGGTTTTAATTCAAGATTATTCAGTTTTGGTCACACCTAATATATGAGGGAAATATGGTGGGTAACCTTGGGGCATTTACATCCGTTCAAAGATTTCTAAATCACTAGTGCATTATTAATACTCTTTCCATAATCTATTAAATTGAGAAGAGGAAGGTGTGGGCAGTTAATATCAAAATCAGATTTAAACCCAGCAACTGAAACGACTATATTTTTATTATAATTCTTGGCTTTCGGCATCAAAACTTGGTTTGGCAAGATACTTGGCATACAAGATTTAGGAATGGAAGGGGTTTTTTAAATACTAATCAAACAATACTGATTAGATTGCTATTTAAATATCACAAAGGTTAGTTTGATATAGCCTCAAATTCATATAAATTTAAAAAGGAAGTTGTAGTAGTCATTAATCTTCAAATAAATGTTTTTTTAATGGCTTGAGTATTGTACATATTGACATGGTTAATCTAGTATCAGTTATTCTGTACTGCCATGTAGATATTCTTTATTTACAAAAATCTAACTTTGCAAAAACAAGGAAATGTTACATTTTAAGATTACATTCTGGAATGACACATCATCTTCTATATTGGGAGATGACAGGTTGAAACATACATACTTGGAGCATGTCTCACTGTTAGAAGATGTCTAAGCATGACGAAGTGAGGAAAGTGATGTGTCCTGCTTGTGTTAAAGTTTAAATCGCCTTACTCTTATGAGTTTGTGTTCTCTCTATTCTTTTTGTGATTTGATCCTCTGAAGTTTTAATACAATAGAAAACTCTCCTAGAATTGTGTGAATGACTCAATAGACTGCAGAGTATTGTGTACATATACGCTTAGGAACCTGAGTGGTCCATCAAGTACTTGATCTGTTTTATCAGTCTGCAGTAGGAAGCCATTAAGCTAAAATCAATCCTTTTAAAAACATGGAGCCGGACAGCATCATTTGAGAGATTGGTGATGGGATAGCAAGCTGTTTACCTGGATTACCATTTCAGATGTGATTGCTTTTACACAATATTCATAAAATGAGTTGCCTGCTAGGAGGAGAAGTGCTGGCACCACTGAAGTCAATGAGAGTTTTGACATTTGACTTCAGTAGGGGAAGGATTTCACTGCAATTGTCCAGGTTATATAACCACCACCCTTGCTAAAAATTTAACATCTGGATTGATAGTCTGAAGTATCAGCGGGTGAATACATGCAACAACTGGATTACTTCCTTTTTCCTGTAGAGGTGGTCTGTCCAGAACACCATTGAGATGTATTGGCAGAGCAACGTAGGGAAGATTTAATCATCACTACTTGTATAGATGTTGAACAGATGACTCAGTTTGTTAGTACCTGAGAGAGGGGATGTTAAAAGGATTATTAAAAATAGCTGAATAAGTTAGGTGAACACTGGCAACAGTGAAAAGTTCACTGTTAAGGTCTGGGTCTGCTAAATTCATAATGTGAAAGTCATTCCATGTTAGATCGGTAAATATTTTGCAAGAATACAGTAAAAAAAAAAAAAAAAAAAATCAGTAAAATTTTCTATATTAACAGCTTTAAAAAACCCAAAATGTTTCTGGAATCTTTATGCCAAGTGTCAAAATAGAAATAACTTGCATAAGTTTATAAACACTTTAAAATGAGTTTTACATATATACCCCAAAGCACTGTTATAACTGATTGGCGGGAATATTAAAATGCTGAACTCTAAACTGGTGCATCTTTGTCCTGTGTAGTAGTGAGGACATTTTGTACTGATATTTACCAGACTTTATTTAATTTCAAAATCACTGGGAGAAAAAATGATAAAGTTTTGTCTTTGAAAGTGATTCGAAAAGTCACTAACATCTTAGCAAATCTTAAAACATGGTATACAAAGTAAACTTGGCTGGATTGGATTGGCTGGAAGATAGAATACTTCAGGGACAGCTGTTCTTGTTGTAGATTCTAAAATAAGTGTGAAGTTAAGGAAATATATTTGTATTTGTATTTGAACAATTTTGATGGCAAAACCCGCCAAGTGATATGACTCTTTTCAGCATACTACAGTGTGTTTAGCTTGCAAAGTCCTTCACTGTTTTAGTAATGAAAGGTGGAGTGATTCTGATATTACTTGGCCTCATCCTTTTGTTAAACTGTTTCCAAGAGTAAGACATTCACCAAGTTCTTCTTTGTCTCTGTATTTCTATTTGTTTTAAAGCAAAGAATCATGGTCTCTCTCTTTACAAGTGACATTGTTGATATTATTCTGGCTTTGTTTTCCATTTTTAATTATTGTGTAGTATGGTTTTTCCAAGCAATTAAAGTCTTCTCAAAATTTGCCTGTAAGTCACTAAACTCATAAGTTTGACTGGATCAGTGGTGATATGAGCTCAGGCTTTGTTTGTTTGTTTTGTTTTTGAAAACTAGACAATGGGAGTATAATGCTCCTAGGTACATGAACTGTGTCTGGGTAATCTGAAACTGCGCTATAATTTTTCTGTACAAATCTGTTAAAATACAGTTTTCTCATTTTATAAATTCAAACTGAGCAAACTTTTCCTGAATCCTGACTCAGCTCTGCATTTGAACCAGCCTCATTATTGCACAAAGGAAACATGAATTAAGTGCCAATCCTGCTCCCATTGAGGTCTTATTTGAGTTTTGCCTTGACTGCAATGGGAACCAGGTCAGGCTCATAGTCTGCATTGAATGCAAATTTCTTAAACACCAGCTTCTAGGAGTACTGGGGAGGGGGAGACAGGTGCACTTTTGAGATTCTGTATAGTTGTCCTAATGCAACACATTCTTGGATTTTGGAAAAGTTTTCAGAAATGCACCACTAGATTCTGGTTTTTCTCCTTTCTGGTAATACACCGAGTCATAAATTAAATGGGCCTCTTGCATCAAATATAACCTGCTTAACCATAATCTTAAATAAGTGCCAACTGAGGGAATCCGTAGGGGGATTTGCTTTACTGTGAATCCTGCCAATTACATTTCCATCAGAAAAATATTCTCTAACCTTTAAATTTTGTTTCATACGCAGTTCAGGTGTCTCATTAAAACTACATGGGGGTGTATGAATATCTTCATCTAATGGTTGAAAAGCAAAGCAGTTGATTTTTAGACCTGAGCAAAAAAGCTTATTCAACTTTTCCCACAAAATAATTGTAAAACTATTGACCTTCCTCCAAAACAATCAGTTATTTCTCTCCAAATTGAAGTAATTTTTAAAAATGCAAATAATTTTCTTATTTTAAAAAGTGTTTCTTTAAAAGAAACAAAATGCCATGCAACTGTAGCTTCAACTGACTTCCCTGAACCAGTCCATTGAATTCCACATCATTCATAATTCTACCTTTTATTGTGAGACTGTCGGACAGAGATCACCAGCTCTTCGTTTTGTTTGTTAGTTTACCAGTCAGTGAGGTGGGAACTCTTAATTACACAGCTCAGTGGAAGTATTTTGCGCAATATATACTGTACAACATGTATGTGCAAGAGAGAGGTTTTACTTTTACAAAAAAATGAGAACAATATAAAATGAAGACAGTAACTGTACTAAGCAGTCTTGCCTTTTTAATCTTATGGCAGCTCAGAAAGGAGGTGCTGAAAACCTTGAACTATTGTTGTCAAATCAGATGACAAAATACCTTTTTTTTTTTTTTTTTTCTTTTTCTTCCATTACAGAAATTGGGTACTGATCACACATGATGTGTATAGGGCTAAATATCTGCTTGTTTCTTTCTTTGCACTCGTGTACTTTTATTTCCCTCTGTAGGCAATAAATGGCTGTTTTGCAACTGCATTTTCTGTCCTGTTTTTGTTTCTACTCTTGAGAATTGTTGTATGTATCACAAAAGGAGTTGGGGGCAAGGAGCTGGATGTTGCCACATGGCCCTTACTCTTGCTACTTTCTGGTCTGCATCAAATTGTACATCTAGGTGTTTACAAGTCAGTGGCTGCTTCTGGCCACACTGTGGATGGGTCGGACAGATTCCCTGGGTAACGGAGTCTGATCCAAAACCTGTTGAAGTCCATGAGAGTTTCTCCATTTAATTCTGTGGGTTTTGGACTGCTGTATGCTTTATGAAAGATGAGAGGTCTAATTATGTGACTGTCTAGTATCTAATAATCAGGTTTTAATACAAAAGCCACGTCCAGTTCTTCCATGTGTAAAGGTTAACCCTTAAAGTTGCTGCAAGTTCTTGAGTATCTGTGGGTGTGAATGATTAGCCCTGGAATTGGGATTTACTAGAGAATTCTATTGAAGCATAAAGAGGATGAGCATCCGGCTCGGTCCCTTTGTAGCTGGTTTGGCTGTGTGGTGCTGACAGGTTAAAATACTAAACTAACACACACATGAGTGTTACAAAGTGACACAATCAGATATTACCGTGATGCACACGTGCAGTAGATCTGCAAAGGTGCCGTTTTTTAAAGTGCGCTACCACACTTGGCAGGCCACAGCGGCTCACTACCAAGTGCAAGTCTTCAGTTCATCTTCCTTCTGTCAAGAAATCCTGTTTCCTGGTGCTAAAAGGTGAAGTGTGTCCCTCCACTTTCCACTGTGAAGAGTACCAATCCAGTACACTGCTTCTGTGTAGCATGTGTACATCAGAAGCTAGGAGTCAGAAGTATCTCTTGTTACTGTTCTGTAAAGTGGCAGCTCCAGGCACCAGCGCTCCAAGCACGTACCTGGGGCGGCAAGCCACGGGGGGCAGCCTGCCGGTCGCTGTGAGGGCAGCTGGCAGGCCGCCTTCAGTGGAGCGCTTGCGGGAGGTCCGCCGGTCCCACGGATTCAGTGGCAATTCGGCGGAGGGTATTCCGAAGCCGCAGGACTGGCGGACCTCCCGCAGGCACGCCACTGAAGACTGATCTCAGTACGGGCCTCAAGGATCTACTGCCCGCCGTGCTTGAGGCGACAAAAAAGCTAGTGTCCCCCATCCTGGTTCAGTAGCGCCTGTTCACAGTGCTAGAGGGAAGAGTGGCTTATTGTCGTCAACAGTGATGCCACTGTGCGAGCAGTGGCAACGTTTTTTAAGTTCACTGATATAGGTTCAGTGCTTTTGGAAGTTTACAGAGTCTAGAAGCAGTAGCACCCGCCAGCATAAGCGTTTTGACTATTTGTGCTATTACAGTAGATCCTCAAGGTCCGTACTGAGATCAGCGGTACATGCGTTGTGACACGTGCACATGGAGATGGACTGTTTCTTTTGCTTAGACTGCGAGCTGTGGAGGGCAGTATGGTCCTCATTTAAACTGCAGAGTGAACCGAGGCGCAGGGAATAAGTGACTGACTTTTCCCAGATGTCACAGGGAGCCTGGAGTCCCAGTCCAGTGCTTGAACTTTCTGGCCTTGACCTGTAACTAGATAGCAGACTTTTTATAAAATGCATTATTCTGATTGCTGCTGGGCTTCTCCTGCTTCCTTTTTGACCCAGCAGTCACCTCGTGATATTCTGCCTGTTCGAGAGATTAGCTATTAATGTGGTGGCTAAGGAGTACCAGGAGAGCCAAAGTGCAGTACACCACTACCTCGATATCACGCGGTCCTTGGGAGCCAAAAAATCTTACCGCGTTATATTGAACTTGCTTTGATCCACCGGAGTGTGCAGCCCCCCACCCCCGGAGCACTGCTTTACTGCATTATATCCAAATTCGTGTTATATCGGGTGACTTTATATCGAGGTAGCGGTGTATTTAAAGTCCAATGTCAATGCAACTTTTAACATGGTGACTTTTTTTTTCTTTCTTTTTTAAGGTCTGACGTCTTACAACCTGCCGGGACCAGAGTCCCAACTTTCCAGTGATATCAAACATTTGTTTCTCAACCAGATGGCTCATGTGGTATCAGACCTTGTGTTATGCTTATAAGAAGCACACGGGATCTTTTTCAGGGGAAAAAGCAGTACACCGCATTTATTGGAAATACAACAATTAGCATATGCACTCAATCAGACCCACCACACTATTCCACCAGTCGATGTTATAGTTACCAGGCTAGAGTCCGGATCAATCTAGTGGCCAGCTAGGTTGATCATGGGTAGGTAGGAGCCGGGTTCTGTTGGTCCCGACGCGATGCTCTGGGGAAGTCTTGGCAGGATGAACCCAACATTTCATGGCGAGGCACCCTGTTTATATAGTGATTTTTCCTTCTTTGGGGCCAATGAGTTTTGCATCATCCTGCTGTAATCAATTGTTTGAGTGCTTATTTTTTTTACATTGTCCTTTTCATCCTTTATCTTGTTCTTTCATCACGTTTTTCAGGGAGTTACCCCATGCTGGTTTTGATCACAGCTATCTCGTCGCCATTGATAGGTGCCTGTCTCATCTTTAAAGTCGTCAATCTGCCCTCCTCTGACATTTCAATAGGGGCGTGTTGTAATCTTCGGGCACTCTTGTGTCTGTCCTCAGTTCCTCCCTAGAACATCTGGTTCGGTAGTGGCCTACACACATTCATCATTCGCACACAAAACAGAATTGATTTACACACAGTATTTTGAACAGGAACATCAATTTGCAATGCAAAAGAAAAACAATCATTGCATTCTTTTACTTATTGTAAAGTGCTAAACCAACAACCAAGTGGTGACCCTAAAAGGTTTGTTTCTGCCTTGAAACCAGCCCAGACAGATTCTGGCTGATGTATATCTACCAATGGCCCATTAGACCATTCCTTTCTGCTTTCAGAAAGGGTGGCTGGCAGGATATGGTCAAATGGTACATCAGTACATTTAATACATGCTACATTATTATTCTTTATCCTTTTATTCTAAATTATACAAAATAGAAACATAAAATCCTACTACTACACTTGGAGTAGTCAGATTGTTCTGCCTCATATCCCCCGTTGGCATATTTCCGGGACTGAATACAGCAAATCCTGCACTCTCCCTAGGGAAGGAAAGTTTTGCTGGCCTTAAGGGATGGGGAGCAAGAAAAGATTAATTGGGAAGTCTCCTGTGATGTGGTGTCAACAGATGGAATACATCATGATGACTCCATTAGACAAAGCTATGGTGAAAATGTCTCTCTCGGAGACTGAGAGGAATGCCCCTGTGATGGGGGAAGTAAAATAAAGGCAAGCATGTATTGGCAAAAGCCTTGGTCATTATAGTTCTCAGTAATATGGCTCCCCTCTTTATGAAACACACTCAAAAATACTGAAATGTTTGTGCAGCCCTGAAACCAATACAATCAGCTTTGTGGCTTCATTCTGTGTATCAAAGGGAGGGAGACTTCCTCTCTCTTGACCAAATGGAACTGTGGTTTCTGCTCAAACCTCACTCCCAAAGGCATTTGTTAATTAGGGTATTTTTATTCGTAGTGAGGGCCACAGATCTGCAACATTAGGTTTCTCTATGCAGCTGTGGAGGCAGACCAGACTTGTCAATCAGTAGAGAAGTGGCTCCACTTCTGAGAAACCTGTGAATTTTTTCATCTGCCTCCTCTGATGCATGTTGCAGCCGAGCTCCTCCCTGCTGCGGAGAAAAGTTTGTGTTTTTGTTTTTTTTTAAATAACTTTAAAACAATTGAAGTCTCCAAATTCCTGGGTTCTGCCGCTGTTGGCAGAAGGAATTCCCTATTTCCTATAGTCTGTTAGTAAGCTCAGTAACATTTGTAACAGGCAGGTCAGCCTAACCCTTGCAGGGGGACACGCTGGCCTCCGCCTGTGCACAGGTGTATAATTCAATAAAGGTGCCTCAGGCTGTCTGATCAAATCACAGAGGTGGTCTTCTTTTCCCCGACAAGTCAGTCAAACTCTCCATGTGCCCTAGTCACCCAGACAGATTACAGCGTGGTGATGAAGGGTACAACAAGAGGGAAAGCCTGACACTGTGTCTCCTGCACCTGCCCTGCTGACTGAGTGCCTGCATGGAGATCGTACTCTGCGCCTATTCTGTGGAGACCCAGGGCCTTCTCAAGTGCTCAGATTGGTCTAGGGTTTCCTGCAACCTCCCTCACCAAAGCGGGAAAGCTCCCAGGAAACACTGGCTGCACTTCAGCAGCAAAATCCCTCAGGCCTGGCGCAGATGATGGCTCGCTCCCCTTCCTACCGCCATGCAGGGAGAGTGTATGTTGAAGGACAACATCACAGGCCCAGAGAAGTTTCCTGCCTCAGTCACCGTTATTGACCATGAAGCAGCTGCCCAGCTCCTCTAGGGCAGGTATTGTGGTGTCAGGGAGCTACAGAGCAAGGACAGCTTGGTAAGGGGCCCCTGGACTAACCCTGCCCTCTCTTCCACAGTATTGCTCCTCACCCCCAACCTAATGCTGGCTCAGGGCTACTCCCTACCAGCAATGTCAGCTCAGCACAGCAAGCGGGCCAAGAACTTCTTTTTAAACCTCCAGGGTTGGAGGCTGGTGCCCCCAGGTGGGGTCAGCCTAGTCCAGACCACATCCAAAATCCCCCTTGAACAAAGCATGCCTCTCTGAGAAGCTCCCTTCTGGACTCAGTCCATTGCAAAGCTCCAGTATGAGCTGCTCCTTTCTCAGGGCAAGAAAGCTGCTTATAAGTGGTAACAATGAGGGCCTTCTCTCCTCTGGTGGACTCTGTCTGAAATTTCCCTCAGAGGACGAGGAGGATCAAGGGCATCTTAGGAAAAAGGCCTTTCTCAAGGTACGTCTACAGAGCCGGCAACAGCAAGCCTCCCAGCCCGGCCTGACGGACTGAGGCGAGCAGGGCTCATGCTAGTGCTCTGAAAATAGCTGTGTAGGCAGCGCTTTGAATTTGTAGCTCAGGCTGGAGCTGGGGCTCTGAAGTGTCTGGGCTCTCTTCACAGCTATTTTTAGACCACTGGTGTGGTGAGCCTTGCTAGTCTGAGTCTGCGGAGGAGAAGCTTGCTGCCATGAGCTAGGCAGACGTACCAGACGTTCATACCCCTCTCTAGTTGCCTCAACAAAAAAATACAAACAGGCTGTGGACATGTCCCTTCCTTCCTATCATACTGCTCTGAAATGGATGAAAAGAGAAGAGCAAGGCCCTGGTTGACAAAGAGCAGAACATGGGGGTGAAGGAAAAGAGCCCCCAGATCCCCTTCATCTTAAGAGATGCAAAGTGTTTCCCACCAGCAGCATAAATCCCAAGTCTCCTCTTTGAGGAGGGTCAGCTTTCAGATTCTGACACGGGTTGGAAGAAGGAGGAGGAAGATGACTTTCAGTGAGATTTTTGGTGAAAAGTCATGTTTGGAAAACTTTACCCATAATAAATGTCTAGGATTAGGAGTCCATTGTGTATAGGAAAATGTATCTGTGATTTGCGTGAAAGCTTTCTAAATCACTTCTAAAAATGGATCTTGGACTTGAAAATTTTAACCTAAGTGAGGTAGGAATTCAGGTGCCATGCTACCTCCTAGGTGAGATTGCTTTTCTGATACTTAGTATGTTTGTAGAACCAGTGAGCTCCATGCCTTTATATTAAGTGAATGTGGGCATGGTGGTATTTAGTCAGTAGATATTTCTCTGTTCTTCCACTGTATGTATCCAGATAAAGCTTTGCTGAGAAAGTTATGGCTAACACTTTTTGATATGATTTAGAAAAGCCCTGTAGAAAGTTGTTCTCGAAAGAACTATCTCAACAGACCTGCATTTCTCACGATTGTTTATCAGTAGGATTGAAATGGTAAAGGCTTTTGGGGCTCATTCAATCTCTCACTGCCTCTTATTTGGAATTTTAAACCACAGCAGATGAAACAGCAGTGTGAAGGGTGCTTTATCTGATTGTCCCAATGCAGACAGCACTGGAGGGAGATTTGTTAGTCCTCAAACTAGTGCTGCCTTCCCTCTTTGTTCAGTTGCTTCTGGGATCCCAATGTGGAGTGTCTCCTAAATAAAGGCAAAGCAAATTTTCTTGTACGTGGGCTTTGTTTTCATTTCATGTGCTCCAATATCCCAATAGGTATGAGTGATATCCTGGCCCTGTTGATCATTCGTTGGTTGCATCTTAATTAGAGCACAACTCATGTCTTAGAACAAACTTGGTAAGTCTAATAAGAAAAATTTGGGGGAGTATTAGCGCCTCCCAGCTGTAAAAGGGGGAATAATACTTGCTGTACCTGCATCTGATGGGTGTGAGGATTAATTGCTTCAACATACCACGAGCCACAAATTCTTTGTGAAGAATGAGAACATAAAACTAGACTAAATTTATGTTGGTGGGAGTACAAATAAATTGAATTTCCTTGTATCATCTTTTGCGTCAGGCTTGGGAGTTATGAAGTATTATGAGTTATAAAGTGCTCCTTAGCTGATGCTTATAATAGTACTTAGAATTGGTTAGCACGTTTTGGGCAGAAGTGACAAACATCCAGAAAGTGCACAGATAACAGGTGCAGTAGGCTAAATACCCAGGATATCAGAGAGGGGAATGACTGATCCTCACGGGTTACGTCTCTAGCTAGCTCTGCGAAGGATGCTATTGAGGGTTAAAGGAATTCCAGAGCTAGCCTGCAGCAAGGTTAATAGACTGACTGTGGAAGTTATGTGAGACAGCTGGTGCTTAGCTCTAAAGATGGAAGAGTTCACAGTTCATTGTGCAGCATAATCCCGGTTTATTTTAAAATACTTCCTTTGTGAAAATAGCTCTGGGACAATGGAAGCAGACCCACTGACAGCAATTCCAGGCCCTAGGGCACAACTGTCAATAGACCACCTAGAAAGGGACAGCTGAGGTTTGATTTGTGCAGGGGAAGCCTCACACTGCTGCTGGCCCGGCCTGGCATCTCCACACGGGCATGGTGCTGGACCAAGTGCGTCGGCTGGTGCACGCACGCTTGACATTGGGGCGGTGCTACACCTGCGCTGGCTGGTACCCAGTGAGCTGCTGCTGGCTGCACTGCTGGACATGCTCTTGTGGCACAGCCAGGGCTTTCACATACCCACCCAGCAGCCTTCACCGCCGACCGCCAGTATCACCCCATGCGCACGCCTAGGAGTCCTGCGGCCCACCCCAGTGCTTTAAAAGGGCCCAGGGCTCCTGGGCAATTGTTTCCTTAGCCCCCCGCAGAAGATCTGAGTGGAAATGTCAGTTGTGAATTATAAAGAACAAGGTACAGGGCATAGCCTCCAGCAGAGAACACCCTGCAAGCCAATAGGTAATCAGTCATGATTTCAAACACCTCCATGTGTGTCCTGACTTTCCATCTGACCACCACATCATCTTATCCTTTCCTTTGACCAACCTCTTTCCCTTCCCCTCCCCGTGTTAGCTTCTGCTTTTTATTTACATGTGGGTAGGGAATCTGACTCTGTGTCTACCTGGCTTTGGACTTTATATTTCTTTTGGAGGTTTTTCTACAGAGTGGCTTCCCCTCAATGTCTCACTGCAGTTGTTCCAGGGCTGCCACAGGACAGAGGGATCCACCTGTTTAGGTCGCTGAAGCTGTGCTTTAAAATAGGAAATTGACAGATGAGTGAAAAGTCATCCCAGAACCAAGATCGGCTTTGTCAAGTCCTCTTTCCTCTTGTCACACAGATGAGCTAAAACCCCACCAGTCAGCATGCTAAAGGGAGAGATATATAAAATGTTTATAACTGCTTCTACTTTCCATCTAAGCCTTATAAGTGTCTGGTTTGTTTTTCACAGTAAATTCACTGACGCAAATGCTCGGCTGCAGCTAAGGAGCCAGGAGAGGATGAACAAAGGTGACCTTAAACGCTCCCTTGTTGCACTTCCCTGATCCAGGATGCTCCTCCGCGCAAGCTAGAGCAACTTCAAGGCTGTTCTAACTTATGCCAACTTCCAATAGTCCCAAGGAGTTGATATGCCCATAGGGGATCCATCCCTTTTTCCCCAGGTCAAGCTCCCTGCGCCAGCTGCAAGGAGGACGAGGGTGACATTGGGCACTGCTATGCCACAACAGGATCCCCCTATGCTCGCGTGAGGGCTGCTTTGCACTGGTGGCGTTGGCACACAGAGTCTGCACTGCAAAACCTGGGCCATTGTGTCTAAACCAGGTAGGCTGTGAGAAATTGGCACGCTGGTGATCCTGCCACTGCCTTTGGGATTGAGTGGGCCCATGAACAGGCACAGCGCTGCTCTCTGCTTGGAGTCTATTCTGTATTCAGCATCTTTTTTGAAATGGGGCGACCAGAACTGCATGCGGTATTCAAGATGTGGGTGTAACGTAGATTATTGTATGGTGGCATTATGATATTTACTGTCTTCTTATTTGCCCCTTTCCCAATGGTTTCTGACATTTTGTTAGCATTTTTGACTGCTGCTGTACCCAGAGAAGATATTTTCAGAGAACTATCCATGATGACTCCAAGATGTTTGGGTGATAACAGCTGATTTAGACCCCATCATTTTCTGTGTGTAGTTGGGATTATGTTTTCCAATATGAATCACTTCGCATTTATCAACATTGATTTTCATCTGCCATTTTGTTTTCCAGTCAGCCAGTTTAGTGAGCCTTGTAACTTAAAGTCCAAAGCTGACTGCAGTCTTGAGCGATTTCGTTTCATCTTCAAACTTTGCCAGTTCACTGTTTACCCCTTTTTCCAGATCATTTATGAATATATTGAACAGCTCTAGTCTCAGTACAGATCCCTGGGCACACTGTGGTTTGTCTCTCCATTCTGAAAACTGACCATTTATTCCTACCATTTGTTTCCTGTCATTTAACCAGTTACTGATCCGTGAGAGGACCTTCCCTGTTATCCATGACTGCTTAGTTTACTTAGAATATTGGTGAAGACCCTTGTCAAAGGCTTTCTGAAAGCCCAAGTACACTAGATCCCCCTGGATCACCCTTCTCCAAATGCTTTTTGACCTTCCCTTGGAGAATTCTAATAGAGTGATGAGGCATGATTTCCTTTTACAAAAGCTGTGTTGACTCTTCCCTAACGTACTGTGTTCCTCTATAGGTTTGATAATTCTGTTTTTTACTATAGTTTCAACCAATTTGCCAGCTACTGAAGTTATGCTCACTGGCCTGTAATTGCGGGGATCACCTCTGGAACACTTGTTAAAAACTGGAGTCACATTAGCTATTCTCCTGATAGAGGCTGATTTAAGCGATAGGTTACTGTGAAAGTAGAATGAATTATATTGTAAAAATAGAAAGAATTAAAGAAATGCTGGATGTACCTTTAAGCAGAAATAAGGAATGTTAAAATACAGGTGTCAGGAAAAGAAACATTAAGGCATAAACAATGAGTCCACGTAAACTAATGGTGAAACATTAACCATAGTAAGGAAATTAACTATGTATGTCTAGCCTCAGGTAAACTTGTCAGTTCTGCTCCCTTTTGTTATCTTGCTAAGTTTGCACCCTTTTTATCTGTATAAAATAAGGTAGTGTGGGTCTTGCATGGTCCTCACATTATCTGGGTGTTAGCAGAGCGCTGTGCTAATAAACAGAGTGATCTAACAAATTGTGAGCCCTGAGTCTGACTTTGACATTACATACCCCAGTTAGTAGTTCTGCAATTTCACATTTGAGTTCCTTCAGAACTCTTGGGTGAATGCCATCTGTTTTCTGGGGTCTTATTACTGTTAAATTTATCAATCTGTTCCAAAACCTCTGCTACTGACACCTCAATCCAGGACAGTTCCTTTGATTTGTCACCATAAAAAGAATGGCTCAGACGTGGGAATGTCCCTTACATCTTCTGCAGTGAAGACCAATGAAAAGAATTCATCACAACAGCCTTGTCTTCCTTGAGCGCACCTCAGTTGTCCCACTGGTTGTTTCGCAGACTTCCTGCTTCTGATGTACTTAAATTTGTTTTTTGGCTGTTGGTTTTTGAATCTTTTGCTAGTTGTTGTTCAAGTTTTTTTTTGTTTTTTGGCCTGCCTAATTGTACTTTCCTGGTGGCAGGGCTACTGAGTGAGCTCTTGTAAAAAGAGGGGATCAGAGGGGAGTAACTAGAAAGTGGAGACTGTGGCATTTCCTGCCACCTTAGACCAAAGGATGGGAAAGTCTAAGATACCAGCTACAAGAGATAACAGCTTGAACAGCCAAAGGCTTGGGATAGCAGCAAGTCCAGCTCTTGGTCAAGGTTTTCAAAAGTAATGGGTGATTTTAGGTGCTCAAATTCAGACATTAAAAGGCTCTGATTTTCTTCACAGAGCACAGCACTTCTTGAACATCAGACCCTTTAAAAGCGTCTCAGGTTACATATCCAAAATATTTTTTTTAAATCTTGGCCAAGTTCTGTACCTATTTCCTTTAAAACCACAGAATAACCTGTGGTGTGGTCCTCTTTTTTAAGGAGAGAAAAGAGAAATAATTAACATAGAAACCTAATGGTTGTTCTCAGTAAAGACTGAGCATTTAAAAGCAGGTAAGCACTTTTGAGTTATGAATGGGAAAAACATTTGAAAAGAGGACTTAATTAAATGTAAAGCTGCTTGATTAGACCTCAGAAAACTGTAGGCCTAGGTAAGATTTATCTACTGCATACAGCTGTGCAGGTAATGGATAAAGGATTTAATACAAACTTTCTCTGAATGGGAGGAAGGAATACGCATTTTGCAGGAACATGTACTCAGCTGTTTTCATAAAATAGGGAGCTTTTATTTATAAGTACATCTTATGGAGTAATAATTGCATTGGAATGAGGTGGTTGCCTTAGACCAGGGGTAGGCAACCAATGGCACCGGTGTCGAAGGCGGCACGAGAGCTGATTTTTAGTGGCACTCACACTGCCCCGGTCCTGGCCACTGGTCTGGGGGGCTCTGCATTTTAATTTAATTTTAAATGAAGCTTCTTAAACATTTCAAAAGCCTTATTTACTTAACAATAGTTTAGTTATATGTTATAGACTTATAGAAAGAGATTGTCTAAAAACGTTAAAATGTATTACTGGCCCACGAAACCTTAAATTAGAGTGAATAAATGAAGATTCGGCACAGCACTTCTGAAAGGTTGCCGACCCCTGCCTTAGACTGTTTTACCTAATGAAACTTCACCAGCATGTTTGAAGAAAACAAAGTTTTCATTTGAAATCCAAGTGGAACCAATTCTCAAATCTGAAACCACCAAGTGCATAAATGATTTTATTGTATAATGTACAGTACAATTAAAGTGCAGTCAGAACAGAAATGGCAACCCCGGGAAAAGAGAAGCCAGTCTAGTTTTGTATCTGGTAACAGCAGAGCGGGAATCGCACAGCAGTGTGTGCCACCACAAATGACTTGTGTGAGGCGAAAGGCACTGATCCAGATCAGAGTCCTAAATATGTTTCTGCTTATCCAGATAGGTGGCTCAGATAGCATACTAGTGAATGGAACATAAATATTCACCGGAGTGAGAACCTGGACAGGCTGCTGAGACTGGGAGTTGGGACACCTGGTTCTGTTCTCTATGCTGCCACTGACCAGCAGTGTGACTTCCCCTCTCTGCGCCTCTGTCTTGTAAACTGCTTGGGGCACACAGGAGACATAATGTGTCTCACTATGTGTTTTGTACCACACTTAGCACAATGGGGATCTTGGTTGGGACCCGCTGTAAATCAGAGATTGAATAATGAGCGATCAAACTTGCAGTGGGGCAAAGCAGGGAGTTACTCCATGAAGAGTGTTACCTTTTAATAAAGCCTCTTGCTGCCATGTGGCATGTATGAGCAGGAGAGGGAGTAGCACTCGACCATATACTTATTCCTTAAGAACAGGAGCTCACAGATGTGATTCATGGAGTCCTCCCTGGCTGGGCACCAAAGGACATTCTCAGAATCAACTTGTGGAGGAAAAGGGGCCATTGGCCCATAAGAGTTTCTCTCATGAGGTGGTCCCCAAAATGAAAAGTGGGAGAATCCTTGGCCTAGGGTAATAGTCCTGCCCCCCTAAACCCACAGGTGAAACTAAAGTTCCTGGACCACAGACAAGGATCAAAGATCAATTGGAGGAGGTGGCTTCTAGGGTTCTCTCTTCTACCCTGCTGTGTCCTGTACTTAGGTAACTAATTTACGTGTAAGCCAGAAAAGACCAGAAACAAACATGAGGGATGTGGAAGAGGGGTTTGCTACACATAGAAGTTTTACACAGTCAAATCATGTTGTCTGGAAAAATGGGCTCTGCAGTGGAAATGATAGTCTACCTCCAATTTTACCAACACTCACGTGGGTCAGGGTGACAGCCTTAATAAGACTCTCAATCTCTATTGTTTGTGGTAGTGGCTTCAATACATTAGGCTCTTTCTAGACGTACAAGAAGACATGGCCCTTGTCCTAGGGAGCATGCAGTCTAAGAGGCAGGTTGACAGAGATTAGGGAAGGGTTTGGGGTTTTTTTTCCTGTACAGATCTACAACATTCACCATAGACAGTATGGCAGAAGTGAGTTAAGAGGGACTGAAAAGCAGAGAGGCTAGGGCCTGTTACATGCACAATATTCTCTGCTATGCACACTCTAGGGCACCCACCCTTACCCCATTCCTAGGGCTCAGGCATAACCATGTCAATTTAAGTACCCACCTTCACCCAGTTCCTTGGGATCAGGGTGTAATTTTCTGTGGGTTTGCAGGACCTTTTACCAGTGGAAGTGCCTTACATGGTAATATCCTTATCCTCTATTTATGAGCAAACACTAAAACCAGACTGCACACACTACACGTACAGTGCTCGCCAGTTAGGATCAGGTCCAGTTTCTGCACGGTGTCATTGGCAGAGTGTTGAGGTTTGGCAGCTCTGTTCTTGGCACTGGGGCCTGGAGTTGGTTCCCAAAGAACTTTCTTTTGGACCCAGTTTATATAGTGAAACTTGAGCCCTGCTGAGCTAGGCCTTAACCAATTATTTAACTAAAGTTTTACTAACCAATCCTACCGAAATTCTCTAACCAATCATACCCCACCACCTTAATTAATTTACACCTAGCAAAATTAATGCTGTGACAGACAAACAATTAAAGAACCGGCCAGAGATCAGACAGACAAACAGTAGAGAAACAGGGACCATAATGACAAAACAATAAAGAAATGAGGACTTCACAACCACTGCAATTGATACAGCTGTCAAATTATGTTTTCTTTAACCATCTTAAGATCTGTTTCTTTATCTGATGATAGTGGGTGCCATTAGGACAGGGTCTCTTTCTTAACAGCCCGATATTACATTGTTTTAATGGAATAGATGGAATGTGAGGATGCGACTTCCTGCTTCTCAGCTAATGGCTGCTGTTCTTTTAACCTGACTGCAGATGAAGGCCTTACGCCTTGCAATATGGCTGCAGTCAAAGGTCTTGTCCTTACAGCTTTGCAGATGGACTTTCAGAGGTCATACCGTGCCTAGGGGGCCACGTGGAAGACAACACAGAGGCAGTTGTTCAAGACACTGGGTGGAAGCACTGGTGGAGTTGAGGGTCGGGGGACAGAGTTATAGAGGGCTTGAAAGGAGGTGCCAAGTACCAGGGTGAGAGCTAGCAGGAGGGGAGCGATGCACTTTTACTGACAGCTGAAGAAGACGAGTTTTACCCTGTGATATAGGGTAGAGCAGTACACTTACTAATTATTTCATAGTTAACTTATGCAGGAATAAGGAGGGTCCACTTGAATCCTCTCCACAACATATTTGGAGCTAAGCTCATCACAGTATTTGTCTCAATAGAAATATTAAGCATTCAAAGGCAGAGTTCATGCTTACTGTTGCAATCAAAATAGGCACAAATCCATACTCTTTCCCCTGAGGTTGATGAGGGCAACCACAAGTATCTATAGATTTTCAAACTGCAGCCCTTAAACATGCTTAGTAGAGTGAAAAATAGTATAACAAAGAAAAATAGTAGTTGGGAAATCGGTGAAGCGTTGCTTTCCAGGAAAGAAATTTCGGTCCATTAGTAAGCCTGCGTCCGGTCGGTTTCCTTTGCTAG
Organism: Chelonoidis abingdonii; assembly: GCF_003597395.2. NCBI lineage: Eukaryota > Metazoa > Chordata > Testudines > Testudinidae > Chelonoidis > Chelonoidis abingdonii. The sequence continues at coordinate 15,122,962 of NC_133773.1, read as the reverse complement.
GAAAAGTCAGTCCAAGAATTGCACTGCACTGATGCTGTTACTGTATTGAGAGAGAAAAAAATTTTTTTTAAATAAGGTAGTAAATATTTGTAGTTACTTAAAAGTATCCAAACCAGAAGTCAGTTACTGCAAACTACAAATGGCAATTTATAGTGTGTCTGAACTGGGGGATGTTCATGATCTGTTCCTATCACTGCGGTGCTTGTGATGTTTGAACACTACTTGTGATACGGGGAATTTAAATTAATTATCCAGGCGACTATTTCTGAAGCATAGACGTTAGGGAAAGAAACGTCTTGCACCATCATTTCCAAGCTTTTCTGTTGGTCGATGCCTAGCATTTGCATAATATTTCTCATCCACCTGCCCCACCCTCAAAGTGCTTTACACACAGTAAATCCCCCACTGAAATACTTCTCCCTCAAGTGTAGAATGTAGCAGATGTTTAATGGTTCACAATAGTGTTAGGGGCTGGTCTCTGTAGGAGCAGAGAATTTGAAGTGGCAGAATATAACACATTTGTTAGATTCTTCTGACTGTTGAGTGGCAGCAAAAGAGACTTGCGTATGATTAGACTCCTCTCTGTCGTCTTTAGACCCCTGGCTGTTTTTCAGTTTGAACTGGTGAGCCAGAAAAACAACTATTTTGCTGTGTATTCTTGCATCTCTTTCTCAAGGTGCCCCAGAGGTGAAAGTAAGCCAGTACGGTCCAGTATGCCGTGCTGGACTGGACCAGTTTCTCCGGCAGTGATTTAAAGGGCCCAGGGGCTCCAGCTGCTGTGGGGGGCACCGGGCCCTTTAAATCACTGCCAGAGCTCCAACAGCCAGGTGTGGGCAGAGATTTAAAGGTCCCGGAGCTCCAGCCCCTGTGGGGAGCCCCAGGCCTTTTAAAGTGCTGCCTGAGTCCTGCCGTTGCTGCCCCAGCCCGAGCCCGAGCCCTGACACCCTGGGGTGATTTAAAGGGCCCGGTGCTCCCCGCAGCGGTGATTTAAAGGGCCTGGAGCTCTGCAGTGACTGGTGCCCTAGGCCCTTTAATTCACCCTGGGGCTCCCAGCCACCTCTTCAGCTGGTAGCTCCGAGGTGATTTAAAGACTACAGCCAGAGCCCCAGGGCCTTTAAATCTTGAAAGGCCACGCCTCCCTCAGGACTCCGGCATACAGGTAAATCCTTTAAGTTACTTTCATCCCTGAGGTGCCCACCGACATATACAGTACCTCTGCGTCAGCTTATGAAGCAACAGCTGGATCCATGTTACATTGGGATACACACAGACTTTCTGTTTATTCTTCAGGGTAAGTCTGAAACATAATGGGGTCATTTTAGCTTCTCATAATACCAACTCTTGGGATATCTTCCAGGAGGTCACCTAGCAAGAAGAGTCAAGGCAGACTGCAGTTCTGTGGGGCCATGGGCCCGATCAAGTGGGGAGGCCCCTCCCCACCCTTTTAGCCTGCAGCCCCCTCATTCCCCACCCCGCTTAGCACTCCTGCTGGGGACCAGGGTCAGGGCATGGGGGCTTCCCCCACTCCCTGGCACAGGAGCGCCAGCGGAGCAGGTCAGGGTGCGGGGGCTCGCATTTTTCCAGGACCACCCAATTGGCTGGGGACCCTGGGCACAGGTCCCATTAGCCCAGTGGCTAATCCACCACTGCAGAAGAGTAATCCTGCAGTGTTCAAGTGGGAGCTGGGCTTGGGTGTGTGGAACTGGCAATTTCAGCATTCAGTGTAGTGCACTGGTGCTGACCCCTAAGGGCACATCTTCACTCAGTAACTTGGGTTCTTACATGGGTTCTGCCCCCACCCTCCTGCTGTCCACACACAAAGCTCTGACCCAGGTTTGTTGGTGGTGCTCTAAACCTGGGCTAGCTGGCCCGGCTGCGGGTGTGGGTTAAATCTCAGGTGTTGCTTTCACTCAGGCCGGTAACACACCCACTTTACAGCCAAGGAGCAGGCTAAACCTCTCCAGTGCTGATAGTCCTTAATGCCTTCTCACAATTATCCCTGGGTGCTCAGAAGGACAGACAAGTTCTCCCACAATTCATTGGAAAAGATTCCTAGAGCAGCTCAAACAACATCGTTCTTACTGCAGCACAAGAGCCATGGTCTGGGTGACACACGGGGGAGCAGAGGACCAATGAGGACAGTACATTTTGGTGTGACTTTGCACTGTGGTTGCTTATACCTGGGCATGGCTGACCCAGTTGCTATTCACCCCAGCTCACTCTGCAGTGAAGATATAGCCTAAGGGCATGGCAATACTTGCAGATGTACAGCGCTATGAGTTAAACCCGCCTTCATACAGCTGAGCAGGGAAAGCGCTGCAGTCTGTCCCCGCTGATAGCACACTGGCATGGCCACATTAGCAGTTCTTGCAAAGGCCACAGAGAGCAGTGCATTGTGGTAGCTATCCCAGCATGCAAGTGGCTGCAATGTGCTTTTCAAATGAGGGAGTGGGCAGTGGGGTAGCCAGGTGGAGCAATATAAAAATAAAAGGTGCCACCTGCTGTGGCACTTTTACTCATGCGGTGGCCCTCCGGGCGGGGTGGGCTCTTTGGGGGCGGGCTCTTCATTTGCACTGAAGGTCCCACCACCGAAATGCCGCCAAAACAAGTGAGAGAGTGAAGGGCCTGATGCCAAAATGCTGCTGAAGACCCAGAGCACCGTCGGGTGAGTTTAAAAAAAAAAAAAAAAGTGCCACCGCGCTTTTTTTTTTCTTTTTAATCACTCCCCGGGTGAGTACAAAGGCACCAGGAAATTGACAACACACCACTTGTGCTCAGTGTGGGAGTGGCTGCTGCCCCCGCTTCCCCCTTAGCTATGCTACTGGGGTGTGTGTGGAGTGTGACAGGGGGTGTTATGTGTGTATGTGGGGGGGAGAAAGTGGGTTTTTGGGGTGCTGAGAGCATGTCAGCATGCTGCCTTGTAAGTTCAGATAGCAACAGACTCCCCCTCCCCCCCTCCGCCTCTCTCACACAGCATTCCACCATAATGGTTGCTTTGTCCCGGAGCAGATAAGCTCCTGGCTGTCAAACAGAGTTATCAAAGGGCATATCTGCATTCCTGCAGGAATTCCAAAACAATGACAAGAGTGGCCACTTAAGGGGATTATGGGATGTTTCTGGAGGCTGATCAGAGTGCAGTAATGCAACACCTTGTTCACACTGGCGCCTGGGCATTTTAGCCAAGGCGCACCAAGTGTTAATCTTCTCGCCGAGGTGGAGTACCAGGAGCGCTCTAGCCGTGGAGTCAGAGCGCTCTACGTGCCTTGCCAGTGTGGACAGGGAGTGAGCTAGGGCTCCCGGGGCTGCTTTAATGCGCTCTAACTTGCAAGTGTAGCCAAGCCCTGAATGTAGACAAACACGTACAAGGAACTTTCAGCTAAGCAGGGTTTACCTTATTTTAAGCAAGTTTAAATCCTGACTAGCAAAATTGGTGCAAATCTGAATATCTCTGTTTACACTTAGGGTAGGTACAGAGAGGAGTTTATGGCTGTGTTGTAACTCAAGTAACAATTGGCAATGAACCAATTGAGCCAACTCCTCTGTAAATGCTAGGTTAGATACTCTTTGCAAATGTTTGTTCCAGGACACACACAGTTGTGATGTACCCCAGGCAGAGCCCTACAGTAAACCACAAAAATTCAGTGCAATTGTAACGCTGACCGACCCTGCTATCATCGGTGGGCAGGATTGAACAGGGGATCTCTGGAGCTTAGTGCATGACCCTCTACAGCAAGAGCTAAAAGTCAACTGGCTGGTAGCTAAGGATGTAGAACAGACTCATTTTATCTCTCCATTTAAGTGGTCTCAGACCACTAAATGGGACAGAGCACCACACCCAGGTGATGTGGGAGTGACAGTGTATAAATTAGCATTTACAAAGGTGCGAGTTAACTTGAATTAACTGGCAACTAATTAAGTTGAGCTCCACTGGGGCCACAAACACTTAGGGGTGAACACAGGTGCAGGTGCATGCTCAGACAGAGCTATTCCTGAGTGCAGATGCGGCCTAAATTAAACTGATAAGAGCCATGTCTACATCAAGTGAACACAGTGTCCACAGAGGGGTTTGTGCCAGGGCTTGTCTACACTGGAAATTTATACCACTCTAAGCTAAAATGTGAATTTAAAACATTAAAAGTTTTCCTGATATAACTCCCCATATGCACGGTCTAATTGGAATAGGAGCAGCTTTTTCTGGTTTAGTTTGTCACTTTGGAAGGAGTTCAAACTAAATTAGAGAAAACTACTCTTACTCTGGATTAAAAGTGTCTGTGCAGGGAGTTATACCAGTATGGCTATAGAGGTTTAACTACTCAGATAGAACTGGAAACATTTCGTGTGTAGGCAAGCCCTGAGACACCGACCTTGTCTAGACTAGGAAAAAGCATCTGTGGGTTCCTTGTGTGACAGCTAACGTGTTTTAATTAAGTGCTCTTAAAAAAAAAAAATAAGTTAGCTGGTCATCTTCAACTCTGGGCTCTCCTCTTTTTAAAGAGCTGCTCTCCACTATTAAAATGTTTTGAAATGGCACTTCTTTGAAACGTGGCAGCTAAAGCCTGCCCTTACACACTGAGGCCTTGTCTACGAAGTTGTGCAACTTTACTTGTATAGTCAAAGTACAACCTGCCCAGGTGAGTTATACTGGTATAGCTATTCAAGTACAAGGAATGGGAATAGCCCATACTGGTCTGAGGCATTTTTATACTGGTATGGCTGACCCATACTAGGGCTTGTACTGGTAAAACTATTTCTGTGTAAAAAAAAAAAATAAAAATCACACCCCTTAACTGAATAGCTCTATCTACTACAATTTTTGAGGGTGTACCAGGCCCATGCTGTCCCATTTTAACTAAATATACAATTTAGGGTTACCTCACCCTCTGAGCTAGGGAGACGGGTCCTAGGTCCCCTGAGCACAGGGCAGAGGTTGGTTATTTGACATGCCTGGCTGTTTTTTAAATGGATTTGACAATTGCCGTTAAAATAAATAAATCTGCTGGGTTTTTTTTTTTTTTTTTTTTACATGGGTCTAAAGATCTGCATAATCATCACAGTGTACTGGGATATCAAATAAGAAAAGTTTCAGTGGCCAGCTAAAGATTCTGCAGTGTTCCCACTTCCGCACTTTGAGATAACAGATCGAAACTGCCGAAACACAACAGCTGGTTGCCCACCAACATGCAAGTGCACAGAGCGTGTGTGTGAGAGAGGATCTGAGTCACACAAGAGTGAGTATAGGTTTGGGGGAAGGGGAGAGTGGTTGTGGAGTTGCCTTGTGGTTTGGGGTGGGGTGGGTAGGTGCCAGGTTTTTTGCATTTCAAAGGTGGCAACCCGAGTGTGATTTTAAACTGATGCAAACCCCTCTGTGGATAAGGTGTTAACTTGATGTAAACATGGCTCTTGTCAGTTTAACTTACCACAGTCAATTTACAGGTAGGTCGTACTGGTATAACCAGTTTTAAATCGATTATAAGTGTGTCTTGTAAATGCGCACATGAACTTGCACGGGGCTCAACTAAATCAGGCTTATACTATTTTAGTGAAACCAGTGCAACTTGTGTGTGTAGATGTAACCCAGTGCTCAGTGTGAGTTCATTATGGCCCGTAGCTACATAATCTGGCATTTTAACTCATGCTGTAGAGACTCATGTGTTCAGCTCTGGAGCTGCCCAGTTCAGTACCTGGTATGTTGGCCAAGATGGCAGATGTCACAGAAACAAGACCTAATACATTTTAAAATGCACTTTCCCTTACTTTAGACTAGGCCAGTGCAGATTCAGAGGTCACACCCCATTAAAGTGAATAGAGGCATGTCACATGCTGGTGAGGAGGCAATTCTGCCTCTTCTTGCATGGAGGTCTTGGTTCAGTGGAATCTGTTACAGTTAATCTACAAGAGGTCTGGCAGGATCTCAAGAGCTGAGGCAAGACATGTATAACCAACCCCTGGATAGAAAACTGATCACACAAACTACTCAGTGAATGAATGACAAAAGAAATAGAATAAATTGAGGGTCATTGGAGTTCCCACTTACATAATCTCCTTCCTTCTACACTGAATCCCCTGAGGAATCACCTCAATAAAACTAATCTTCGAAGGACTGATGATATCTGAGGTTTGCTTGCGGCATCTGCATCTCTGGTTGGTTAGAAGGCTTTCCATAGGTAGACCTGCAACAGGAAGCGTTGAACAAAACCATCTATTTGTCTCTGTTAGCCAAAAATTGCCAAGGCCCAAACCCATTCTAAGCTACTACGGAGAGCACATCAAAAATAACCTAGCCTCAAAACCAATAAATACTAATGAAAATAACCGTTGAATTTACATCACTGTCTTTCTATCAGCCATAGCTGTGTGAGGGAAAGTGGGATGGGAGTTAAGGATATTTTGTTGTCCTCCTTCAAACAAACTCTCTCTTTCGTGATACCCACAGAACACTTGACAATGGTTAGACAGCTCTTATGCTATGAGCACCGTTTATCATGTTCAATAGTATCATTTCCTTATGCCGCAGGTTGGTTGGTTTGTATTTATCGGTTGTCTACAGTCTTAAATTTAGTCCCTGCCCTGAAGAGTTCATAATCTATCTCTTTGCTTGTACAGTGCCTAGCACATTGGTGCCCTGACTTCTAGACTCTAACATAAGACAAGTAATTAATAATACAGTTATTCTATGCCCATTACAGGGCTGTGTTTAAGAAGCTTCATTTAAAATTAAATTAAAATGCAGAGCCCCCCTGACCAGTGGCCAGGATCCAGGCAGTGAATGCCAATGAAAATCAGCTCGTGTGCCGCAGGTTGCCTACCCCTGCATTAGAGGTAACTAGTTTGGAAGAAGGTTAAAATTGGAGATAGACACTGAAACGTGGAACCTAAAGGCATATCTACACTGCAGCCGCAGTGCGCCATTATGCAGTGTCGTGCTGTAGCATAGAAGCTTCCTATGTCGACAGAAGAGGTTTTCTGTCAGCGTCATCTCTGTGAACAGCAGTAGAAAGGTCAACAGAAACATTTCCATTGCCCTAGTCCCATCTCATTGGACATTAGATTGCCATAACTATGGCATTCAGGAGTGTGAGTTTTTCACACCCCTGTGTGATGTAGCTAGGTTGATCTAAATTTTAAGTATAGACCAGACCTATTTAAGTGGAAATTAGTCTTCCAAGTGCTTAAGCTGCTTCTTTCCTGTTCTCCCCCAAAATAAACAAGCTCTAACTTTTTCCTTCTGTTCTAGTGAGTTGGATTTTTTTTATAATGAAAATGTTTGCCTTTTGGTTCAGCCAAAAAATCATTGGTTTTGCTACAACAGACTTTTCCATCTTTGAGTTAAATTGTGTTAAGTTTAACCAAGACATAATAACCGTCCATGTAATATTACTTTAAATATTTATTTTAGTTTCAGTAATAAGGGTTTTTATTTCAGAAGCTAAAGGCCCATTTTTAACGAAGCAGGCAATTAGGAGATGAAACTCAATGGGAAACAATCTCTCAAGCACTTAAGGCACTTTTGAATATAGGTACTTCTGAAAATTTACCCAGTGTTTTACACAGTCCATTAATTCTACCATTATGTACAAAATAAGTGACTGGTACTTTAAAAAGTATAATACAAGAATAATTGTTACAGTGATAATTCCTTTTGCAATGTTATTGCAGTGAAGTGGCAGAGTGTAAAAGACAACTGCAAGAAAGGAGAAGGGGTGAGAGGAGTCAGCATTTGGGGATTTAAAGTATTGACAGCGCCAGTCCTACAAAGGTACACGCACATGCTTAACTTAAAATACTGTTAGCAGTGTCATTGACTTCAATGAAGTCGTCTACTCGCAGTGCATAAAGACAGGCATGTGTAAGATTCTGCAGGATCAGGGTCAATATTGCTGATGCCTTGATATTTTCTTTGACTAATTAGGTACCCCTGCTTAGCATGCAGTAGGTTAATTTTTCCAATATCATTACAGGCATTACAGCTCACACAGGACTCAGCGGCAAAATTCCAATTGGCTTCAGTAGTAGCAGGTATCAAGCCCTAACACTTAGTTTAGAATTCCAGGTAAGAAAACCAAACATTGAGGACCCCAGTTTCTGTGGTGATGCTATACGCTAGATATTAAAACTGAATGCTTTGACATCTGTTTCACCAGTTAAATGATTTGAGTTGGCAGCTGACTCCCAGACTGCTGCATGTAATTAATAAATTGTCATATTAAGTTTCTTATTCAAAGTCACTAACAACAAATGGTTCAGACAAATTTGATCAGAAATAGAATTGTGGAATTTTAAAGGGGCTGGGTGGAACATACATAATCTCATTTTGCCCACTTAAGAGGGTAAAAAAGGTGTGGCAGTATTGGTGAACCCAAATGAACTACTAATCTCTCCCTGCCTAGAGTTGTAGAGAGGGAAAATTACTGTAGGAGGCATGAGAGAGAAATATTAATTTACTCCCCATATGAGAAATCACAAGCCTTTTCCCCAGTTACATTGTTTATGTCAAAATATAGTTTCATTGTAATAACATTTAAAACTGGTTAATTAAAAATTCAGCATGCACTGTCTCATTTGCAGTGTTGCATTAATATTTTTCAAAGATGTCTTATTTTGGATGTTACAAGGAGAAAAGCAAAATAAGGAGTACTGTACATGGGTTTGGACTAGAAAGTACTGTAAATAGTGTGTGTGTAGATAGTCTTAGTCTTATTTACCGGTTTGTATATTCCATTATAACACAGTGTGATGTAAAAAGGGATACAAGTATAGGCTCCAGTCTTGCATACCCCCACACACTGAAATGGAGATGTCCATGGTGTGGCACTGTCTGGATCTGGCCATGGGTATGAGAATCTGCCTGAGCAGTTCAGCTTTCAGAATCAGGGCCTTACTAATCGATGGGGTAGGAATTGCATGCAAGCCAAAAGGAGAGTCATAGCTTATAGGGCTTATTGACAGGTTCACGGTGAAAACTGCATCCTTTTAAAAGCCAATTATTGCAAGAGAGTGAAGTTCTAGTAGGAAAAGTTACTCACCAGTCAGGGTAGTGAGGTCAGTTACAATCAGGGATATCGCCAGGACTACAGCCAGCTTCTTCATCTTGGCCTCTGTTAGACTGAGTGCAGTTTGAATGATTCTTCTTTTTATTTCCTTCCAAAAAGGGGAACTTGCAAGAGATTAGCTTTCACAATGGAATTTTCTGTTCAGAGTCCAGTAATATAAGGAAACAATTTCTTCACATTTTTTTTTTTTTTAAGTGTCTTGCCTAGACTTCTCTCATTCCTTCCTCTTAAGAGCCAAATGCGGGAGGTGTTAGGGGTTACAGTACCACAAGCGCATATGCAAATTTGCAATTGGGAACATGGCGTGGCACCCCTTCTGCCTTGCTGGACCTAGCACTCCCTCCTCTGGCACTGACAGGGCCTGGGGTAAATCAGCCCCACTCTGGAGTGTGTCTGTTTTCCCTCTTTGGGGCTTGTTTCTCAGAGCCTTCCCAGAAGGCCTCGGGGCAGTCCAGAGGAGTGTTCCTTTGCCAAACAAAGGGAAACAAGTCTATTATGCACCAAACAAAGGGAACAACTTTCCCTGCCCCTCTCACTGGGGCAGGAGTATGTTGCCCTGTCGCTGGCCCCAGGGTGTCAGCCCTACCCCTAAACAAGCCCTGGGTTTGGGTGTCTCCCCTATGGGGAGGAGCACAGTCTCTCACATAGGAGAAGCAGATCTCCCTCTGCCCCCAGCCTTGCAGCATTTTGTCCCCACCCCTCCCCAGGAGAGAGGTTTTAATAGGTGTCAGGCAGCCATTAGTTGGACTCGGGTGTCCCTAACTGATCTGAAGTAACCACTTCCCAGCTTGTCAGAAAAAGGGCCTTTAGCATTCTAGGGCTAACATACCTGTTTTCCCAGACCCTCCTGCAGCTGCTGGGCCTGACTTTGTCACAGGAATTAGGTGTAATTTTTACTGTGAGGGAACTGTTATGGTGCAGTGAACCAGATAAGACAGAAGAGAATTAGGCCGCAGCCCTGGGACTGTTCACATGTAGAAAGGTGTTAAGAGTAGTTGAACCAGAGATTTTCTGTGTCTTATGTCTGGGCACGTGGTAGCTGCGCAGATATGATATGATAGAAGGTAACTCTGTGCAGTCCAGCTGCCCTCTAATTCCCTTCCTCTGTGCCACCTGCTGGCCTCCTACAGATGCAGAAATGTCCTGTACTGGGGAAGTTCTGTCTTGGTGCTTCCACCATTGTTCTCCATCGAAGCGGAACAAGAGGGGTCAACGCTGGAGCCAGCTGACAAGCTGTGGAGGAAGAAGGCATGAGACGAATTCACTAGTGGGTTACAGGGGAGACTGAGGCCACGTCTAGACTACGTGCCGGATCGGCGCGTTAAAATCAATTGCTCTGGGATCGAAATATTGCGTCTGGTCTGGACGCGATATCTCGATCCCAGAGAGTGCTTAGATCGATTCCGGAACTCCAGCTAGACGACCGGACTTCCGGATTCGACACAGCGAGCCGCATGGATCGATCCCGCATGGTGAAGACGGGTGAGTAAATCGATTTTAGATATTCGATTTCAGCTATGCTATTCTCGTAGCTGAAATTGCGTATCTAAAATCGATTTAATCTCATAGTGTAGACCTGGCCTGAGAAGGGACAGCCTGCAGCTTGCAACATAGCTACAGGTGCAAGAGCCAGCCACAGAGATTGGATCTGGAAAAAGAGGCCTTGCTGCTTAAAATTCTGATGGACAGATTCAGAAATAATCCTTCGACTATCCTTTGCACAGGCAGCCCAAGCTGTAAAATGGGGATACGACTACTTAGCAGCAGTTACCAGGGCTTTGGCAATTGTTATGTATAAAGTCTGTACATCTGTTGTTGTTCTTACTCACTTAGCATGTGTCTATATGTCCTGGATTTCATCAGAGCTTAATTCTGAATAAATCTCAGAAAGCTGCGGCTTCCTTTGAACCATCCCTTTCTCTTTTTTTAAAATAGACTCCATTTTAATCAGCAAACCCTGAGCAAGGGCAGATGATCAGCAACAAGCCAGGCCATGGCTTAGCAGGAAACCTGACTTATTGCGTAAACTCAAATTCAATACCTTATTTTATGCTCCAATATTTTTCTCTTATTATTTGCTTGTGTGGTTTCTCAGTGGAAACTATTACTTCTGAGGTAAGTGGTTTTTCTACTGACTATTGGCCTGATTTTGGCAGAAACGTCTAGATAATGTGCTTATCTCACTCAAACTGTCTCCAACAACTTCTCTGGTTGTGAAAGTCCCAGTTGTGTCCTACACGGCTGTTACATCTCCAGCTTTCCTCCATGAACATTTTTATGATTCAGTTCTGTGCTATCAGTGCAAAATTTATTAGCATATTGAAAATGAAGAGGCAGCTAAAAATGGAGAGTGGTTCATCGCATTAAATATAAACCATACAACCAGTGCAATAGCCTCTCTCTTATTGAATTTTATTATTTAATCTTATGTGAAGCTGCTTCAGATTTTCCAGGCAGGGCTGTTGGTATTAATTTTTATGGAACAAATGGGCTAGGGTCAGGTGCTCTGTGAGCTACCCACATGGGATCCTGGCTGCAGCACTGTCTAACTCTGCTCCCTTTTGAGTTCAGTGGCAAAGCTTGTATTAAATTAAATGGAAATAGAATTGGGGTCCTTGGTTGCTATGAGACTCTCTGTGGTTAGGTGATGTAGACAAATCCATAAGGACTAGAATGTGTGCAGCAAACTCATCTTTATTTTTGACCAAAGGCAGGATTTGAATCCAGGACCCCAGAGGTGCATGAATCTTATCCCTAGGAGGAGAGAAAAAATATTGTCTAACAGTTAACATGCAGACCTATGGGACTTAGGACCTAGATTTCCTAATCTCTAGTCACTTATGCTGTAAATTAGGGACAATTTTTACTTACAGCTGGACTGTGAAGCTCCACTAGTTGATATTTTTAAGATACTTCATGCACTTTGAGTGGGAGAGGCAGCGTTATGACTCTATGTAAAGAATATGCTGGGGTTTGTTAGAACTGATCCTTTTCTTTTTCAGCAACAAGATGCCCCTTTCTTTCCAGGCTAAATATTGTACTACAGAAAGTGACCTGTTTGTACTGCAACACAACAGGGGAGTTCCACCTTCCGGATGCTAAACACATGCTTGCTTGCTTAATGATACACAGGAGAAGTAATGGGAATTTTTTCAAATTCTATAATACAATAACCTATTAACAAATTCCTTTTACTTTCCCATCTTTTTAAAGGTTGCACTAAAGAGCAGATGAAGGGGAAAAGTGGCACAATTATGGAAATGACCAATGTCTAGTTTAAGTATATAGAATAAAATCAATGGGGAAAATAATTTAAACAGGAAAAGAAAACAATAAGACTGTAAGAGCATAAGAATGTTCATACTGGGTCAGACCAAAGGTCCATCTAGCCAGTATCCTGTCTTCCGACAGTAGCCAATGCCAGGTGCCCCAGAGGGAATGAACAGAACAGGCAATCATCAAGTGATCCATCCCCTGTTGCCCACTCTCAGCATCTGGCAAACAGAGGCTAGATACACCATCCCTGCCCATCCTGGCTAATAGCCATTGATGGACCTCCATGAATTTATCTAGTTCTTTTTTGAACTCTGTCTGCTTACTTGTTCTGTCTACTTAACGTTTTAGCACCAGATTTTCAAAGTGAAGCTGACCCAACATTTGCAAATTCTTGGTTAAAGCATGAGTGCCAATTTTGATCAAGGTATTTACATAGCTAGTTATATACTCAGTTAGGCCAAAAAAAATTTAATACTTAAGTCCTCCATTCCTAATTGATGCATACAATTGCATATGCTTTGCTTTGAAAGTCTGTCCCTTAAGGATTTAAATGGCTCCAATCTATGTTACTGTCATTATTTATGTTCCCAGCTGCTCTTTATAATCAGAATCTGAAGGTCTTTGACGTATTACTAGTTATAGTCTTGGGCCAATGGGAAATAGAGATTTTAAAATCATATGAAAAGACTTAGCGGGTACAATTTGAGGGGGGCTAGTTTACCTCCTCATTTAAGGCGAGACTGAAGGAATTGGAACGACAAGTATTGTAAATGGTTTCAGAGGGGCAGCCGTGTTAGTCTGTATCAGCAAAAAGAACGAGGAGTCCTTGTGGCACCTTAGAGACTAAAAAATGTTTTTGGGCATAAGCTTTAATGGGCTAGAACCCACTTCATCAGATGCATGTAGTGGATAATACAATAGGAAGATATATATACATAGAGGACATGAAAAAATGGGTGTTGCCATACTAACTATAACGAGAGTAATCAGTTGAGGTGAGCTATAATCAGCAGGAGAAAAAAAACTTTTGTAGTGATAATCAGGATGGCCTATTTCCAACAGCTGACAAAAATGTGTGAGTAACAGTGTGTGTGGGGGGTGGGGGTGGGAAATTAGCATGGGGAAATAGATTTTAGTTTGTGTAATGACCCATCCACTCCCAGTCTAATCACATCAGCCACATAATCAGAGGCTCGTTCACCTGGACACCTATCACTGTGATATGCCATCATGTGCCAGCAATGCCCCTCTGCCATGTACATTGGCCAAACCAGACAGTCTCTACGCGAAAGAATAAATGGACACAAATCAGACGTCAAGAATTATAACATTAAAAAACCAGTTGGAGAGCACTTCAACCTCCCTGGTCACTTGATTACAGATCTCAAAGTCACAATACTCCAACAAAAAAACTTCAGAAACAGACTCCAATGAGAAACTGCAGAACTGGAATTAATTTGCAAACTGGACGCCATGAAATTAGGCTTGAATAAAGACTGTGTAATGACCCATCCACTCCCAAAGTAAAAACTATTTCCCCATGCTAATTCCCCCTGCTGTTACTCACACCTTCTTGTCAACTGTTGGAAATAGGCCATCCTGATTATCACTACAAAAGCTTTTTTTCCCCCTCCTGCTGATAATAGCCCACCTTAACTGATTACTCTCGTTATAGTTAGTGTGGCAACACCCATTTTTTCATGTCCTCTATGTGTATATATATTCCTACTGTATTTTCCACTACATGCATCTGATGAAGTGGGTTTTAGCCCACAAAAGCTTATGCCCAAATACATTTGTTAGTCTCTAAGGTGCCACAAGGACTCCTCATTCTTTAAGTATTGTAATTCCTGATCCCTGTATCATGTTTACTTATACCACACCCTGAAACACCACTTGTAAAGATACAATGGAACTACTGTGGATACAGATCAATAACTAAACAAGTTAATGGGAGCTCAGGGCTGTTTTACTTAAGTTTATTGCAGTGGGGGCTCAAGGCACATGTCTTTGTTTACTGCTTAGTCCCCAAATAGCTGTCCAGTGTTAGCATTGTTGAGAAGGCTGCCTTGTGGAAGGATAACTATGACCTATGACAGGTGTAACCAAGTTGTGTGAGTCCACACTTGCCCATTGCAGCCATACCAGTGTGAGCAACATTGTAAGCCCCTAGAGGTGCACCAGCTGTCAGTCATCTCTACTCTCTTCTTTTAAGGTTCCCTTGTGATCAGAAAAGCCAGGGGGGAATATGTGGCTCTCAGCCCTATGTGGATCTCACAGTTGTTACCAGCCTCTCTTCCAGGCAAAACATCTGGGCTGGCAACTCCCTCGAGTTCACACAGAAGTTGAACTGCCAAGCCCTGCTAGCTGCTTCCCAGTGCTGCAGCCTTCTGAACGTCACATGACTGGGCAAAGGGGTGCCACTGTACATGGACTGGCTCTGTGCAGCCGTCCTACGTGTTTTATGCCAACAGCAATCAGAATTTGGATCCAGTGGCTCTGCCTTGGAACACATCTGCCTTTGATAGTGGAATAGGTTGTGAATCAGGGTGAGCAGAAGGGAGCAATTTGCTGGGTGCTGAAATCAAAACTAGTATTTTTTTAAAGGCACCATTGCTTTAAAAATATGGTTTAAAAAGGGGTGTTGGTTGGGAAGGGGGGAAGCAAAATGTTTGGAAGAAACCCTAAGGTTTATGATCTGCTTCTGTTACAAGGAAATGCGCTAATTTTTAAAAATTAAGTACTTCCATTCATCCTATGCTAATGCTGGGAAAAATTCCCTCAGTTTTCCCAAAATAGCCTAAGGCAAGAGAACTTCTGTCTGCACTGGTGCTAATCACCCAGGCAGAAACATAACCTGTTATATGTCCCATCAACCTTGGACTATGCAAAGCTGTTGTGGGAGTGCTGCCTTTAAGCAGCCTGAGAGCTGCCTTAATGCTAATAGTCACAGCTTTCCCGAGACTTCAAAACTCTTTGGAGAGGGGAATATCTGCAGCCTATATTCTTTTGGGCTCTTTCTGTATCTTCCCTGCTCCTTTCTTGGACATTCACCCCATCCTTTCTTCTATGAGATGCATCTGCAGCAACAAGAGATCTCAAGGTTTTGGAAGAAGGTCATATGAGGCCTCTAATTTATACTCACCAGTCCTAGAGAAGTGAGAGATGTGGGGGTTCTGTCTTGATGTTGCCTCAAGCAGTCAATTCACATGCAATTCTTTCTCTTGAGTTGGAATATTCCTCCATTTAGCTACAGAACAAGGACTTTACTGTAGCCCACAGAACCCTGAGCTGTGCAAACAGCCAGGAAGGGATACCTATGACACCAATGTAGCTGGACTTTTGCATTTGAATTTTATAGGCTGAAGGCCTCAAGTGTCCCTTAAAAAAATAAATGTTGGATTTGTGATGTTTTGAGGTTCCCCATATGTGGCTGCCTCAACCACCTAATAAGCAGTTTCTATCTCTCTCTTTACAAATTTCATGATCAGGGCTGGTGCCGGTAGGAGTCGGGAGTCTTCATTCAGGGATGTCATTTCCCCCACTTCCCTTGCCTCTTCCTTCCCATAGCTGTAACAATTGTACTGTGGCACCTGACTTGGCAGTCTTGATAGTTGCTGGCAACTTGCTGGCCACAGCCAGTGAGCCTCAAGAGCTTTGGAGTCCGGGCTGGGATTAACATCCACAAATCTGGAGGCTTATTCCAGTCATTCAGCCTGTGATGAAGATTTCTTTCTGAGATTTCCAGCAATGGCTGATTTCTGCTGACATATACACATACCCACACTCCCGATCCAGAACAGATTGTGTTAGAGTATTTTGTTACTTCTGCTTCTGAGTTCAGCTGAAGCCAGGAAACACAGACACATGCAAAAAGATGAAGCACAGCAAGCCCCCACCAAACCTTGGGAAATGTCTATCTAGCTTTCTCCGAGGAAAAGCGGTTCAGTCAGCATTCCATACTTATTGCAAGCACAGTGCAGAGAAGGTACGGTTGCCCCTTCTTTTGACACCAGTGTCATCCCTCTGCCAAGGAGTGGCAGATGTCCTGGGCCCTGGAGGTTGGCTTCTCAGTCCAAAGGAATTGGGATGGGGAGGCTGGCTGCATCCTAGGCATAGCTTGCTTTATTTCCACACGTACATCAGTTCTGAAATGAGAGGGTCAAACAGCAGCTAGGTCAATCCCTTCCCCCAGGAAACTCAACCCAATACCAGTGCCTTGCTGTCGAAAAGCCACCCTGCCTCAAGAGTGGACTAAACAAAGCCTAAGGCAGAGCAAAAACTCTCCACCCAGGTCTGCATAGAACCTAGCATCACCCAAACCTAACAATACACAGCGGGTCTTCCCAAGAGCCTGAGCTTACTCCTACATTAAGAAAAGGAGCCTGAAGATGACCTGCAACAACGTCACCTGCCATAACTAGTTATCTTAAGTGCATGTACACGAACACAAAAGCCTGGGAAACAAGCAGGAAGTCCTGGCACAATCAAGGTACTATGTATGATGTGATTGGAACAACAGAAACTTGGTGGGGCAGTTCACATGACAGGAGCACTGTCATGGATGGGTCTAAACTGTTCAGGAAGGACAGGTACGGGAGAAAAGGTGGAGGAGTTGCACTATATGTAAGAGAGCAGTATGATTACTCAGAGCTGCAGTATGAAACTGCAGAAAAGCCTGTTGAGAGTCTTTGGGTTAAGTTTAGAGGCGAGAGCAAAAAGGGTGGTGTCCTGCTGGGCGTGTGCTATAGACCACCGGACCAGGAGGATGAGGTAGACGAGGCCTTCTTTGGACAACTAACTGAAGTTTCCAGATCACAGGCCCTGGTTCTAATGGGGGACTTCAGTCACCCTGACATCTGCTGGGAGAGCAATGCAGCAGTGCACAGACAATCCGGGAAGTTTTCGGAGAGTGTTGGGGACAACTTCCTGGTGCAAGTGCTGGAGGAACTAACTAGGGGTCATGCTTTTCTTGACCTGCTGCTCACAAATGGAAAAATTGGTAGGGGAAGTAGAAGTGGGTGGCAACCTAGGCAGCAGTGACCATGAGATGGTTGAGTTCAGGATCCTGACAAAAGGAAGAAAGGAGAACAGCAGAATACGGATCCTGGACTTAGACTTAGATTCCCTGAGGGAACTGATGGGCAGGATCCCCTGGGAGGCTAATATGAGGGGGAAAGGAGTCCAGGAGAGCTGGCTGTATTTTAAAGAAGCCTTATTGAGAGTACAGGAACAAACCATCCCGATGTGCAGAAAGAATGGAAAATATGGCAGGCAACCAGCTTGGCTTAAGAGTGAAATCTTTGGTGAGCTTATACTCAGAAAGGAAGCTTACAAGAAGCGGAAACTTGGACAGATGACTAGGGAGTATAAAAATATTACTCAAGCATGCAGGGGTGTAATCAAGAAGGCCAAAGCACAACTGGAGTTGCAGCTAGCAAGGGATGTGAAGGGTAACAAGAGGGGTTTCTATAGGTATGTTAGCAACAAGAAGAAAGTCAGGGAAAGTGTGAGACTCTTACTGAATGGGGGAGGCAACCTAGTGACAAATGATGTGGAAAAAGCTGAAGTACTCAATGCTTTTTTTTGCCTCGGTCTTCACAGGCAAGGTCAACTCCCAGACTGCTCCACAATGGAGAGGAGGTGAGCAGCCCTCAGTGGTGAAAGAACAGGTTAAGGACTATTTAGAAAAGCTGGACATGCACAAGTCCATGGGTCTAGAGCTAATGCATCCAAAGGTGCTGAGGGAGTTGGCTGATGTGATTGCAGAGCCATTGGCCATTATCTTTGAAAATTCGTGGTGATCAGGGGAGATCCCAGACGATTGGAAAAAGGCAAATATAGCACCTATCTTTAAAAAAGGGAAGAAAGAGAACCTGGGGAACTACCGACCAGTCAGTCTCACCTCAGTCCCCGGTAAAATCATGGAGCAGGTCCTCAAGGAATCCATTTTGAAGCACTTGGAGGAGAGGAAGGTGATCAGGAACAGTTATCATGGATTCACCAATGTCAAGTCATGCCTGACCAACCTGATTGCCTTCTATGATGAGAGAACTGCTCTGTGGCTATGGGAAAGCAGTGATGTGTATACCTTGCTTAGCAAAACTTCTGATATGGTCCCACAGTATCTTGCAAACAACCGTTAAAAATATGGATGGATGAATGGACTAAAGGTGGATAGAAGCTGGCTAGATTGTCGGACTCAACAGCTTGATCAATGGCTTGATGTCTAGTTGCAGCGGTATCAAGAGGAGTGCCCCAGGAGTTCAGTTTCTGGGGCTACTTTTGTTTAACATCCTTTATAATCATTCTGGCTGATGGATGATTGCACAACTATGGGGAGAGGCAGATCCACTAGAAGTAGGGATAGGGTCCCAAAGGACCTAGACAAATGGAGGATTGAGCCAAAAGAATCTGTGAGTTCAACAAGACAAGTGCAGGTCCTCTACTTAGGAGGGAAGAATCCCTGCACGCTACAGGCTGGGACCTACTGCTAAAGCAGCAGTTCGCAGAAAGGACTCTAGGATTACAGTGAACGAGAAGCTGGATATGAGTCAGCAGTGTGCCTTGTTGCCAAGAAGGCCACGCATATTCGCTGTTTAGTAGGAGCACTGCCAGCAGATCGAGGGAAGTGATTATTCCCCTCTATTCAGCACCGGTGAAGCCACACCTGGAGTATTGTGTCCAGTTTTGGTCTCCCCACTACAGAAGGGATGTGGACAAATTGGAGAAATTCCAGCAGAGGGCAACAAAATGATTAGGGGGCTGGGGCACATGACTTATGAGGAGAGGCTGAGGGAACTGGGGTTATTTAGTCTGCAGAAGAGAAGAGTGAGGATTTGATAGCAGTCTTCAACTACCTGAAGCGGTGTTCCAAAGAGAATGGAGTTAGGCTGTTCTCAGAGGTGGCAGATGACAGAACAAGAAGCAATGGTCTCAAGTTGCAGTGGGAGAAATTTAGGTTGGATATTAGGAAACACTATTTTACTAGGAGGGTGGTGAAGCACTGGAATGCGTTACGTAGAGAGGTGGTGGAATCTCCTTCCTTAGGGGTTTTTAAGGCCCGGCATGACAACGCCCTGGCTGGGATGATTTAGTTGGTGTTGGTCCTGCTTTGAGCAGGGAGTTGGACTAGATGACCTCCTGAGGTCTCTTTCAACCCTAATCTTCTATGATTCTATTCTATTATAACATACTTCACCCCTCTCCAGCACCCTTGTGGGAGAGATAAATGTGCCATCTCCTCCTCATGGAAGATATGAGAATGAGCTCTCCAGACCTCCCATCTCCATCAAACTGTGTGAAACCCACATGGGGCTTCAAGGAAGTAGTTTTCCCTGCAGCATATTCCATGGCCTTATGGTGACATTCTTTCACTATTTTGTTTCTTGCTTCATAAATCAGTGACCAGAAAGGTTTTTTTCCCCACCCTCCCTGAACTTAACAATAGCAGCACTATCACCATCATGCCTGAGGAAAATTTCCCATGTTCTACCATACAATGGGTCTCTCTATAGTACAAATCTTGAGGTCATTAAAACCAGCTTGATGAGAATGTCTCACAGCGTGTTGGAAAGATAAAGAGTGAACAGATCCCTTTTGAGTCAATTTCTGGGAGTTGCCAAAGGTGTAGCTAATTGTTTGAACGCTTCCAGTTCATTCTTAACAACGTTCAAGAGACCAAATAACTGAACTCAGCCAAAGTGATTGTCTAAAGACAAAGCAGTACGATATGAAAAGGACACCCCCCCTTTTGGGAAGCAAATATTCGCAGTGTGTTCACGTTACACAGAAGGTGTGATTCAAAGTGACCCATTTCAACTAGCAATACATATAGTATGATTTTACAAGTTTGGAAACTTTTTATACATCACTAAATTCCAACCCTCCAGTTTATACCAGTTCCTTAACTTGCTGCTCTGTACCTTCCGTATCTTAGTTTTGGATACTAGCATTCCCGGTTCTGGGCAGTGCAGTACTTCACTATACTTTCCCATATCTTGTTTTGAATACTGCATTCCAAGTGTTAATGAGCCATGAAAGTACTCCCCTGACTGTACTTGGTACAAAGTATTCATCCAGCCTTGCTTTGACAATGTTTCCTATTTTCTAATACCCAGAACTGACTTCAGCTTTGCAAAGGATTGTGAGAGACCCAATATGGGTGAACAGAATAGTGGGAAGAGTAGAATAAATTCAGTTAACATAAATTCCCAACACCCATAGAATATCAATAGTATATTAATACCATGCACATAACTATTAATGTGTTGTGTACTATGCCTAAGTCTGGTTTGGCATTTGATGCTCATGTGCCAAGGCCCATGCTGGAATGCTGATTTACTTTGTCATCCAACATACACCATCTGGTCTCAGATCAGGGCCATCTCCATGAAGTTAGTTCTCTGACCTGCTGTTACAGCAAAACCAGACTGGCCTTTTCAGGCATTATGATCTGCTGGGACTTTGTTCTCTCCCCTGTGCCTCGGAGCTGGACAAACCTCTTTGGCGAAGCAGCGGAATGTACCTTGGTTTTTCTCAAAATGGAAATCTCTGTGCTGTGGGGGAAGGGAGAAGCCAAAACAACAGCTGTGCTTCGTGATGCCCAGCCCTGCAAATAAAACTTCTCTTTAGGATGGAAACAGGAGGAAGCACAACTGCTTGCCAGCCAAAGTCTGAACAAAGGAAGCAATTGTATCTCTAACTTCTAGGGAGTTCATTGCAGCTGGTGGTGGGGGCAGCCGATCCAGCTAGCAAATAAGCTTATTCTGGGAAGGAAGGAAGAAGTGCATGGTGATGCGTGTTACAGTCAAAGGTCAGTGGAGTACTAAGGGCAAAATGTAGGCCTGGCCACTATAGGAAAGCAGTAACCTCATTTGGCAGGGATAACACAGGGAGGTGGTGGCTATGAGATAAATACCACATGGAGATAGAAATCTTCAGGGAACTGGCAATGGCTAAATGGCAGTGAGCCAAGGCAATGCAGGACTCTGAGGACAGAAAGGGCATTTTGGAGGGAAAGCTTGTGGGAAACGGGGGACCTGTGCATAGTGGAAGTATAGTTATGTCAGGGCACTGCTTGCTAGGCTCTTTCACTGTGTGTAGTGGGGTGGCTGAAACTGCTAAACAGCTGTTAGATGCTGGGGGATGGGATCAATGTGTCTGAAAGGGAATCAAAGGGCTGGGTTAAATTTTCTGACAGCCTGGGCTAACCTGTCAGGTGCTTAAATCCCTTTGTGGCTCCGGCTCAACCTTCCACATTTGGTGCCCAAACCCAAAATGCAGATCATCAAAATTCCTGTTCAGCTGCCACCACCCCACCTAAGTACCTACATTTCCCCTGGTAAAATTCCCTAGGTGCCTACATTTCTTCCAATGGGCATGTGCAAAGCCGCTTAAGTACTGACCCCTAGGGCCAGATTTCTAAACGTATTTCAGCACCAAAACTCCCTCGTATTCCCCCACCTATCTCACCTGTGAGGCCCATCAGATTGGTCATTACCCAAAGCAGCCAGTGAGGGTGCCACTGCCCCCATGTTTAACCTTTATCCCAGCGGTTAGCGCACTCACCCAGGATGTGGGTTCAAATCTTCCCCTCTACTAACGTGGCTCCAGATCTCCCACCTCCCGAGGTGAATGAATTGAGCCATGCAGTATTTTGGAGTTGGTCTCTCTCATTCTCCTGTCTTGGAGCGTTCCACTTTGTGCAGTCGTTGGAATTGTCCTGAGGTAGTGCTCCTATACGTTTCCTCATGCATCAAAAAAGGGAAATATAATGAGTGAGTAGTTTGATTTCTGTGAACTGTTTCTTTCAGCGTACAGCTAACTTCATGCTGAGTAAGCTCGGTTTCGTGACAAAAATAACAGATGGTGACAAGTTCGGGTGTGCTGGCAGTAGGGGAAAGTGTTCAAGTCTTTGGTCATTACTATATTTTAATCAACAAGAAAATAGCCCTATGAGATTTTAATGGCATATCACTTCTGGAGAATAGGACAGCTAGGTAATCTGATGGGTATTTGGCCAAATTTCTGCTGCCTACTGTTGCTTCTCTCCAGGAAGAAATGCTCAGATGCTATTAAACGCGCTTGCATAACACTTTGCCCAGCCACTAATGAGCAAGAATGTTGTCTGGAATTCCAGTTTTTGGTAGGAGGCTACATTTGTTGTAAAAGAATTAGTCACTTGGGGAATTCTTGCGTCAGCCTAAGCCTTAAAATTAGCATTGCTCCCACATCAGTTCCATTCAAAGGGCATCTAGACAAGATATCAACAACCACAAAGGCCTTGTCAGATGTGGACAGTCTTCAGGTAAAACGTCATTAATCATGTGCCTATGAGATGGTAAAGGTGTCCTTCAGTGCACTAAGACCTTACTATTTTCTAATGGTCAGAGAAAGGTTTACAAGATTCTAATCCATACATGACTTCAATTTTTTCACACACCAGCACTGCGCCGAGGTGCTTCTTCTCAGTGTGAGCGTAAAGTTTCCAGACAGACCAGGGGTCGGTAACCTTTCAGAAGTGCTGTGCTGAATCTTCGTTTATTCACTCTAATTTAAGGTTTTGCGTGCCAGTAATACATTTTAATGTTTTTAGAAGGTCTCTTCCTAAAAGTCTATAATATATAACTAAACTATTGTTGTATGTAAAGTAAATAAGGTTTTTAAAATGTTTAAGAAGCTTCATTTACAATTAAATTAAAATGCAGATCTCCCTGGACAGGTGGCCAGGACCCGGGCAGTGTGAGTGCCACTGAAAATCAGCTCATGTGCCACCTTCCGCACACGTGCCATAGGTTGCCTACCCCTGAGCCAGACAATGGTCTGGAGCAGCAGGGCAACTGCCTTCAGCTGACTTTGCAATGATACTGCTTAACCACAGTATTTCACTATCTAGGCAGATATATACCCAACTGAGCCAAATCATAGGTAGCAGTGGCTTCAGTTCTCTATTCTGGATTGAGGCACCATATTATTTAACAGCATTTACGTTCTCTGGAGGTAGTCCAACGTGCTCATGCTCCCATTACTTCCCTAAAGACCAGGCAGCACCAAAGTGCTGCTAACAGTTGAATGGGTGTGGGACTGGAATGCTCGTACTTCCACACAAATGTTTGCCACTAAGTGCACAGACTCAGAATTGGGCAAATTATTTGCCATGAATTTTTTATTCACTTTACGTAGCCCTTGTTTTTCTGTTTGCATACTGCCTGTGAATGAGTCCCCTAGTGTTTGTTGCTGGAGATATTTGGCTGAGACTAGTTTGCCAAGGACATTGTTATTTCACTGTGAGCACACCGTCAGCTGTTGATCAAAACAGCTCAGATTTCACGAGTGATTATCAGACAGATGAGCCACAGGGTGCGTTTCTGTTCCCTGATTTGATTAATCTAATTCTTGGGTTCAGCTATTCCCATGGGAAAACTTGCAATTATGAAAGTGCGAAAACAATGGATTTTGAGTGAATACTCCAGAATAGACACTGCAAAATTGATACATGAGGCCCTAGAGTATACAGGGAAAGCAAACTCAGTGTCTTGGTCTGCCCTAGAGCAATTAGTTGCATCTAGACTTCCTACCCTGCTTCTCTTCTGCATAGGTTGGAGGAGAAATGATCTTCCTCAATAGTTTAGGATTTTTCAAACTAGTTGTAGGAAACACTCCTTAGTGTCTCTGACTTTGACTCTGAAGATGAGGGAACCTCCTGGACCACTCAGGACTAATACTAACATGTTCTGACATCTTGTGGCAAGTCACTTATGAAAGACTGGTTAGGTTTAAAATTGTAATGTCTATTCTTACTCAGATACGCTTACTGAAGTCAGAAAGGACCAGGGTGATCATCTAGTCTGACTTCCTGCACCTTACAGGCCATAAACCTCATCCACTCACTCATGTAATAGATCCCTAACCTCTGGCTGAGTTACTGAAGCCCTCAAATCATAGTTTAAAGACTTCACGTTACAGAGAATTCACCATTTACACTAGTTTAAAACCCCCATGGTCTCTGCCAATCTGACCCAGGGAGAAATTCCTTCCTGAACATGTGGGAAAGACCTTTAGTACTGCAGAGCCCACTCCTTCTAGCATCTCATCTCCAGATGGGCCACACACCCTGTCAGACTGTCCCCTCCATAAACGTATCAAGCTCAGTCTTGAAGCCAGTTAGTTAGGTTTTTTGCCCCCACTACTCCCCTTGGAAGGCTGTTCCAGAACTTCACTCCTCTGATGTTTAGAAACCTTCATCTGATTTCTGGCCTAAACTTGTTGATGGCCAATTTATATATATTGGTTCTGCAACGCACACTGATGTTTAACTTAAATAACTCCTCTCCTTCCTTGGTATTTATGCCTCTGATGTATTTATAGACAGCAATCGTATCTCCCTTCAGCCTTCTTTTGGTTAGACTGAACAAGCCATGATCTTTGGGTCTCTTCTCAGAAGACAGGTTTTCCATTCCTCAGATCATCCTAGTAGCCTGTCTCTGCACTTGTTTCAGTTTGAATTCATCTTTCTTAAACATGGGAGACAGGAATTGCACACAATACTCCAAAGGCGATTTCACTAGTATAATGGTACTAACACTTCCCTGCCTCTACTGGAAATACCTCGCCCGATACATCCTAGGACTGCATTAGCCTTTTTCACAAGTGTATCACATTGATAGCTCATAGTCATCCTGTGATCACCCAATACACCCAGGTCTTTCTCCTTCTCTCTCACTTCCAACTGATAAGTCCCTTGCTTATAGCAAAAAATTCTTCTTGTTAGTCCCTAAATGCATGACCTTGCACTTTGCACTTGTAACCCTTCTGCCAGGCCGAATTGATAGCAGCAAGGGCCAGGTTCAATACATAGGAGTCCCTTCCCTACAACGTAATGCAAAACCAGCTTGAGCCCCCACTCAGTGACCTGGGAAAATCTGACACACACCCCTGGCCGCCTCGAAGAAGCAATACTTCCCCTCTCACAAGCACAGTCTCAGTATAGCAGAAAAGGTTTAATTACATGAGCTAAACAAGCATTAAATTGGGAAAACACCTCAACTAGAGTTCATAGACCAAACCGTGAGCAAAGACCCACCCCAGGAAATTGGGCCGTGTTCTTTTCCCTGGGCTCTTGAGTTCAGCAACCCCCAAATCACCCCAAGACTCCAAATGTCCCTAGAGTCCAGCAACCCAAAGATCACTCACGGTCCCAAAAGTCCCACAATCCAAAAGTCTCTGTCCCGGGTCAGTGCAGTCCCAGAGTTCGAGAGTCTATCTGCACAGGTCCCTCCCCACCCCCAGCCTGGGTAGAAAGGGGCACCTTATGTGGTCCGGAGCCAACTGCCCTGCCTCTCCAGGGGGTTCTGCTTCTGCCTTCTCCACGAACTGCTCCACTCTACCAGCCACTCCACTCTGCTCCTCCAGCCATCCTCACAAACTGCTCCGCTCCGCCAGCTGCTCTGCTCAACCAGCCGTCCCGTGATCCACTCCAGTCATCCCCACAAACTGCTCGGCTCCGCTCACTCTGTGGCTCCACAAACTGCTCCGCTGTGCTAGCTGCTCTGTTCTGTAGTATAGCTTCCGGCTTCCCCACTAGTTAGCACAGCACTCAGTGCTCTCAGGTTAGCAATTCCAGCTCTTTAGTGATTTCAGCTCACAGTAGGGGACCCCCAATGTTACTGCACCATTAGCCCTCAGTGAGTTCAGCTCAGTAACCTGTATCTAGATTCTTAAGGAAATCAAAAACCAACTCTGATATTCCACAGCAGAGAAAGAAGTAGGTGGAACTGGTGCTTCTGGCTCACACAAGGGGCCTACACCACCAAGTACAGCTACTTGTCCCCAGCCTCTCTCAATTCACTGGGTTTTGGAACCCATGTCCCTTGTCTAGCAAGTGCTATTTAGTTGATAGTGAAATCCTTTATCATAAAACAGCTTCGTAGTTCCTCATTTACTTAATCAGGGTGACAACACTTTATTCCTTCTGCCCCAATAACAAAGAAATTGGGGATCCCACAGCTGTGAAAGTAACCATTTTAGGCTGCCGTGGGCTATGCTAGGCGGAGTGGGTGTGCCTATGCAAACACCATCAGCCTCTGAAATTCTTTTCCACACTCGCCATAATTCACCACCAGACATCAGGGTAGAGCTCATCCTGACTTTGCTTACACACTATTAAATATAATCCCATTTCAATTACTACAGTTTACAAGGTCATCCAGATCATCTTTTATGATATTTTGGCCCTATTTGGCAATAGTTCCCAACTTTGTCACCTGCAAATTTGATTAGTGTGCTCCCACTTTTTGGCCAAGGTCAGTAATAAAAATGTTAAAAAAAGGTTGGCCCCAAGACGGGGTCCCTGAGGAACGTCAGTAGTAACCTCCCTCCAGTATGACAGGTTGTATTTGCCCTTTTAACCAATTCCTTAGCCGCCTTTCAGTTCTCATATTAAGCCCCAGCTTCTCCAATTTAACTGGGAACTGTACCAAATGCTTCACTGACATCCAGGTAGATAAGAGCTACAGCATTTCCTTTATTTAAAAAAAAAAATCAATGCTCTTCTCAAAGGAAGCTATTAGTAACTTTAACTTTATTATTTTAGGCTACTTACTTTTTGCAGTTCACCAAGCTTGTAACAGATCATTTAACTTTTAGAAACATCCTAACAACCCATTCTTATCTTAATCGCCACCACTCACTCTGTTTATAAACAAAATTCGGACTCCCTGCCTCAGGAGCACAAGCTGGGAGCAACCTCCATTCTCCTCTGCCTGAGGTTTGCAGTTTGCAGGGGGGCAATGCCTTCCTATGCCCTCCCCGCCCCCAACTCCACCTGTGATTTCAGTCTGCAGTTCCTGTGTTCTACTGAGCTGGCAGTTGCCATGAGCCATGGGAGTCACCTGCTGGCACCTTTCCTTGTTCTGGTTCCCTGCTAAAGTGAAAACTGACCAATGGGTGGCAGTGTCTGACTGAGATAGAAAAGCTATACAGGGATTCACTTTTAATCCATCAGTCTCAAATGGAAAGGATGTCCCTATTTTTATAATGCACAGCTTGGCTAACGTGCTTCAAGTTATCAATTCACTAATGAAGAGACAATGGAAAGTGGAGTGGGAGTTAAGCGATGGATCAGATTAGGATCATGGGTGGAAATACTACATGGTCCTATCCCTCCCCAAATGCTAATCACTGTCCCAGGATAGGTGACTATTAACTCTTGAGCTATTGCCGATTTCTGCTAAAATATCAGTAGTGAAATACTGACATTTTAAATTTCTGGTATTAGGCTTAGCGCCTACATAAATAAGATAAACAAGGCTTTTTGTACTGCATCCTCAGTCCTTTAACAGAGCAATGCTCCCAGAAAAGTCATGTAGAGAAAGAAACATCTCATTAGTGTAATACAGGCTTGTACATCAGTTTCAGCAGATTAGCTTTTTCAGGCTCTTATGTCTTATATAGCAGAAAGCTTAGAACAAAGGTGGGCAAACTTTTTGGCCTGAGGGTCACATCTGGGTGGGGAAATTGCATGCAGGGCCATGAATGTAAGGCTGGGGCGCGGAAGGGAGTGCAGTGTGCAGGAGGGAGCTTAGAGCAGGGGGTTGAGGTGTGGAAGAGGCTGCAGAGTGTGGGAGGGGGCTCAGGGTGCAGGAGAGGGCTCGCTGCATGCCTGGAGTGGCTCTAGGGTGGCAGTGGTATGCAGTGAAACTAAGACAGGCTCCCTGACTGCCTTGGCCCTGCACCGCTCCCCTCCCAGAAGCAGCTGGCACCACATCCCTGTGGCCCCTAAGGGCTCCATGAGCTGCCCTCACCTGCGGCTACCTCCCTCAAAGCTCCCATTGGCCACAGTTCCCCATTCCCAGCCAACGGGAGTGGGGGGCGAGGTCTGTGCACAGAGCCCTCTGCCCCACCAGGGTCCGCAGCGACGTAGCGCCGGCCGCTTCCAGGAGTGGCACGAGGCTGGCAATCCCAAGGTCCAGATCTGCCCCCCAGCCCCCAGAGTGCCACATTCCTGCTCCTGCGCCTCCTTCCCAGAGCTTCCCACCTCCCGCCACCTAACAGCTGTTTAGCAGTGCTTAGGATTTTCCAGGAGGAAGGAGGCAGAGAAGAGGCAGGGCAGGGGCAGGAACAGGTTATTATTTGTACTGGAATAGCACCCCCAGCCATAGACCAGAACATCATTGTGCTAGGTGCTGTACAGATTGCAGATAGCTTTGCCAAAACTCCAGAGAGTCATCAGCACTAGATTAAAAGGAGGACACAATTATTGTAAACTGTGAGCTTTAATTGCACTTGCTTCATAGCACACACACGAAGAGACCATTATAAAAAGTTAAAAGATCCCAATCTGTTCAAAAGAATACTTTGCACTGAAAGTGCTTCACATTTATTCCAACACGGGTGGAAAGGGCCCTTTAAGATATATACCAACTGAAGAGAAAGCAGAGTATGATTTAAAATTTACTAGCAAGCAAAGAACAAGGTAGGGATTAATATTTGGGAAGTTTTTAATATGGAAAAAGGACACCGAGGAAATAATGCAGGATCATTACATAATAGCTCACTTCACAAATTCTTCTTATAGCAGATGCCATAATACTTTTTAGTCCATTTATTCCAAGAACCTGAAGTGGTGGTGTTGGAGTTGGTTTGATTTGATGTTTCTCTTCCATGACTCATGAGGCAGCACACCGAAACACTGAACAAAAAATCTGACTAATGTAAAAACAGCTCGAGCTTTTCTGAAAGATCCGAGAGGGGAGCAGCAGCTAACAAAAGTTGCTGCTCGTTTAGAAAGAATGATTCTGTAGGCTAAGCAAGACAAAGATAAGAAGCAGTAAAAGCAAAATTACGAAACAATCAGGTTGTGCCCTCTATCCTTTTTCCTTCTCAGGTTGTTTATGCTTCTATTCATCTTGTGAGGAAGGCAATTGTTCCTTTCTGTAAGGGGAAAATAAGAGTGAATGCAGACAATGTGGGTGTGCTGTTACAGCTGTACTGCTTGACCTTGTGAAAAATCACTGACTCTCTGTGCCTTGTTTTCCCATCTGTAAAATGGGGGATAAAGATGGTCTGAAACTTTATTTAGGACCTGTCTTAATTATGTGAAAAAAACAAACCAAGCAATTGTGATAATTATCATGCGCACAGAGATTTTATGGCCATCCATTGATTGTATATAAGCAAGAAATGGGACAGGCCTGCGGTTTGAGCTAGATCATTGTACAGAGGGTTAGGAAAAAAGAGTAACATCTCTCGTTTGAAAATAGACACGCAGCATGTAAAACTTTCCTGACCGGACTTTGTTCAGATTTATTACTAATGACCAACTTTGTTCTAAAATGGCCTAACTGATAAGATAACATTGTCCCAGTGGACTTTGCCTGACAATTTTCATAATTAAATATGAGTTGACATTACTGGTGTAATGCTTTGTATTTTATTACTCGAGAGTCAGGAATTGAGAAGTATTCTCACAATATCCTTTATCTTAACCATGTTGTATATCTTCTAGATTTTATATTGAACAAAAACTTTAAAGATCTAAAAGTAAATGCTCAAAAATCAGTAAGGGAAATATCCCTGTTAAATGTTAGATCATGAAACGTTGGGTTTTCAAAAGCCTTCAGCTTTGGCTTAAATCTGCTCCCACTGGAAAAAAGTTCATAAGTCAGTATTTTAAAAGAAAAAATTCACAGCTCTTAGCTTTGAGCTTAAAACCTAACTGGTTGCAAAGCCAATCAAGTATTAGTACGTAGTTTACAAGCGGTTGTTCTGGCTTCCCCAAAGTTACCATTTAATTTATTTTTCTAATAATAAAAGAATGAGTCTAGTCCTCAGCGTAGACAGATGGTCTTGTGGTTAGAGCATTCAGCTGGGACTTGAGAGCCTGGTTCTACAGTATACTTGCTTATGCAATTTGACAAAGGTCACAAAATGAGATAAAGGGCTTTCATGAGTCTGTGTTCTAACCTGTTTACAGCTGCAAAACTAGTACTTCCTTACTTTACAGGAATGTAGTAAAGTAAATTAATTTGATGTTCCTGAGCACTCAGATATCACACTGATAGGGACATGGAAATATCCAGAGAGAATAGGCAACCGGAAAGCTTGATTTGTGGAGCTGATCAAATAAGTTTCTTGAAGTTTAAGTGAGGATATTATTTTTGCTTTTCTATTAATTAAAAATGACTGAATGAATCTTGCTCAAACTTTCCAGGATAATTTCTTTCCTGACTGAGACCAAGCAGCGGACTGCAGGCAGGAAGGGGCATTTTTCAGAGAAGCGTGAGCTCGATAAAACAGAGGGTTAGAATAAAAATTCAAATATAACCTTAACTACAGCTTGTGCATTCAGACTGTTGTATAACAAAGAATTAACTTAAAATGAGGCAGCTTCACACAGTTAGGCTTCAAGACCAGGTCTCTTTAGTCTGAACTGCTGCAACTCAGGGGGCAGTTCTGCAAACTCTAATTGCATGAACAGTTTTTACTCATGCACGTGGTACCACGGATGTCAGACTACTCATGAAGAACAGTTGCAGGACTGGATCCTATGACAGGCAAATAATTTAAATGAGACTTACTGGTTACGGATCCTAGTCAGCAATTTCTGCATCCAGGGGGCCTTGGGATTCACACACAGTTTCTGCCCTGTTTTAAGTTTGAGTCTGAAAAACAAGCAGAGTTTAAGCTTCCATTAAATACTGTGCTTTCTTCAGATAATTTATTAGCAGCAATAGCCATCCCTCAAACAGGCAACTTATGGAGCAGACTTCAAAGTACTGAGAATGTAGAGGAATGGGCAAACAGAAGTAATTTCTGCATGACATGAGGACAAGTACAAGTTTTCAACTATTCAAAGCACAACAAAATTTCAGATTTAACTCTTATCATGTGTGATCAGTAGACACCTCTTTTAAAGCCCCGACTCTGCAAAGCCAGTGAGACAACTTGCAGTTACACTGTATAAATTCACACATGCCTCATCAGGGCCTATGAGTAGGGATTTTTCGACACAACACATAACTGGGCAATCAAGATCATTTGTGTGATTGAAGGAGGGAGATCACTGGGCTGATGCAAGTTCTAGCACATGTATTTCTACAAATCAAATAAATCCCACTCCTTTGAAATAACTAGCTATGAGCATATTCTAAAAAAGTGTTAGATGCTTTGGTCACACATGAGCAGCACACAGAAGCTTATGCTCTAATACGTCTGTTAGTCTATAAGGTGCCTCAGGACTCTTTGCTGCTTTTACAGATCCAGACTAACACGGCTACCCCTCTGAAAGCTGTAGCTGTTTCTCTAGAAAACAGAAGAGACCAAACTGAAATACTTTCTCTAGTTCTCAGTCTCAAACTTTGTCTCAGATAAAATGGGACCTGGGTCCCTTTCATTAGTTTGACAAAACCAACACCTGATTGAGAGGTTTTTTCCAAACCAAATCCTAGTCACTCATTTCCATCTCCATTTTAAAGTGTATCCCTAGTTCTATAGTCTCAAAACTGGGCTGGAAATCTGGTGACTTCAAGCTCTTTTGGAAGCTTTCCAGTTCTTCCTGAATCTATACAGGCTGAGAATAGCACAAGAATAATTCCTTGTGGTGTTTTGGTTCTTCCACTTCCAGTCTGGGCCAAAGAACAGGAAGTGCAGAAGCACATGAAGTTAAAAAACAATAAAATTAAAAAAATTTAGCATTTAACACGTTTAATTTGAATCTGTCCTTACTACGCTGGAACCAGTTCACGTAGCCTGGGGGGGATAAAAAGGATGATTCAAGGCTGTAGTTAAGCCAAGAAGATTTTATACTTGATTTTCCCCTGAGTGCTAAGTCAATCCTGTGACTTTGGGCATTAAAACCTACTCTTTGTACATTATTTATATAAATACAAAAAGTGACCCAGTATATAGCTTCGTTATTATATGGAAGCTGAAATGTAAACGTATATCCTGCATCAGTCTCTCTACTTTAGTTATGAAGAGGGCACCAATTACACTTACAATTAGAGGCTTGGTGCATCAAGGCTAGTTAAAAGCAACTTATGTCACTTACATAATTTCTGTGGTTCGGCAGGCACCCCCAAGGGGAATGATCTCAATACTTTCATATCTCCTTGGCGATATGAAGTCTGAAGTCTGCTTTGTGCATCTGCAGCTCTTATAGGAACCGTTGGTTTCTAGGATAGCTGTGGAACAAAAATTCACCAAATTTATAATTCAGGGATAGCAATAGAGTAAGTATCTTACACTTAGCTAGTGAGACAGAGAAATCCTTGCTTTCTAGTATGTTATTAAGGGAGTTTTAACCACAACTAAGGGAAATAATTATTATACCTTGTATTTCTAAAGCCCCTTCCATTGGAGGATCTCAATGCACTGTACTGACTAATGCATTCGTCCTTGTAGTACTCCTGTAAGGTAGGTGGTATTATCCCTATTGGACAGATGGGGAATTGAGGCACAGCAGGTCAGAGTCTGTTGAGTTTACTCCACGAGTAGCCTTATTAAAACAAATGAAGTAATTGGAGGAGTAAGGTACCATGCAGCATGAGTAAGGATCAGATTCTTAAAGGTATTTAATGACAATGTTGATTTCAATTGGAGTTTGGTGCTCTTGAAAAATCCACTAGGTGCCTTTCTGCATCTGTAGTTGCATCTTTTAATTAGCATTACAATAGGGCCTAGAGGTCTCAACAGAGAGCAGGTTCCCATTGCGCTAGGCGCTGTAATACACATAAGAGTTTCTTCTCCCTCTCTTGTCCTTTACGTGGATTGTAAGTTCTTTGAGGCAGAGAAGCACAGAGAGGTTAAGTGACTTGCCCAAGGTCACACAATAGATGTCAGAGGTGGGAACAGGACCCAGGTCTCCAGACTCCTAGAGCAGTGCCCGGTTCGCTGGACCTCACATTGCAAATCTGATAGAGAAAACCATTTTTAATGATTACCTTGCTCTTTCAAGAAGAGTGAGTGTAACCCCTCTTGCCCCATCAAGAAATGAAAGTACTTACCTGCATAAACAGAGTGACAGATCACCAGCACAGAGACCAATAGAACAGCAGTGTGGGATCTCATTCTGGCTAGGGTTGTCAGTTGACCTCTCAACAGCAAGTTCAAGCTCAAAGTTTGTCTGAGGCTTTTGGTGGAGAAGAGGTTCCTATTTATTTGGGAGGTTCACACTGTGGCAAGATCAGCAGGATTCTATTTTTAGAAAGCAAAGCCGAGAAATGGCATCATCACTCTTCACAGGCTGCTACCCAGTCATTCCCCTGAGACTAATTGCTGAATTTGCAATATTGCTGATACAAATCAGCAGAAGGAATTAATACGTATTTTGCTGATTTTAGAATCAGCTAAACAGTAGAGGAAAACACTCCATAATGGAAGAAAACCCAAATTACTTTCCTTACATAAGATATTGAGATATTCTCTGTAATATTTCACCCCCATGTTTACACTAAAGAATTGTATTGGTTTTATGTAATAGTGCCTCCACATGTGAAAGTATTTTATAACCCTACAATAAATATCTTGTCTACTTTTCTGTATTTTACAGTACCAAGCAAAATGCTGACAGACATCTCCTGTCCTGAAGAGCTTATAGTCAGACTCAGACATTACAATTCACACTATGTAGAATCAGTGAAGCACACATTCAAAGGATTAAAAAATGGCTAACTGGCCTATCTCACAGCTTGTGGGGAATCATCATTGACTGGTGGTGTTTCTAGCAGGATTCTGCTAAACTTGGGGATGACAGACTGGTGGCACAATATCTAACAATGAGGGAGGTGACTTGGGCCCATTCAAACAAAGTGCATATAAATATAGCCAAATGTAAAAGTTATACATCTAGGAACCCTATAGGATGGGAGACTGTGCGTTAGAGCATGGTGACACCAAAACGGTGCTAGGGGTCAACATGGACGAGCAATTCAACATGAGCTCCCCGTGTAATGCCATGGCAGAAGCTGATGTGATCTGTGGATGTCAAATCAGGGGACTGGTGAACGGGAAGGTGATTTCACCTCTGTACGCGGCACTGGCGACAGACATTGGAATGACGCAGCCAGTTCAGGTGCCGTGTTTTAGAAAGAGGTTGAAAAAAATCAGAGGCTGCAGAAACGAGGCACAAAAATAATTGGAGGGTGGGAGAAAACACCTTGCAAAGAGATGGAAAGAGCTCCATCTGTTTATATGATACACTGTACGAATTGAAAGGTGATTTGGTAGGTCCCTTCATGAGGAGAGAATACTGGGTAATAAAGAGCTTGAGAATCTCGCTGAGAAATGTAACCACCACCCATGGCTGGAAGCTAAAACCAGACACATTCAAATGAGAAATAAGGCAAAAAAAAGGAACAGTGAGGATGTTGAACCACTGGAACATACTGCCAAGGGAAGTGGTGGATTCTCCACCTCCTGATGTCTTCATGTTCAGACTGGATGCCTTCCTGGCAGGAATGCTTTAGCCACATAATTTATTGAGTCTGTACGGGGATAATTAGGTGAAACTTAATGGCCTGTGGGGTTTAGGAGGTCAGACTAGATCTCATGGTCTCTTCTAGTCCTAAAATCTGTTAAGTAACCTCTGGAATGTGACTAACATTAATATTCAGTTGTTTGAGTCTCCTATTTGGTATCCTTCTCAAAGCCCCACCTCCTGGAGTCATGTGGTGATGGGCAGGACTCAGCAGCCAAGGTGTCCCTCCTAGTTCATCTTATGTTCCTAAAATCTCATCCTTCAGGGCTTCAGTCAGTCATCTATAAAGGTCAAGAAGTAAACTCCTTCTCCTCTGCCCCTAGTCCAACGTATTCATGGGTTTATCCTCTGATGCATCAAAGAGAGCTACAGCTGGAGGTGGGACCATGCACCAGGTGGGCTAGTGCTGTGAGGTGGTACCTGAGAATTCAATCTGTTGGCTTGGTAGGCCTCGCTCACATGCTCAGGGTGTAACTGATCACCGCATTTGGGATCAGCAAGGAATCTTTCCCCAGCTCAGATTTGCAGGGGCCTTGAGGATTTTTTTTTGCCTTTCACTGCCACGTGGAGCATGTCACTTGTTAGGATCGTCCGGGTATCCCACTAAATCAGTTTCCTGCCACTGCCAGAGCCTGGGGCATTGACGCATGTTAGGCCTTCCTGTTCTCTGCCTGTCACACAATCTCCTGAGGGCTGTAATACTTGGGTCTAATTCTGGTGGTTGGGTTTGGTATTATTCAGTGACCTGTGACATAGTGGGTCAGACAAAATGATTGACCATTCCTTCTGGCCTCAGATTAGGTTTATAAGTTACTTGTGTGATCCCCTTGCTGTAGTATCTGAGTGCCTCTGTTTTCAATGGGATTTGTCCTCACAATACTCTGTGACAGAGGGACATGCTATTGTCCCCCTTGCAGTGATACAGAAGAGAGACCGAGAGGTATGGCCAATGTCACTCAGGCACAGCATGGATTTGAACACCCATCTCCCTGGTAGAAGTCTCCTCCCCTAACAACTGGACCATCTTTTCTCAACTTACTTTTGTTTAAAAAGTTTCTAGCCCCTCATGATTTCGTGTGGAGAAAAGTTTGAAAAAGTGACCCCTAAACTCTCAAACCAGAAGGCCACTAAAAAACCAAATACATTGTAGAATGTTAATTTTAAGCCAGGTTCATGATCTGGTTGGGGGCAACTCATGCTATTTCAATGTTCAGGACCAGAAGCACTGCAACAACCTGACCAAAGGACCCTAAGCCAGCAGGGTGCCAGGAAAAATGACGGACTTGGCAGGAAGGGGTCAAGCACTCGAACTCCAGCCTCGTCATAGAGGCCAATTTGTGCCAACTGATGATGGGCTCAATCCAGTTCCCTCTTTAGAGGTGTGCAAACCACAAGCTATCAACTCATTTCAGAGCCTGCTAGGGTTTAAATGCTCCAAGAATCTAACTTCCTACAGGAGGCAGACCCAGATGCTAATGACTTTTGGATACTAATGATATAGGCTGTTTTTTTTAACAGAAGTCTGTGGATTAATGGTAAAATGATGAGAAAGGAAAACATTCACTGGAAAATTTATTACAAAGTATCCCAATTTTACATACACAGAAATATTATATATGGACCTACACAACTTGTACCCCTCCTAATTCCAATGATGCATCACTGTACGTTTTAGTGGTGCCACAGTGTTCATTTCACATCCTACTTTGTGAGTGTGGACCTGCTAATACAACAACATGACCATCAACTAGAAAAATATCAAGGTTTCCTGGAAAGGCGCACAATTCTGCAGTTTTCTGAGGACATGGATTATAATACTCCTTACCACTGTAACTGCATCCTTTGCTGGCCAAGTGAAGCCTTTAAAATGGTGTGTTGGGAAAGCACAGATGCCTTGCCAGCTGCGTCCAATTTTGAGTGTGTCCTGCTGAATCCCTCAGTGTTTCCCTTGAATCTTTTAAACGTGCAATAAGACTAAATAAGGGATGATCTCTCTACTGCAGGAGCATACTTGATTAACTTCTCTTCTCTGCCACGTGGGTGGGTTTCTAGTGTTTGCTGATCTTTAACAGCAATCAGATGTAGACCCTTAACCCACTATTGGAAGAACCTGAAATAGTCCGTTTTATTTCCGTCCGTCTGCTTGTCTAATATCCCAGAAAATCAGCTTTAACTGTGCAAATGTTGAGACCTGTCTTTCATTCCCTAAAATTTGGGGTGAAGGGTGGAAGCTTTAATTCTGATTTCAACCTGTGTATCATGCAGTCACTACTACATTGTTTCATGCTACATGGCCTATTGGGAGCTAATGGCAAAGTGGTCTCAATTAACAACAAAGCAGAGCTGCGTGAGTGATAGAAAGCAAAATTGGATTTTAACAAATCCTTACAACACTGTTGATCAACTCTACCACAGAGCTGTTGGATGGCCAAGTTTGGAAACTAATATAGACCCTTGTTGTCCTTACACAGATGGACTTTGCTCTGCTGTCATTTGGAGGTCTGTCTACACGAGAACTACAGGATTGGACTACATTTAGCATATTTCACAGCTGGGTAACCCCAAAACAGTATTCTGAATTGTAATAATTTCCCTCATCAGACTGGGGACACCCCTACTGGAGTCATTTGCTCATGTGTTTTGGAGCAAAGAAGAGGTCTCAGGTCTGGAACTGACAACTCTACAAGGTGCACAGTAGATGTATAGATTCCCAAATGCATAAGTAAGCGTTCAATTTCTTGGCTGTGATGAAAGTGAATAACTAATGAAATATTCACAAGATGGAGCAGATTAGTCTGACTCATAAGATAACTAGGTCAGCATTTATCAGATGACTATGTTGTATTAGTAGCCTTAAAATGAACCCAAACTTTAGATAAATAAGAATTTATGTTATTGTCTAATATAAATAGGAAAATTGGTTTCCCAAAAATATTTAGTTAAATATTGAACTACAACATTTGTTTGCATTTTGATAGGTCTTTTCAAAATGTGATCTTAGCTCAGAGGACTTAAATTAAAACCCACAGTACATTTCACGAGAGAGAGTTGTCACAGCTCACCCCTTTTACTCAGCATCAGGGAACTATGTAAGCATCCATTGTTTAACTGAGATCTACCCGGACATAAGCCTGAGAAGATGAACGCAGCCTCAAGGCAGCCCCAGCTAAACGGCCAACCATTGATGGACTCAAATGGAGACAAAAATCAAAACACAAACACTTACTCAGAGAATTTTCAAACTAACAGTCTTGTTAAAATGTTTGCTGACTGTTAATGGCTGATGTGGTTGGACCATGTGAGGAGGCCTCTGATTCCTGCAAGTTATCACATCACTGTAGTAAAATCACTGCACTTAACTAGTCAATTTCTAGGTGATTCACTATATTCTGCTGAATAGATTCAGAACAGCGCACTTGTGTCATAGGCCCCAGCATGCTCACAGATTTGCCCACAGCTCGAGATTTGAACCAGAAGGCTCTGGGTTCAGTCTACACGCCAGCCTTGCTGTTCTGAACGGCACTTGTGCAGAATCATCATGTATCTCACAGTACTGCCCAAAGTCCGCAGATGAAGCCTGGGGCCTCACTGGACTGTCACTGCTCCGAACAATTTAAATTTAAAGACAACATGCAATAAGTGAGTAGACGGGGGGCGGGAAGGAAAAGGGGGTTACGCTGATAAGATGATTGTAGAATGATGTGCAGAACATGGTGGTTTCAAGTCATGTCTATGTTTTTTTTTCAAATTAATTCACCATTTAAATAAACCTCAAAGCACTGTCATCTCCCACAATTCCCACCCCTCTCTCAGAGAAAGTGAGTGCTCACCCCTTGTGTGAACCCCCAACTTTCAGCATGCAAAGCCAATCTTCAAGCTCAACAGTTTTACCCTGCTGTACATGACAGCACAAAATAGAATTTGATGAGGATTTACCTGAGCAATTTCCCAATTCCTTCAGAATTTAATAGTGAACGAGAGCCTCATAGTCGGTGCTTATATAGCACCCTATAGAATTTAACAATTATATCCCTGCCGCAGACTGCAGCAAAAGAACCTATCACAAGGCTCTCATTCAGTATGAAATTCCATAGGGGTTTGGAGTAATTTGCATACAACCACATAGGGCTCATTCTTAAATTGTCTGCCTTTTTTTTTTTTTAATTAAAGGAACTGCGACGTAGGGTTGGAGTAGAGGACATGGGTTTGCATGTGATGCTGCCCCCAATTTGGGAGGGAATTGAATTTTGTATCCCCTCCTGCATTGGTTCCCCCAAAGCCTGTGTGCAGGAAGGGATGAGAGATAGCATTTTCATCCTTTGAGGGGAGAGCAGTCTCAGTATTTGGATTCACTCAGGGTTCAGAACCTGAAATATTCTTCTCTTCAGTGAGGACCAGCCTTTAATGAGCATAGATAGCCAATGAACATGGGCTTGTCGCTGGGGTTAAGCATTCAGCAGTGGTCTGCGCTGAAGCTACATTTGGAAAAGCCCCCACCAGCAGTCAGCTTCCTCGGTTTAAAAATAGAGAATAAGTGTGGTAAACTGAAACAGCACTCTCTCATTTCTCCCCCATTCTTATTTATATAAGCACAGTATGTTAGCTTAAGGAAATCTTGACAAAGCCATCTGTTTCCTTTGTGTTGTGATAAGATTTTCTTTGGAATGTCCCTCCTGGCTGCAAAACTGCTCTCTCTAAAAACCGTGACACTTGTGTATACAACAAAATTTCTCTTCCTCGATTTGCACTGCAAGCAGAAAAAGTCAGACATCAGCAGAGCAGAGAGCCGAATCCTCACCATGACTTAAGGCTCTTAACATCTTCTTAGAGTCTGAACTTAAAAGGGGTATTTAATATTGTAAGTATTAGAACAATAGCAGGTAAATCAAAGCTGTAATTAGAACTGGTGGCCTTTTCATAGCAGATAGCTAACAGTTTAGCTGCAGGAGATACTGTGGTGTTTTCAATTATGAGCCTGTTGCATGTGATCAGGAGGAGATAGTCAGCAAATAAAGTGTTCAAAGCACTGTCCAGGGTTTAACTAAGCCTCACAACACTTCTGTGAAGTAGATGCGTCTAAGTATTATATCCATTTTACAGAGAGGTAAACAGACTGAAGTGGCTTGCCCAATGCCATCCAGCAAGTCAGTGAAAAAGGCAGGATTAGCTCTCAGGTGTGAGAGACTGAAGGTCCGGTGCTTTTTCCTCCACGCCCCACAGTCCTTTTCACCTGGAGAACTAGTACACTTGTCTAGTAAGACCAAAATTAGAAATAGGTATGGAAGGATTTAAAGTTAGTGAATAATCCAACTCTTAAAAATTGATTCCCTGAGAGAAGAATTTGGAACATTTAAAAAAATAAGCAACTGTGCCTTCCACTGGAAGACACAATAAATAAGTTACTGTGAGCACTCAGTGGGGTGTAAGATACCAAGCCTCATATTTGCTTGTTCTAAGATAGAGTGAAGTGATACCTAAAGGTCAAACAGCGTATCACCGTCTGAGAACACACTGGACACAGGGTTTCCTCATGTTTAAGCACATACACTAGAATTCAACACATCTGTCCTTTAGACCTTTGCTATGAATGACCGTTAAAGTGATTGTTAGATATTAGTCTTTATGCATCTTTTCACCTGTGTCTCTTACTCTGGTGGGGCCAAAATATTAGCTTTCCTCTCCAGTATCATTCTTGGGCCAGCCATGCTTCTGTCTGGCCTCTTCCCGCCTTTCTGTCCTAGCTTCACTGTACCTTTCATGGATAGTTTAACCTTTCACCCTGTATTAGGGAACCACAGCAGGTAGTGCTTACTCATTTTCATTCCCCTCTGTGACCCAGTGGTACCTAAAGCAGCCCTCACTGGAAATGCCAAGGTCAGGACAGGCTGCACAAGGGAGAGCAGATACTCCCAAGACAGGTGAGTAACCTGAAGTTAAACTCCTAAACCAGTCACAAACTGTGCTTCTGGTCTCCCACTTGTTATCAAGAAGCAAAACAAATCACACTGCCCCCTTTACTGCATTCCAGTTCTCTGGCTCCCAATTAGCACCTAGGTCCGATGCAGAGAGAAGTTATTTTAAACACTGCTCACATATACAAAGTGTTCATCTGACCCCACAGGGTCAGCCACGTTACCAGGACAGTATAGGTTTGCCTCTTACCCAAAACACCACACTGCCAGCCAATCCTTTAGTGTCTAAAATTAAAGGTTTATTATAAAGAAAAAAAGAACAAGAGAGTTGTTAAATGATAAAGCAATCAAATACATAAAGAGACCTCAAGGTCCATATATCAGGTTCTTAGCAGTATAGATGAGTTTGCTGGCTTGCAAGTCCCTCTGGAATACATCCATAGCTTGGATGGGTCATTCAGTCCTTTGTTCAGAGCTTCAGCCTGTAGAGAAGTTGCTCCAAAGGTAAGAAGCAGGATTGAAGACAAAATGGAGATGATGCAGCTGCCTTTTATATTCCTTTTGCCATGCAGCCTGTGCTTCCTTTGTTCCAAACACAAGCTTCACATGGCAATCTGGCCTGGAAAAGCCTAAGAGTTCTGTCCATAGGTGTGCCCCTCTGTGTCTTGCTGACTCACAAGGTGTAGTCCCTGGTCCTTCAATGGGTTTATTGTACAGCTGATGTCTCTTGATGGGCCATGCAACAGACTAGGGAGTGCTGATGCCAATCTGTTGGGAGGTATCACCCAGAAACACAGCACAAGTTTGGAAAAATATAGATCTACCCTGCATACCTATAATTCATCATACAAAGGTGATGCAAACACATACACAGGATCATATTTAGTGAATTATAACTTTTCCACTGATACCTTACACTGTATATCTGGAAAGCGTGATTGCGCTTTTATAATATTGGGATCAACAATATCAT
Source organism: Chelonoidis abingdonii (assembly GCF_003597395.2). NCBI lineage: Eukaryota > Metazoa > Chordata > Testudines > Testudinidae > Chelonoidis > Chelonoidis abingdonii. The sequence continues at coordinate 15,081,274 of NC_133773.1, read as the reverse complement.
AAATTGTCTCCCATACATCATACAGCGTAACACCTTCCAACGAAAGTCAGACCATGAGAGAGAAAGCGCACGAGCGAGCGTGTGTATACACACACACACACACACACAGATATATGGGAACATTAAGGATCAGCATAACCAGAACATTTTGAGGTCACGCTGAAACAGCATTAATCCTCTGTTCCCCCTCATTCTTCTCAAATAGACAGCAGTTTTGAGGTGTACAGAGCAAGGCAGAGGAATCGGTCATGGATCCTATTTCAGCCCAGGGTGTGGAATACAGATTATGAAGCGGTTTTGTGTTCTGCCAGTGGTTCAGTGGAAACTCCCAGGCCTTCCAGCCACTGCATAGTTCTCCACACAACCGCTTTAGTCGTCTCTGCGGGGGCAGGGTGTTGAGCTGATGGTGCAGACTCAATTTCCTTGCTGACCTGAATGAAGTGGACAAGAACTTCATGCTTCAGTTTCAGTGGCAAGAGGATTGGAGTTTGATAATGACTGAAAAAGGAAAGGCCCCTGCCACAAGTCTCATCTTGGTTTCAGACAGTTGCCACCACATGCCCGATTACGTAGAGTGGAACGTGTCTACGTGCATCATCATTTACCGAGGTACCATTTGCGCTTTAAACCACACTGAACCCTCTGCTCCACAGCCTGAAAAGTTTGCGTTCTCAGGCTTTTTTCTTTGTTTGTGTTATGTATGACCTAAAAAAATAAATCTAGCCTCCTGCTCAAATGTAAAGCAACATGGGTACGGCAGGATGGGATTTTCAAGAGTACCTAGAGGAGTTAGGTGCCCAACTTCCATGAGGTTTGTGTCCCTTTTTCCTCAGATGCCTTTGAGCATCTTTCCCCCAGCTGCTGGTGGATTTCATATGCATACTGGTGATGTTAGTTTAGATTTTTATATGCATTTCTTGAAAGTTATCAGGTGTGAGGCTAGGGTGACCAGATAGAAAATGTGAAAAATTGGGATGGGGAAGGGAGTAATAGGCACCTATATAAGAAAAAGCCCTGAATATCAGGACTGTCCCTATAAAACCAGGACATCTGGTCACCCTATGTGAGGCCCTGTTAATTGAAACTTATCAAAGATTGACTCTGCTAGGGAAAGAAGAAGGTGCTAAACCCATAATTCCACTAAATGCTACATTTGCCACCCTCCCACCTAGTGTATTATGTTGCATAAATAGACGATATTTTGACAAAATATTGTTTATGTTGCAGAAACATAATATTGCAAACTCCTCACCACAGGTGATTAATGGGTTTTGAACCAGGCACATTCCTGAACTGAAACTCATACCTCTACCGCTTGGAAGGAGTAACTGTTAGCTGGCAGCAGTAGTAGGATGTTACCCTCTGTGCCATTCAGGCTTTCAGTATGATAACACACACGGTTGTGTTTTGAATCATTGGTGGGTTTCCCGTAAACCAGCAAATACACACATGAAAACTTGTTTTCACAGTTTGGCTACTTATCAGCTCTCCAATTCCTGCAGATGCTACAATACCACCTCTCAAAACTTCCTCCCTCATTCCTAACAGCTACCTGGTAGCCTCCCTTTGTCACCTTCAGGACTCAGGAGCAGATGCTAGATTCGCTCTCCCTCCAGCTGCCTCAGGGGATTATCTCGATTAACTCGAGTTGGCCAAACAACGTGTAACATTTGCGGTCAGAGAGAGGGATAAAGACTAAGGGATAGAATCACAGAGGCACTTCAGCCCTTAAATCAATCATTTAGGCACCTGCACAAAAGACAGCCAGGAAACAGGATGAACACAAGTAGTATTGAGCAGGAGCAAGAGACAGTCCCTGTCAGGGAGACAACAGACAGATTAGATAGAGAGAGAAGTGGTAGGTTGGCTAGTCAGGGATGGGGAGCAAGTTAGTGGAGATCAGGGACAGCTGAGATAGCCAGCAAAGGTGAGGAAGGGGAACCACGGGGAGGTAGGGCTGGGCCTGGCCACTGGGGAGGGAGAGGCCAGAGAGCAAGCTACAGTAAATATAAATCAGTGCCTTTGTGGTGCAGCAGCTCCTATTGCTTCAGGCGGAGGACCAGTGGTGGAAGGCAGCAACACCCTAGCCCTAGGGGGAGCCACATGCCCACTCCCAAGCTGCAGTTTCCTGGGGATCTCAGAGTGGACCTGCATGCTGCACCATTAGCTAGGCAAGAAACAGAAAAATCAAGAAAGCAAACTAGCTGATGGCACACTATGGCGGAACCTCTGGCACACCTGCATCCTCCTCCAGGGGAGGCCAGGAGCAGTGCCCACCATGGGATGGTTTCCAAGGCGACAGTATGTTTGGAAAGAGTCAGCTGCCGCTGGGGGCTACAGTTATTTCAGCCAAGACTTCTAGAGCAAGTTGCAGCCTATAAGAGGGTGTAGCAGGGTCCCCTTTGCTCCTGTCTATGCTCTGCTCCAAAAACCACTCAGAGACCCTCAGTTTCAGCAGTTTCCGGTGCAGTTTATTTACAGGGTGCAATCCCATCGCCTTCTCACCCTATGCAGCTTGGGGTTCTCAGCTGTGAGAACGCCTTAGCTTCTGACCCAGAAGGGAAGAGCAAGCCCCTCCTTCTCTTCTCTGGCTTCCCCCTGCTTCCTTTCTGTGGGCCTGTATGTAACCCCAGTCTAAATGGGCTGGCACCTGTTTCCCCTTTGTCAATCAGGTACAGGTGTCTCTAACCAGCTCTAATTTACTTCCCTTAACTGGGGTTAGTGTGACAGAGGGCTGACTCAGGAGTCCCTGCCCAGCACCCTGCCACACAGCCCTGTTCTTGGAGCCGTCAGGGGCCCAAGAATGAGTATCCTTTGCCAGCCTGCAGTGGCTTCATTATACATCTGGATAAGCAAAACCATTCCCTCCTGCATGCACCTGTTGAGCAGACCCAGATCTGGATGCCTCTTTGATGAAGGATCCAGCAGGAGCAGATGCTGAACAGCAGTAGCTCACTTCCCAAGAGCAGATCTCAGGGTGCAGTCTCTGCTTGTGTGGCTGGTGGGGTGAGGACATGCCTGGTACAGGCACGGTCTACCATCTACAGGTTCAGCTAGGATGCCATCCACAACCTGTGCATCACCACCCAGGAGGACCTCTGTGCCAGAACCATAGGAGCCACACTATACCAGTGCGCTATAGGTCAGTGCTGGCCACATTGACCTCCAGCTCTTTCCAGAGGATCACCCCCCAGACCACCAGCATCAGCCAGGCCACTGCCTCCACGGTCCTAGACCAGTTCCTGGGGTGCCATCAGAAGAGAGAACAACGTAGACTGTATCCAGTTCCTTACCAACCCAGCCACCCAAAGGAGGAATGTGCTGGGGTTCTATCGTGCCTCATGCTGCCCATCAATACAGGGAGAGGTTGATGGCACAGGCAGGATACCCATTCATGCATCAACAAGCACCAAACTTGTGATCAACCTGATGTCAGTGCAACAGCTGGATGAAATTCATTATCATTGTGGGCAGATTCCCATGGTCCCAGTCCAGCCCCAGCAGCTCCTTCATCCAAGGGCAAGTCCCCTCTCCACCACCCATACCAGCAATCCCACTTTATGGCCTGGCACATCCCCGCTCCTTCCCATCCACAGCCCATTACTATCCACCACGGTGCAACCTTACCACAACAACTGTAGTATATAATGGAGCTGAATGAACTTTTCTGACACAGGTCCTAGCAGAAGACCTTCTGAGCCCAGCCAGCAGGTGAGCGTTTAGAATGATGTAGGTCCTAATGCTGTGTGGACACACTGATTCGTAATTGAATCTGATCTTTAGAAAATGCTGCAAAACCTTTCCTAATAACGAGAGACACCCTAGCACTAAGCACCTTAAGCAAAAGCATAACCTTACCTCCCCAAAACAGAGGGGAGAGCAAGGGACTTTGCTTTTGCTAATTTGTTTTATGTGAAGGATGCTCAAATATTATGGTGATGGATGTTGGTATAAGATTGCCAGCACCGCTTTTCTTCAATTCCTACATTTTTCCCAGTACTGATGACATTTGCCCATATTCACAGAGGCTCAGCGGGTAAGCCTCACTTTCAAATTGAGAGGTGAGCGCATTTAAGAAAGAGCTAGATTCTAAAATATTTTTTTGGAATTATGTACCAAGAACCAAACCAAATCCCTTTCCATTTCAAGAAGTGAGGGTCAACTCCCATATGGTTACAATTCTAAATCCTAGCCAGAGTGGGTCTAGTTTGCTAGTTTCAATTCAGAGGTATCCAAATTCTGCGACATTTGGGGCCAGATTTTTAACAGAACTCCATTCTCATTTAGGTACTTAAGGGATGTGGTCAGATTTTCAAGAGAGCTCAGCATATTGGATGCTGAGCTCTGTTGAAAATCTAGCCCCAAGCTCTTGAAAAGTTGGCCCAAAGACTGGAGAAGACTAATAGATAGGTGTCCTAATAGATAAAGGCTGAGGGACAAGGATGCATCAATGTGTGAAGAACTTGCAGGGATAAATAAATAAAACAGGCTAAAGTGGCCTGTTTTTCAGTTTTGTCAATATAAAGCACACTGAAAAAATGTGTATATCTATGATTAACACATGTATCAATATACAAGAGGATTCTGAAAAGGGAAAAGTGTGTGGGGGGTTTTCTGGGGAAGGAACACATTACCCAGCACAAGCTTTCAGTAACTAAACCCAAAAGGCTTGACACTTCTTTAAGTATATTCTCAGATAAGAGCCTCACCACGCTAACCGCTTCCTGGATGCCAGTAAATCAGAAACACGGTTCTGATCTATTCACTAGAAGCAACCGTTGATGGGACAGATGATGAGTCCACAAGTTATTAATCTTGATAATATTTTGCATATCTTCAGAAGCCGCTAAATCTATCATGAAAGACAAAGTGCCAAAGTTTGCTATTGACTATTGTGCGCCTCTTCCTACCCACTCACTGCATCTGTGGATGTGACAACAGCTCAGACTTGGAGCTGGCCAAAAGTGGCATCTGAGTCAAATAACTGACAGGATGGCTTGTTTTGGAGCTGATTTTTCCACTTGGCTAGACAAGAACTATTCAGCCACGGCAGCCTACATGCAAAGCCTTATGGTTCAGAGGTCTCACAATATCCTCCCTGTGGAGCCCCATTGAAATCAGCCTTAAGGGAAGGGAGGGTGGCAGAGTCCATGGCTCCTATTTCACCCCAAGGTGTGGAACTCACCTGTGTACTGCCAGTGGGTCGGGAGAAGGATGGGATAGGTTCTCACCCTTTCCAAACACAGCCACTTTACTGGAACAGCATCCACCTGATGGCATGCATTGAAGGATCAGCACATAGCAGGTCCTGCATGTTTATGAGGCTAGACCTAAGCTGAATAATGCAAAAAGTTTTCTGTGAATTTCAGGCACCTTCTTTGTTCATTTCCCATGAAAGTTTTAGCAAACAAGTTCGCCAACAAAAATGATCCTCACAACAGGCAGCTTTAAATGCATCCTTCTCAGAAAGTTAATTTTGAATTATCGTAATGATGAGGGCTCACACCAGGAACCTGATTCTAAGAGTTCGTTCCAATCAGTCCAGGGAAACACACCAAATGACCTACATGTCCACTTACAACACTCAGATTTTGAATTCCAAGTTCATGAAGCAAGCGGCTTGTGAAATGAGCTCCAGATCAAGAGTGATTTGCTCAAAAGCTTGTGAATATTTTCAGATAACTAGGAGAATAAAAATCTGTTAATGTGAATCGCTGGAAGACCAGAAATTTACCTAATCAATTATTTGTTAGGAATTATGTTCTCAGGATAGCCTCGTGCTTCTTAGGAAGCGACTCAAAATGCCATAAGTCAAAGAGTTAAGATACTGCTGGTGGCATGAAATGGAATGGATCTGAAGTAAGGATATCACCCTGACCCATACCTATTGCTACTGAGGATTAACAGCAGGCTCTATATTATAGAACAAGGCTATTAAACCCTCTAAAGAGTGGTAGCATTTTTGCACTTTTGTTATCAGGGTTCAACTATGGGGATAGTAGTTTAGAAAGCATAGTAGTTTGGTGATCTAAGCGCAATTTTGAAATAGACTCCCAGTCTAGCATAGTGCAGACGTTTATGGTCTGTACACACTCCCTTTTGCTTCTGTCTCTGCCTGTCCCTTTCTACAATGTGGGCGCCTGTGGTCACAGCCTGACCTTACCATGACTTCTTTCTCAAAACGACAGCTCCCACACAGCGAGTTCCCTGATAAATCCAAAAGATGCCTGTATTCTCTGACCTCAGCACCTCTTTGTTAGCAATGGTGCAATTTTTTTTTCAAAAAGAATTAATAGCATTCCAAGGAGTTGGACCTGAAATGGAGAAAGGGGATTTCACATACGAATGACGCAGTCCAGAGAAGCAATCTAGTTAGTTCAACCAAAAAATGACACCACACATGGGTCATTGAACAAGTGGTAGACAAGCCACTGATTAAAAGTGACAAAAACTCAAAGGCCCACGTGGAGCCCTATTGATGCCAATGCTCATTGCAGGATTGACGTTTAAGGTGTTTGAAAGGCGATCATCAGTAGATGCTTGCAGCATCAATGGTTTTAATGATGGGACCATCTCTGTGCCTGCCTCATTACTCCCCATTGTATATGGTAGCAGGCAGGTCTAAGCACTGGGCAGGGGGAAACGTTGAAGCATCCTGCATGTCTGGCACCAGCCCGGTCACAAAAGGAACTGGATAAACATGGACAGCAAAAGGAACTGGATAAACATGGCTGAAAGTCAGAGACTCTGGCCCATAGTTTCATTAGCTCCTGTGTAGCCTCAGCAAAGCAGTGTGAAAATATCCCAAAGCTTTGCTGATGAGTTTAGTGAGAGAAAGGAGAAAAGAGAACCAGGCTAGTGAATAGCCAGGAGGCTGTGCAGCAACTGTAGACAAACAAGAAAGAAAATGGCAAGTGGGCACTGTGAGGGACATGGGAAGAAAAGCAGCTTTTCCACAGAGGAGGCAGAGTACATGGGGCCTTGTCTACACTCTGGGACAGGGCTGGTGCAAGGATCTTTCACGTCCTAGGCGAAACTTCCACCTTGCGCCCCACACCCCCGCCCTGAGGCGCCCCCTTGCAGCAGCTCCCCACCCCAGCTCACCCCTGCTCTGTCTCCTCCCCAAGCACACCATCGCTGCTTCACTTCTCCCGCCTCCCAGGCTTGTGGCACCAATCAGCTCAGGCACTACAAGCCTAGGAGGCGGGAGGAGAAGTGAAGCAGCCACAGTGAGCTCGGGGATGAGGCGGGGCAGGAGTGAGCTGAGACGAGGAGTTCCCCTGCATGCTGCCCCCCACCCCCTTGCTTGCTGCAGGCGGCCCTTCCCATACTCCCTGCCCCAGCTCCCTCCGCCTAAACGCTGGCAACGACCGGGGCAGACGAAGATCTGGCCGCTGCGGTCACTGCCGAAGAAAATGGTGCCCCCCAAATGCCAGCGCCCGAGGCAACTGCCTAGGTCACCTAAATGGTTGCACCGGCCCTGCTCTGGGGGCTTCAGCAGCACAGATCCAGCACTGTAGCACCATAACTTAGGTGTTTCCTACAGTGATAGAAGGGTTTTTTCCCATCTCTGTAGGTAATCCACCTCTCTGAGCTCAGGCAATGGAAATATTCATCCATCAACCTACCCTGAGAGTTAGGTCAGCGTAGCCACAGAGGCTCAGGGGTGTGAATCTTTTCACACCCCTGAATGCTGTAGCAATGTTGACCTAACTTTTAAGTGCAGATTAGATGCAAGGCAGATACATGCCTTATACATCCAAGCCCACTCCAAAGGATCAGCTAGACAATGTCATCAGGGCTTTCAAAGAGAGCGAGCAGAGGTAGATGGCATTAGCTCCCTAAATAGCCATCAGTCAACATCAGAGAGTAGGAGAAGTGGCAAAAACAACACACGTCTCTGCACACTCAAGTTCCATGGTAAGCAGTAGGTGTGGCCCAGCTTCACCACCTAAAGACCTCCTGCCCTAAGACCAAGCCCATGAGAAGAAGCCTGTGGGGCTCCATTTAGGTATGCCAGCACACACAATAGAATTGCTCCCTGATTGCAATGCTGGTTAAGGATTCCAAATCAGTCTAGTACCACAAGGAGTTAAAATGTGTATGTCTTGCTGTAAGTTAACACAAGTGACGCATTAGATACCGGACATTGAATTCAGAAGAAGCCACTGAGCCATATCAAAACTACTAAGCTTGTCCAACTTTGCAGCGTACAATTCATGCTGTAACGTGCAAGTGAATTTTAAGGAGCTTCAGTTCCCCTTTCCCGGTTTTTCATACACTATTGTGTAGTTTGCCCCTTCCCTCTTACCCAACTTTCCTTTGGCCATGACTGACAGTTACAGGTTTTTTCCTACTGCATTGTTTGCTAAGAGACGTGTTTTGACCTGTCTATAGTGAATTGTCACTGCTGTGGTTTGTGGTGCGCCAGCTGCGTCATAGACCGGGACCAAGAGATACTCCTCTCGTATCCACATCAGATGGCTGAGCCATACACACCTGGCTTTCAAACTCGATCTGAGTAAAACTGGGTGAGAACCGTTCCCCTCTCACTTGGTAAATTCCACAAGGGCAGGTACAGTAAGTGAAGAGGATATTAGTTAGCATTTTATTTACAGGCGTTTCATGGCCATTAGGGTGCAGCTGATGTGTTTGGAGAACTAGGGCTGATGTTCACAAGGATACCTCAGAGCTGCATGACAACAAGCTGGATCAGTAGTACAGGTACTTATATAGCTCCCACCACGACATTATTGGAGCACCTCAAACTGTAATAGATTTCTTCTCCCAGTTACAATCCCTATGTTACAGATGTGGAGCCAAGGCAGAGAGATTAAGAGCTAAATTATTAAAAGGTGCTTAGGAGCTGCCCTGCCAGTGCCACACGCCCGAACTGCCTAAGCAGCTCACCGCCTACTGGAATTTCTAGGGCTGAGGAGGCGTATACCCTCCCAGTTGCTGCATGGGGACTGTTAAAGCACCTATGTAGGGGGGTTTCAGGGTAAGCACTGCACCGCCTTACTGGACATTTTCCCCAAGCCAGGCAGCCTTGAAAAGTGACACAAGACTGGGCAGCCCCTACAGGCGGCTGTCTGAAACAATCACTGTGCAGTCCATCGCTGTCTGACTGCTGCACCCTTACACTTCACAGGGACATTTCCCTAGCTAATCCAATGCCACATCGGAGGAAGAAAGAAAGACGTGTTCTCCCTTCCCTCTGGAGTCCTCCCACAATACCTAAAACCCCAGGCTACTGGTAGGACACTCCCCACTCCCCTTCTTCCAGACACAGCTTTAAAACAGGCGCTGGACAGATGGGATGGTTAGTCACATTTCCCACCAGGCCATGACCTCTGTATGTGTCATTCCAGGAGGGCTGAGGGAGGAGTGAATGGAGGCCTCCATGCAAGGCAATCATAGTAGTCCCAGCTCCTCTGTCCCTAGCTCAGCAGACTTCCCAGACCTACAAAGGCAACCCCTGGAGGAAGTCAGTCTGCATAACATTCCCAAGTGCAGAGAGGATAATTTACATAGTCTAGCTAGGAGGCACCCTGGAACCGGGGACCCATACGTCTCGTTTTGGCTGATACCAACCCCATTATAAGTTCTGTTCCAGATGTCATGACTTTTGGCAAAACAGGGCATTTGTTCCATTTGAAGACTTGTATGCTATTCAGAATAGACTATTCTACTTGTAATAAAACAATTTTTATTATTCAGATCATCCAGGATGTAGTTTTAAAAAAGTATTTAGCTCAATTAAGTGGAGATTTACCTCAACACTGTGACGTTTACCCGTCATGCTAGCATTAACTCAGTTCATGAACTCGTAGCTCAAATCTCCAGGGAAGTGACAAAAGATACACGAACCACCACATGTTGCGTACATGAAGCTTTTGGCCTTTTTTTGGGGGGGGGAGCTTGTGTGTATCTGTGTTGTTAGAAGAACCAGTAGTTTGTGATCATTCATTGCTATAAAATGTCTCAAAACGTCTGGGTAATTTTGATGAAGACTCCAAAAACAGTTCACATTTTTAAAAAAAGACACTAACATCAAACAGCAAAGCTGTATGCGAGACGTATGGAGAACATTTCTCCATAGTCCCCGTCCTACATCGAGCACAGGAGACCTGCCTTTGAGTGCACTGAAAAGTTGGAGTGGGATCTGCTGAGGAAAATGTTGCAGTGGGAGTAAATTTAAGCGAGACAGCCTGCTTGCATGCCGCACCAGAATTCCCACCTTGAATATGTTGGATGAGAATCGTCTCTTTGAGGAGTGGTCTAGTGAAAAGTCAGTTGTCTCCAGTTATCCTTCAGACTGGAACCGTAAGAGAACAGCGGAAGATTTTTCAAAAAATGGACAGTAATGCAGTACAATACTTAGATCTAGCCAAGGCTGTGGAATTTGTGCTGCATCTGCCTGGTACTGCGGTGCCCGTTGCATGTGTCTTTTCAAATATGAACGTTTGCCCTCCTGAAAAATCACGTTTGAATATCTCCACCCTGAAGGCTGTCTTGTGCGTGCAAGTTAACTTTTCTCTGGACTGTACTGCATTCTACGACAAGTTGCTGACAGACAAGCAAACCCTCAGAAAAATAGCATTGTCAGAGAACTACAGCTATATCAAGCCACTTCACGCTGTGAAGAACAGCAGCAAGACAAGGAACAATGCCAGTAAGCACTGAATTGTAAGTAAAATGTAGGAAACTATAAAATAAATGAACATATATATATAAAATCTATGAAGCTGTCTTATCTTTTTTGCATACTGTAAGTAGGTGGTGACCATCTCTTACTGGGTGTCCTGTTTTCAGTTTAGGGAAATATGGTCACCTTACACTGGATGTACTCAAGCGTCTAGTGGAGCCTGCAGTGCTATTTGAATGGAAGGGGCAGTCTCCTATGATGGTAGAAGAAATAGGAGATTGTCACTCGTGACCACCATAGAAGATGGGGTAATGGGAAAGTACAGGAGAATCGCCTGCCAGTGGAAGATACTGAAAGCAACAAGTTCCTACAGTGAACCAGAAGAGTCCCAGTGTCCTCACCCCACCCAGCTACTGATCCACCAGAACCTTCACACCTAGTCAGCTCTGCAACATTCAGCCATGGGCTTGGACTGCCAGCCACACCCGTCCTCACTCCACAGTGCAGTTATGAGACAGCGCTGTACCATAGTGCAGCTCTCCCCGTCCACTGGGTCACCGAGGGATGGACTAGCCTCCCACTGGAGGAGGCACAGCAACAGCTCCTCACCCCGCAACATCTGGACTCTTATGTGGGTACACATCAAAAGAAAGGAAAAGCTGTGGTTCCCCTAGCCTGTCTAAATAAAGGCTGGGTAAAAGTTCAGAGGAAACTCTGTTACGTTTCATTTCTGTTTTCAAACCCCAAACTAACTGAACTTACTGTAGTTTGAGTCCAGATTTAAAAATGAAACTTTCACTTCATGGTGCTGCAGTCTGTAGCCAAGTCACCCTGAACAGTGGTTTGGCAGGCAATGTGTTTCAATTGTTTGGAAAAGGGAAATGACAGGTAATTCAAATTAAAGGCAGATAGGTTTCCCAGTGGCCTGGTGTTTGCGGGGGTGGGGGGGGTGACTTCTATTTTCACAAAGATGGGTGACACCAGTGGTAGCAGTTCTAAATCACTCTCCTTGGCAGATTCATGGAGCATTAGCAAGCGTTTCTGGGTTTTGCACAGCTGTGTCTGTGGCTGGGATGTTCTGCATGTACAGGACGAGAGTGGAACTCCAGAACAAATATACCATGGGTTAAAGAATTAGGGGATGGGGAGGAAAGAGCAAGGGGCTTACAAAGAAAAGCAAAAGCAAATGGAGAAAAGTAATAAGATTTTTGTGCTATATTGGATGTCTAAGCGCTGCACATGGGAATGCATAGACGGATGGGAGGGGAAAGTGCAGGTAAGATCATTTCTTCTGCCCTCTTCCTCACATAAACAAAATAAAACTGATGGGGTGTCACTGTCCAAGAGACATGGCCCAGGTCACTGGAGGATGCCCTGATTTAGTGCATCCCTAAGTGGCTTTGGGCCACAGGGCTCCTATGAAGCCTTGAACGCTCTTTAGAGCTACTCTTCCCAAATGGAAATCTCAGGTATTAGAGTGAAGTTAAACCACCACCTGTCCTCTCACAGTGGGTATACTCCCTCTGGGGCCCGGCTGTCCCTACAGTGTGCCAAAAGGAGGGGCAACTGCATCATCGTGTTCCTGGAGGAGATCGCAAGCCCACCATAGTTTGTCCAGGAGCACATGTACTGGTCTAACAGGTCATTAAATGCCGTGCACCGTGAAGGTGAGTTGCTACGACAGCCTTAACTTTAGTTTCCTGATTTTTGTGCATTTAAATTACTAACCTGAACTTTGTATAAGATTAGTTTACATTCAGCAGTTTTAATGCATTTTACAAAGGGTCTAAAGGTATAAATACCCTTATTCTTTTGGAGCACTCTGGAAAAACAGGACACGATTTGTATCCCAAGAACGTGTCAATACAAGAGTTCAGCAGAGGTCACAAAAAAAAAAAAAAAAAAAAGGGCAAAAATTAGCAAAAGAGCTTTTATCAGAACAATTGGGCTGCAGCTGCTTAATCTCACCACACATTTGTCCACAAGTACACACTAAGAAAAGCCAGTCTAAACAGATCCGCTGCCTAAAAGTACCGTTATTTATTTGCATATTCCAGCAGTCTGATGTTATGTAAGCCGTCTTGGGTCAGCAGCTGATGACACCAAGTACAAGCTAAGTAAACCTTTTACAGGGAAGCCCAGTTTATGATGCCATTGGGCATTTCCCACTAAGCTGCTGACGCATTAGTTGTGGAAGGGTCTATCATTGTTAAGTATTGCTGGTGCAATACATATTGGATAAACCAGAATGTACGAGCTAAAATCTGATATGTCACTGGAGTGAATGAGATGGTTTGAAGCCCAAATCGGGTTTGGTTTAAAAAGTATAAAACTGAAGCAGGTACAGATTTGTTCCTGTGGCCTCAAGCTAGGTCTTAGTTTGCCCCTACCAGAGTATCTGAGCAGGTTCCATGAAAATTAGGTAGAAAAAAATCTCTCTTCTTCCCCAAACTGACTGGTAGGCGTGAGTTTAAAGGGACTGATAGCTATCAAGGGGAGGCTGTACAAGTTTTGGAGAGGACCATCATGGGACAGCTAAGTGAAAAAACGTTGGTTTGGTCCTAACCAGTGCTGTTGTTGGGCTGTTGAAACAGGTGCTGCAGTACCTGAGAAGTTAGCATGGCACCTCAACAGCAACGCTCAGATAAAAGGTTTATCTGGAAATGGCCACTAAATTCTCTGCATCAAGGGGTCACCCCCTCCAGAATCAACCTTATATGGATATGTTCACTTCCATGCCCCCCAGCTGCAATCTGATTCTGTCATGACTCACTCCGTCCCCCTGATCCCGCCCCAAACCAGGTTCCTGATTCATCTAGCAAAACTACATCGCAGTATATGTACACACTCTTGGCTCAGTGACCTACCAGATCTCAGCCAAAACATCTCCAAGAAATCACCCTCAGTCATATCCCAGAGAATACCAGAAATGGCCTGGATCTCATGGCAGCAGAGTCCCCCAGAGAGACTGCACTCTAGAGTTGCTCAAGTGCCTTGTCTCCCCGACCCTCATTCACGTATGGAGGGGAACGGCCTCGTAATACAGGAGCCCAAGCAGGCTGCCCAGCTGGCAGGGGTCCTTTTAACCCTAGAAGGCCTGGGCCTCCAGAAGCCACCTCGATGTCCTACACACACCCCCACTCCTCCACCCACAATGCTTCCCTTGCCCTAGACATAGGCCTGGCACTGCACAGAACCATCTCCCTGTCTGGGGCAGTGGTGAAGCAGAGGAGCCTCATATCCTGCGCCAGTAGCAGCAGCCCAACGAAGAGGCCCAGGACATGTACCGTCCAATCCTCCCACTATCTCCCCAGCTAGCATGCTGCCTCACCCTGGGTCCAGGAAAGCTGCCACCCCCAGTGGCTGTGCACCCAGGCAATAAGTGGGGGCTCAGGTGTGCCTCTGACATCAGAGGAAGGCCTCTGTCTTCCCATGCAAGCTGCAGCTACGTAGGTGCCTACGGCCAAGTGCGATCCACAAACCCAAACGGGGGATGGGGGGGGAGAAGCTGGAATTAAGTGCCCATGTGTTAGCCCTGCCCTGCATGGGGATAGAGTGGCAGGTGTGCACAGGCACACGTCTCCATGGGGTCATAGGGCAGCGGCACTTTTGAGCAAGAGATAGAAGCTGAAACCTGGGTCCCACTGGGCCTGTGCCGCAGCACCGTCACAGCAAGCACTGGGCTTGGGCGTGCGAGCGTCGATGCAGGAGGTGGCATGGGAAACACAGGGCCAACTTCACTGAGCCAGAGAGCAAGGCTATTAATACTTTCACGTGTGCTCATGCCTCAGAAATGAGCGTGGCAGCAAGGGACAGCCTAGCAGGGGAGCTCAGGTGGGGAACAGGGGACATCAGAGAAGTGGAGGCTGATGAGTGAGTAGGTGCCACCCTCACGTCACTCTCAGTGACAGGAGTCGGGGAACTGGACATCCAGAGGAAGCGCCACTGGCCACGCTGTGCAAGCAGCAGGGCAGATACAAGGGGACACTGCAGCACATGAACTGGACACATGCACTTTATGGGCAAGCAATCGCTGTAGCCCGACAGCACGTCCGCATGTCCATGGTCACATGCCCCCTAATCCAGACATGGACCATGGCCCCAATGCAGCATCCCGATTCCATTTTCCATAACCCTCTCCGCACACAAACCCCTTGGCCCCTCCCTTTCCCAGGAGAACAGATTGAGGAAAGCCTCAGCCTTCTGCATAGCCAGCTGCCACCCTAGTGTTGGCCCTCAGGTTGTGCCCTGCTGGGCGCCGGGAACTAGCAAGGTTTCAAGACTAGAGGCAGGCACTGGAGTGTGGGGATATACAGATCCCCAGAGCCTCACATGGGCAGTGCCATCCAAGATGGGGTGCAAGACACCACTTCAGCAAAGAATTTGAAACTGTCCAACCAGATCATGGCAGTGACTAGGATTGCCAATGCTCTTCCGCTGATGGTCAGCCAAAACTAGGAGGCGTGTGTCATCACCAAGGGGCAACCTACACCTACGTAGTCTCAAGACCCTACCCTCGGCTCTGCCGGAGACCAACACCCACCCCTGACTTCCTGACCCTTCAACATCCTCCCACAGAGGCGGGCAAAGCTGATCATCTCCCCCCACCGAAAGTTGTTCTGCTCCTCACATCCCACCTCTCCCCACCCAAGTCAGCCCATCTTCCCTCTCGACTCTGCACCATGAAGGTGCCTCTTTGACAGCTCCCCCACCACCATGGGCCTCCCCGTCTCTGCCATCAACATTATCCCCATTCCCCAGCTCCAAACCCTGGGCCAGGCCCTTCTTACTGCCCTCATGCCACCCTCTTGCCCTGCTGCTCTTCCAGAAGAGGCGGGGCTCCCAGATCTCAGCACGCCTCCCCAAACCAGCCCTACATCACAGCAGAGTGCCCAGAAAAGGTGGGGGACAGCCACGACCTGGCTTGGGTTTTCCAACCCCTCCACCAAGAACATCTGGAAGGAGACATGGAGTAGTGGTGGGTTTTCCACTAGTGTCACCTTGCTCACTGCCCTTGGCAGCCCGCCCCCTTGCCCTCAGGGAATCAAGGACATCAAGAAGCAGAGGCTACTGAGGGAGCAGGCAATGGTGGACTTGCAGAGGATTGTAAGAAGAAAGCAGGGGAGCAGGGAGGGAGAGGAAGCCTGGTGTCCCAGTTCCCTGAATTCCCGAGGGTGGCAAGAGCGATGGGAGCAGGGGAGTTGGACACGCCATGGACACATCATCAGCAATGCTGTGAGGATGAGCAGTAGGACAAATCCAGAGGGACACTGCAATGCATGGGCTGGACATGTGCACATTATGAGTGACTGGTGACACAGCCAAAGCCTCCCATCCCCATCCCAGGGGGGCACGTCAAGGAAGGACTCATCTTCTGCATAGGCATGTGTTACTCCCAGGTGGGTCTGAGGCTATGCACTGTGAGATGTCTGGTGGAGGGCCACACC
Organism: Chelonoidis abingdonii; assembly: GCF_003597395.2. Lineage (NCBI taxonomy): Eukaryota > Metazoa > Chordata > Testudines > Testudinidae > Chelonoidis > Chelonoidis abingdonii. Next base: position 15,065,179 of record NC_133773.1, on the reverse strand, counting down.
ACTGAAAAGAAGCATGTGCAGAAGATATTGGTTTTTAGATTCCATGCAGCACGTCCCCACATGACACCTTCCCCTGAACACTGACTCCATTCCCCCAAACCTCTGACAGCCCTCCTTCTCCAAACCTTCACTGACCACTGCACACTTGACACCTCAGCTGGATCCCCCTCTTTACCTACAGGAATCCCGTTTGCACACATGAGTGTGAAGGATAGTCCTGGTCTTGCAGCCAGAGTTCCAGAGTTCCAACCTTAGCCATTTCCCTTGCAATCCCACCATCCACAAGCTTCCTCTATCCTTCCCCCTTGCCCCGTCTGCTGCCCTCCTCTAAACCAGTAAGTACTCAGTCACCAGCAAGGGATCCTTGAGATGGGCCCCCCAGCTCCCAAATCAGCGTAACTTCAAGGCTTGTCCTGTCCCCCAAGCTCCAGGTGGCCCTGGGAAAACTATTCAGCTGTGGGTGGCTCTGCTGTCACTGAGTGTCCCAAACTGGCCCTGCTCCACCCCAGGGTGACCAGAACATGCAGAGACAGACCTTGCCTGGCTTTGGGCAGTCCAGCCACTCTGAGAAAACGTGGAAGGAGAAAACATTAAGCCGTGGTGGGTTGGCGGACGAGATTTGGTTTGGAAGAATTGCCGTTTCGGTGGCCACTATCTGTGTTCTAAAGTGGTTTCAGTTTGAGTGCAAGTAAAAGTGATATGTGCTGAGATAATAACAGGTTGTTGTGGGTGTAGCATCAGCAATGTCTTTTTTCAGTACAGCCACCCATGGGTTTGACTTACCTGTCATTGGTTAAGTCAAACACTATGTAGGTAGCTTCAGAAGAGAGACGTGCCATTCACTTTCAGGTGTGGTAAAACCTTTCCCCCAACCACAACATATGAAGGTATAGTGCGTATTCACTTTCCATGCACGTCACTAACTCCATTGCATACAATTGTCACTTCTTTCCAGAGGAACCTATGCTGATTTTGATAAGACTGACCTTTGTCTCTGCTGTTTCCACCATTTTATATTTCCAGATGATGTGCTTGCAGTGTGACATTTCCAGTCTGGTTAAATACTTTTTCACTGAATATTTGAAGTGCTTGTAAAACTCTTAGATTACAAGATCTGGGCCTCCAAATGGTACAAAGTTGTCTGCTGTAAAATAGGCTGGAGATTATGTGCTAGAGACCTCAGATGTATTTGAATAACTGACTCCTTGCTCTTAAACTAGTTGGGGAAAAAACAGAGCCAGCCACCATGCAAATTCATGGAGTAGTATTTAAAAGCCAGCAAAAAACTGTTTGTACTTGACTGATAATACTGTAAGAAGGGGAAAACCAGCAACTCCACAGAACAGGAACCATGCTGTTGCAATGCAGATGTCTCTGGGGGTGATAGGGCAATCTCACTTCATTTGGAAACTCCCTTCAAAACACAGTTTTCACTGTCCCAGGCAACACTGATTGGCATGTTACCGTATTTGCCCATTACTTTGGGGTACGTTCATTTATTCGGGTTACTCTTCTGGGGGGCGTATCTGTAATTCTATTCATGTACTGCTTGTGTCACTTGTGCGTTTATACGGAGCTCTACTCCTTCCTTCTCCAAGTCCCCTCCCAATGGAGCTACCCTGCAGGACCTCAGTTCCCCAGGGCTTGGTTCCAGCCCCAGAATCAGACGGACACAGACACGGACACGGATACACACACATTAACAGAGTGTGTCTGAGCGAACTGGGTAAATCAACTCTCCCAAGCTGACCCCTTATATCCCCTTGGACCCAGCAAGCTGAGTCAAACAGCACTTCCCAGCTGCCACCCTCCTATGCCCCAGGTTCAGCACGTCCCTATCCCCACTTTCACATTACAATTGTTTTGGTAGTAACCCACTTGATGAGCAAACCCCATTGGATTTTATGGGCGCTACAGGGATCTTTAGCTTAGGTAAGAGGAGTGTTGCTGCAGAGCAAATGGGGAAGCCAAAAATGACGGGTGGTGATGGGGGAGCAACAAGCTTAACAATAAAAGTTATTTATTGCCAGGTAATAGCCATAGAGGAGCCAAACCAACAAAACAGTTACAATATTAAATATAGCTTAAATCTGATTACAAAAGTCAGGTTTACAAAACATACCTGATCACACCAATCAGGGTTAGAAAGCTATACCTAGAGTAGAAAAAAAAAACAACAACAGAGGGTGGGGAGGGGGATTGACCTGTTGCAGACCATCTTTGTCCAATATTTACCACTAATAGGCTCAGGTTAGAGCTACAGGCCCAGGTGTCAAGTGATACCTTGCACCTGTCCCCCAGTACTGGTGTAGAACAGAATGGTTTGAGAGGTCAGGGGCTTCACTTAGGTGTAGGATTTGTAGATCTTCAATATCACCTCCCAGCCAAACCCAAAAAAAGGAGGGAGGAGACGTCACTTTCACAGACACAGCATATGATCTGAGGTGCATATGTCACAGGGCGAGCTGGTCTTTGAAGGGATTCCAGGCCAATCTCTTCTGCATCCCTGCTTTCAAACCAGATAAGAGGTCATGTTAACATCTGAGCAACCTGGACTGGCAGATGGCCATTTCAACAGTGGCCTGTTATAGGGAATGTGGGCTTTGTGGAGTCCTTCCAGGAGGTCTTCCTGGCCTGAGCAGCACCAAGACACCCGTTCCTCTCCGTGTAGAGACGGTGAGATGTGGGGAAGATGTCACAGCAGAAACTCCACACATACAATTCCCCTAGGGCCAGTCAGCAGAGGTAGGCTGTGATGGAACAGCTGAAGCAGGAGGTGATGGAGCTGGAGGGGCACCCAGCAACCATCCCTGAAATTCCATCCCTCCATTTAAAGGAACTAAAGAAGTGGGGTGCGCTTGGAGCCCTTGGCGGGCTAGGCCTGGGGCACTTTGTCCAACAGTGCAGCTAGCTTCCACTTCCTAAACTCTGGAGCAGAGGCACAACCCCTGCCTTCTGGTGGAGGACAGCACCCTGCAGAGCCAGTAATGGGGGAAAGAGCAAAGTCATTTATGCTGGTGTTCTCTCTCTCTGGATCCAACCAATGCTGCTGCTTGCAGAGTCCTGGGGGATTAACTCCTGCTGGTCAGGACAGGTGATTGGGGCTGCCTGGAACTTCCGCTCACTTTGGCTGCATTCTCAGCAGACCTCCACCTGATGGCCCCCATTAAACTCTCAGACATAGACAGGCTGATTGTGGAAACCTACAGTGCATTCTGGGACATACTGGGCCCAGACTCTGTCATTGTCTAGGCACAGTGCCTGAGGAGCTGGGGATTCGCTTTCCTGCAAGCAGGTGGTGCTTGCCTTGTAATCCCGTTCATTCTCTGGCACTGGTTCAACATCTTAACTCTCCCCCACAGCCTGGCTAGTACCCAGAGAAATTTTTTTCCCTGACCAAAGAAGCACTAGGTGGTTCCAGTGTCCTGACCCTCTGTCTGGGAGAGGGCAGCTAGGGCCAAGCCTGGCACACATTGCACCATCAGGCCTGGCAGAGATTTATTTTACTGCTTGTAGTCTAGCATGGGGATCCCTAGTGCACATCTTCCTCCATGGGCTTCAGTATGACCAGCAGCTTTTCCACATCCATCTGAGTGATCCCCCAGAGACCCCTTGGAGCTGCCAGCCTTCTACCAGGACGTCCTCTCAACCTGGAAGCTAGTGTCAGCAACCAGGTACTTTATGGCCACTGAAGGGGCAGATCTCCTCACGGAGCTCCTGCTACACAATCCCCATCTTCATGTGCAGGTGTTGGAGTCCTCCTTGGCATGCTGGAGGTTGGTCCTGGCAGGAGTCACCAAGATCGGAGACCTCCTGGACTGCGACCTTGGGGGGGAAGGGTGGATTCCCAGGCGTGCGACCTTGGGGGGGAAGGGTGGATTCTCAGGTGCTCAGTTGGTGCATGGGGATCTCCAACCTTACGACCCCCCGGCATGTACTCCAGAAGGTGGAGACAGCCCAACCTCCTGAGGCAGGGTTTTTCCTGAGCAAGTCCTGTGAGAGGGAGCAGTCCACCTGCCCCTCACTCTGGGCCCTCCAGATCTTTCCTTCAGCCCCCTGCACCTTCCTGGCCTGCCCTTCCTCATACCTTGATCTGGTTGCGTGCTTTGCAGCCAGTTCATTTCTGAACTGTGCCAAGAGACCATCTATACACGCTCGTGCTGCACACTTCATTACCCCACCCTTATGTCCCACCCAGATACTAAGTGATGGGGCCTTTTACCAGCCTTGGAGGATGGGGAACCCTGGTGGGCCAGTTTATATTCCATCTTAGTCTTTCGACTTGCCGGGGACATTAGCTGGCAGCTCCTGCATGGAGCCATGAGCACAGGTGTGTACTTGGTGCAGTTCACCTCTCTCTCTGAAGTCTGTCCCTTTTGTGGCAAGGGAGACCCTGGGGCATGCCTACCTTCAGTGTGCCAGGCTGCAGCCCCTCTTCCGACTCCTCCAGAACCTCCCTGTTGATGTTCTGACTGCACTTCTCCCTGCACTTGTTTATTTATGCACACTGAATCCAAGGCCCCATGAAGTTGCAGGACCAGCTCATTAACCTCCTCCTACCAACGGCCAAGGTGGCCATCCGCAACACAAGGGAGAGGAGGTTGACGGGGGCGGGGGGTGGCCTGAGACTGCAGGGCTGCCTTTCGTTCTTTTATCCATTCATGTTTCTGGGCAGAGTTCCTCTGGGCAGCGTCTGACGGCTCTCTCAATGTCTTCGAGGATTAGTTGGTGCTATCCGGGATTCTCTGCTCAGTGTCCCCCTCTGGTTCCTTAGTTTTGGCCCTTTGACTCCCACACCTGTTCCCATTTTTGCATTTGTTGTCCCCCGAACTCAGTTGGGTACTGGGTTTAGTAGCCCCCTCTAGACTGGGGGAGGGGCTTTTAGCAATGGGCGAGCTAGCGCTCGCCCACATCCCGGTTCTCAAAAAGGACCAGGATCACTTCAGGACCTGGAGGTTAGTCTCCACATCCATGTCCCTTGGGCCCACCAAAGGCGAGACATTTCCCTATAAATCCTGCTGCACAATGTGCATCTTCATGTACAGGGGGGTAGAGTGACCATATCTCCTGGCCTTCTGGAGCTTCATGTCAGACTCTTTGTGATGGGGTGAATGCCCGTCACCCACTAGTGAAGGCAAACATCCCCAATAGAGAGATGTTTCACAGCTAAGGGGTGATTGAGTTATTGCCTCCCAGCCAGAAGGGGTGGAGCTAGACACCTGGGCCTGGCTGAGGAAAAAAAGGGTCAGGATGTTCCTGGGGAGAGATCTGCAAGGAGGAAGACAGGCCCTTGTCGGAGGGGGCTCAGGTAGAGATTGTTAAAGGGAGCTAAGAGCTGGGAACAGCTATATGTGCTTGCACTCCACAGCAACATCTACTACTTGGAGGTGTTCCTGGACGGATCCATGTTCAAAAGTGACAGATCAGCAGCAGAGCACCACTAGGAAGAAGCAGCTTGCTTAATATGAGACAAATTTTGGCTGAAGTAGGTGTTATTAATCATTAAGTTACTCAATAGGGGAGAGAACAACAGAAAATGTGGAAATGGCCAAAGTATTTCACCAAAAAAGGTTAGTAGCAATTGGACGTCTAACATAGCGAATGCCAGTGAAAGTGAGGTAGGATCAGAGGCTAAAATAGGGAAAGAGCACGTTAAAAATTACTTAGGCAAGTTAGATGTCCTTAAGTCAGCAGGGCCTGTTGAAATACATCCTAGAATCCTCAAGGAGCTGACTAAGGAGATATCTGAGCCATTAGCAATGATCTTCAAAAAGTCATGGACCATGGGAGAGATTCCAGAGGAATGGAAGAGGGCAAATATAGTGCCAATCTAGAACAATGATAATAAGGACAACCCAGGGAATTACAGCTTAACTTCAGTCCCTGGGAAGATAATGGAGTAAATAATCAAGCAATCAATTTGAAAATACCTAGAAGATAAGGGGATACCTAACAGTCAGCATGGATTTGTCAAGCACAAATCATGTCAAGCCAACCTAAAGCTTTCTTTGACAGGGTAACAAGCCTTGTGGATGGGGGAAGCAGTAAATGTGGCATATCTGATTTTGGTCGGGCTTTGGATACTGTCTCACATGACCTCAAACTAGGGAAATACAACCTAGATGGAGCTACTATCAGGTGGGTGCATAACTGGCGGGAAATGCGTTCCCAGAGAGGAGTTAACTGCCACCAGCACCTATGTAATTTCACTCTTTTACAGCAGGCATGAGCTACCCCTTCCACTCCTTGCTTGTGACTCCTATAGTAGACCTCTAGAGTGCTTCCAGAAGTAGCTATAGTAGTTCTGAGGACACCTTAAAGTGGAGTCATATGTCTTCATCAGGCAGGACATTATATAGCCCTGAAGGTCTGTACATCACTATGATGGGTGTCTAACCCCATCCAGTCCTGTGTGGGGTAAGGTGGCCAACTAAGCCTATTAGCTTCATAGCCTGCAGCTGGGAGCGCTAGTGAGCAGGGATGGAGTGTAAGCAGGCTCAGTTGTTCAGGAGTAGCCAGGGCCTACAAAGCCAGGAGGCTGGCAATGAAGTGGGGCGAGGCAGCTGGGAAAGGACAGTCACTCCCTGGGAAGGAGGAGGAGTGTTTGGAGGCTGCAGAGACATTAGGCATAATGTAGTTACTCCGTGGGAGGAGGGTTTGGAGCTTGTACACACAGTATAAGAGGGAAACCAGGAGCTGTAGGAAGCAGCGAGAGTAAAGCCCAGAACTTCTGGGTTGAGGGTCCCTGGACTGGAACCAAGAATAGAGGGCAGGCCTGGGTTCCCCTACCCACCACTGAAGGAGGGGCACCTGTGGCAGTGAATGGGAAGACTGCCTAGGACTGCTGAAGGAAGTTTGGTATACCCTGGAAAGTGGGGGGAACGTTGAGTGACTTTGCTGGAGGGTTGAGTCATGAACAGGATGCTGCAGTTCCTGGAGTGAGAAAGGTGCTGCAGACCAGGGAAAGAGATGGATTGATGGCCTGCAACCATGGGAGGAGGTGTTGACCTGATGAGCTAACCCCCAGAGCGGCCAGGATGTGGCACGAGACTAGTGGTGAGTGACGCTCCCCCATCACAATGTAGTGGAGAATGAGGGCACGTGGTGGACTCTGATACGAGGGGAGTTTGAGAGACTGCGGAAAAACTGTATAAGGCAGTTACTCCTGAGACAAGGGGAGAGCAAAGGTCACAGCTGGAAAGAAAAAAGGAAAAAAGATGATGGAGCCGCAGTATGTAGAAGTTTTTTTGTGGTTGGGTTTGTTTGTTTTTTGGAAGATGGCACTTATACCTCCCAGGCTGGACTCCAGAGTCCCCACCCCTGCAGGGACAGATCCAGGCCCTGCTGAGGCAAGTGCTTAAGAACTAGCAGAGACAGGGAGGCTCAAATGTACCGCAAAACTATTTGGCATAGCTGGCTGAACAGCAGCCTTCCTTACTTAAGCTTCTACGGGAGAAAGTTAATAGAGCAGAGGAAGTGAGACTGGAAAGCTGGTACCAGGGCCAGAAGGAACAGGTGGGGCTATAAAAGCTAGGAAGCTGGCAACAGAGCGGGGCTGCAGTCACTCCATGGGAAGAGGGAGGAAGGTTTGGAGCTGGTACACCCACTGTAAAGAGGGGCAGGGAGCAAAAATTGTAGGAAGCCGTCCAGGGAAGGAGCAGTGAGGGCTGGGAGAGGAAAGCTCAGAACTGCTGGGCTGAGGGTCCCTGGACTGGAACCCAGAGTAGCAGGCAGGACCAGATTCCCCTGGTGACCACTGGAGAAGTGGCACCACCAGGGCAGTGCTGGAGATGTCTGTCTGGGACTATGCAGAAGGATTCTCCTCTACAGCTCTCTCCAAAGCAGCTGGGATCATAAAAGTCTTGACTATTTAAAGGCTATAGCAGGAAGCCTATTGGCCTGAGCCAGCTGGGTCTAACACCAGACACCTTGAGTTTGTAACACCACAAGTAGTAATTGGTTTGGGAGCCTGGGGCATCAGCTGGTGTTTGTTTTATTCCAACATTTAGGAAATATAAAAAAACGCATCATCAGTTCAGTCCAAGGCACTAATGAGGCTATCTTTCTGGTGTGTGGTTTAAAGTAAGATTTCTTAAACATGTAATGGAATTTGGCTCCTATTTATACGTTATCTTTGGAAATTCAGAGGTGGGATCTGTATTACACTTACCTTATTTTAGAATTAAAAGGCTTAAATTCAGCCTTTTATTCACAAATATACAAGTTGGCCCCTGGAATGACAGTCATGGGTCGAATTAGAATTTATACCAAATCTGCCCTTGCTTAAACTGAATTCTAGTTCAGAGCATTTACTAGTGCTTGGGTTCCTTGCATACCCAGTGTAATTATATGGCCTTTCCTGCTCAGAGGAGTTGCCCCAGGAAGGAAAATAAAAGTCATTTCCAGAGAAGTACAAGAGCTACTTGGAGCCAGGAGCAAAATCTGTTCAGGAGGTTTATTTTTTCATAGCCAGCCACTGTCCCAGAAATCTGAACACATCCAAGCAACATCTGACAGGGCTGGCTGGCTATCACCTATTGGACAGTGATCCATGCTCGTGAATCTTTAACTGTAGGTTTTCCCCTTTTCTTTCAAATTCAAGAGTTTTGTGATTATCTAGAGAGTAGCATGTGATGGCATTTGAATCTGCTGCGCAACATAACCCCCAATCTTAAGTTCACTTTGTGTGCACTCCACTTAAAGCTATTTAAAAACCACTTTTTAGCTGTTGGCAAGAGAATTTCTCCCTTCTTCCCAGGAGCCTGTTTCCGAACAGACTGTGCCATTTGTCTCTTGCTTGGACGTTTAAGTAATAGGTGCCTATTTGTAAGCCTAAAGTAAAACATGCTAACTCAATACAGGCTTTCCTATCCCTGAGTGGCAAGGTTTGCAACAAAGCGTCCAAAAGGAAGACAATACATCTATACAGTGTCCCCTGGAAAGGGCCTAACATTTAATTAAAGGGCAAACTGCCTCAGAGAACAAGCTGACATCTTCTATGCCAACTAGTTTAGATTAGATGCCAAGAGGGACAGAAAGACCATGCATTTCTGAGGCGGAAATATCTGTAGTGTTTCATCTGCAGATCTGGGAGCACTTTACAAAAGGAAGGCAAGTACTAATATCCCCACTTTAGAGGGAGAAAATAGAGGCATCTGGGTACGAGTCAATTGTTGACCTATGAGCATGGACAAATTGTGTTATTTGCTCAGTGTATTCTACTCCTATTTAGATGTTTCACTTTGACTTTGAAGAAAGACTAATACACAAGCTGAAATCACTCATTGCTGGGGGACCACATCAATGTGCCAAGTGTGGAAAAATCTTCATTCAGACCCAGATACATTAGTATTTTCAAGAGAGGGGGGGCATCAGAAATCAGACCTCATCCATACCAGAGACTCCTAACAAGATGTGTGATGTCAGTAGATGAATGAAGTGTAATGGATCTGTGTTCTACACACTGCCATAAAGGCAGTCAGTCCAGCTGTGCAGCATCAGGAACAGAAGCCAGATTGGGTCAAATTACAAAGGTCTGATCTACACTATAATCTTTTGCTGTTGGGTCAGTTTGGGGATGGGGTGATTATTTTTCTCTTCCCCCCCCCTCCCCATTTCTGTATCAGCAAAACCCTAATGTAGATACAGTTATACCAGAAAAAAAGTGCTTTTTTCCAGTATAGTTTATTTCATTCAAGGAACTGGTATAAATATACCAGCAAAAGCATAGCTAGCGATAGCTGTAATAGGAAATCTTTTCTAACTTAGAGTAGAGTAGACCTAAATGGCAAAGATGTGACCAGAACTTCATTTAAACTTATTAGAAATGACTTGCTGTTTGACCCAAAGAAAAACAGAAGTTTAATTCAAACTCACAGATGTCCTAAGAATCAAAAGTGACATGAGTTTCTAGTTTGGGGTGAAAATTTACTCTAGCCTGCCTTTATGAAGTTGGATTTTTTCCATGGGTAGAGAGTCTGTCTTGTTTCTCTAAGTACAGGTCAGTTTATTTAGGCCCCAAAGACTATGAAATGGGCCCAAAGTTTTTGTATGTGCTTTGACTACGTCTGCCAAATTAAGAACTATACAAATATTCTTTATAGAATGTTCTGGTTGTTACATGCCGGCAATATGAAATGTATGAAGGTACAAGTAGCTAAGCGGCATAGCTCTGGAATATTAAGAGCAACTGCTTAGAAAGAAGGAATTCTCATTAACCAACATTACAAGAATTTTTTCAACACATGAACCTCAACTCCTCTGACAAGAAAAGAATCATGGAAATGTGACAATGGCGCCATCTACGGGACAAAGAGTTTGGAAACTGGAGGAACAGAAAAAAGCCTGCTGGGCAAGCATCCAGTAGGAAGATAGTCCCCTCCAGCAAACCTTAAAAAGGGATTAGATCACAGGGAAGAACCTTAGTTTACTGAGCCAACCAAATGCAGCTGGACCCTCCATGAAGCTTTGGATCAGCTAATGCTGACACCCTTTCCCCTCACCCAAGAGTTACGAGGAATAAGTGAGTTCATTTCAGAGATTGTGAAATGGAGAAATATAAAGTATCTGAAAGTCACTTGCGAGATCTTTGCTTTCTCCAGTGAGATTCCAAGGAACTATATTTTGGGGTTCTATCAACTAGTGTCAAAGTACAAGTTTCTTCTTTGTAAGTTTAAGTAGGTTTGCAGAAGCAAAACCTTTAAATACTTATGCAATTGCTGTTAATATTCTCTAGCCCATCCTAAACCAAGTTCTTGAAAATGATCAGAAATCCTAGTCACACAGTATATGAAGACAGAGTGCAATTTTTTATTCCTTTTGAGTTATTTATGTGCTTAGTGTGTTTGAAGGAAGTGATAACTAGTGATTACAAAGAGATGCATTTTGACTGATATGTTGTAGAAGTCTCACCACAGGTCTACGTAAGTCTTTTGCAGACTACCTGTTGCATTTTGTGTGCCTGACATGGGTTCATTTACACTTTTATAGACTTTAACAGTTAACTCTCCTTTCCCATGTCATTTTTTACAGTAAGTGGTGTTCTGCTACTCTAGACAAATTGGATGTAAGGTGTTTTTTTAAATCTCCAACATTTAATGCATTATGTACAAAAAGTAGAACATTGCACCACTGGAACTAGCCTGAAGTATGATTTATGATAGTTATTGGGGGTGGGGGAGCAAGCTGAAAGATGCAATTTGTCCCATTCTTCAAGAAGGCCTGCTAAATTTCTGCATTTTTAGAGTGTTCCCCTTCTGTGTATGACTTCTATTTTTTCCATCCAGCTTGCTTTTTTTTTTTCTTTTAAATTCTAGAGAGACCACATCCTTGATGCTCCTTGGGAGCATTTTGGATCTTATCTCAACTCTTCACTCTGTCGCACTGCAATGCAAGAGGGAAGTGCCGGATGTGGAGAACCATCACTGTGCTGGGAAAAGCTTTTGCTGAGGCTAACAGCAGATACACTGGGGCCGACTGAAATTTGGCAACAGACTAAGGAACAAGTCCTGAAGAAGATCCTAGTGGGGTGGGGGGCAATGGTAGACTACGATCTGGTCTACGCTATATGGTCGGTTGCTGTAAGCTACTTTGCATGGATTTAACTATGAAAGTCTCTTCACTTAAGTTTGGCTCCCACCAATGCAAGTGCCTCTCTACACCGATTTAGTAACTCCATCTCCTCGAGTGGCATCAAGTCACAGTCACTGTAATAAATAAGTTGATGCGGTGTCAGTGTAGACACTATGTTGCTTATGTTGACTGTTACTGGCCTCTAGGAGCCATCCCATGCTGACAATACAACTGAGAAGTGCTCTTGGCGAGGAAGCTCACTGCCGATACAAGAAGCCAAGTGTGTGCGCACACGTGCAATTTAATAACTGTAGTGGCTATAGGCAGATTTAAGTTAGATTGAGATAATTTTGTCTTGAAGACATGTCCAAAAAAGGCAATAAGTTTAAGTGTAACCCCACCACTGCGACCTGAGTCACAAACCTCATCTCTGAGACCACCAACCCTCAGCACCACATAATTATAGGATAGTTTAGTCTTTTCCTGCTGCATCAGGAGACTAACACTGTCTTATAGTGGCCTACATCCTACATGCCACCAGAGCACAAATTCAGCTCTCTGGAAAAGCTGTTTCTCCATGTCCCTCCAAGCAGCAGATGAAGGCTATAATTAATTATCCTTGAGTATGGGTGCTAACAACACCACTGCTCATGGAGAATGACTGACTGCTTTACAGGCAGGGGCCACTTTTGATTGAGCCCACATCTAATTCCTTCAAGAGCTAGATTGTCGTTCCTGTGTCTTCTACGCCCTGGGGAAAGAGGGGTACCAAAAAGCATATCACCTGCCTCCTGGTGGAGGACAGCATCCCTCTCATGGATCTAGTTGTGATGCGGGAAGAGGCCTGGGCATGCTGTGCCAGGCTCTTCTCCCCAGACCTGACTGATGCCGATGTCTGCAGGGTCCTGTGGGATGAACTGCCTATGATCAGTGTGGGTGAGACCACCTGCTCCATGGGAGCAACAAACCTCCAAGTACCAGTAGGCTGACTGAGGAGTTCTACCACTCATTGAGGGATGTCCTCAGCCTTGCCACCATCTGGGCCAAGTCCTTGGGGAGTGGAGTGCTTCCCCTGTTATGCAGACGGGCTGGGGCTGGCTCTGCAGCCAAAAAGGGGACTTCCATGACCTAAGAAAGTGGCACCTGGTGTCATTCCTCAGCAGCTTATAAAGTTGTAGCAAAGGCCATCTCATTGCAGCTGAAGTCCATGCTGGTGGACATGATTGACACTGACCAGACCTCACTATCCCATGCCGGACCATCTTTGGTCCAGACTCCAGGACTGTCTCCATCTGGCGCAGGGATGGTGTGTGCACCTTCCTGTCCCTCAATCAGGAGAATACATTGGAGAGGGTGGATCCCTTTTTGGGGAGGGCACTGGTGCTCAATAATGTCTGTGCTCTGGCACCGGTTCAGCAGCCTGATCCTGGCCTGGATCCAGAGGACAGCCCTGGGGTTCTTCTGTCCAGGACTGCACTAGGCCTCTGCAGCGGGGATCCTGAGCCTTCCCCCAAAGGAGGGAGGACAGAGCCTGGTCTGCCTTCGCAGCCAGGTCCATGTCTTTCGCCTCCATGCCCTGCAGACACTCCTTTATAATGCAAGTAGTCCAGTGTGGAGCACATTGGTGCATGCCTTCCTCTGCTGCCACCTCTGAAGGCTCTGATACAACCGGCAGCTCCTTTTTCTCCACCTGAGGGGTCTTCTGCGAGATCTCTCACAGCTGTGGTCTTCTACCAGGACCTCCTCCAGACCTGGAAGCTGTTCTTGGCAACCAGGTCTGTTGTGACCACCGAGGGGGTGGACCACCTCGGAGCCACTGCTACACAACCCCTACCTTCGTGTGCAGGTGACCAAGTCCACCTCGGTGCACCGGAGGCTGGTCCTGGCAGAAGTCACCAGAATTGGAGACCTGCTGGACTATGACTGGGGGGACTGGATGGATCCTTGAGTGCTCGGTTGGCACATGGGGCTCTCTACTGTCCTAACCCTCCCTGCACATGCTCCAGGAGGTGGGGGCAGCCTTGTCCCCTGCCTCTCGGGTTCTCCTTGAGCTGGTACTGCGCGAGGGTGCTCCCCACCTATCCCTGACGTGGGCCCTCCAGACCTTTTCATTTGGGCCCTGTCCCGTGAGCCCTCCCATCCCCCTTCTTTCCACAATCCGAGCTGGCTGCATGGCCTGCAGCTGTTTGCTTCCAAATCACAGCAAGAAAGAACTATACACACTTGTGTGCTACACGTTTCACTTCCTCACCCTCGTGTCCTGCCCTGATACCAAATGGTGGGACTATCTACCACCCATGGAGGGTGATGAACCTCAGTGGACCAGCCTCTATTCCATCCTGGTCCCATGGCCCACCGGGGATATTGGTTGGTGGCTCCTCCATGGAGCTGTGAGCACAGACATGTACCTGGCACAGTTCACCCCCATCCCCGACACCTGCCCCTTTTGCGGCAGGAGGGAGAACCTGGCACATGTTTATCTCCAAGGCACCAGATTGCAGCCCCTATTCTGGCTCCTTCAGAACATCCTGCTGAGTTTCTGACTGCACTTTTCCCCCTACACCTGTTTATATTCACACACCCTGTCCGTGGCCCTACCAAGTTGTAAGACCTCTTCCTGGCCCTGGCCCAAGTGGCCAAGTACAACACCAGGAGGAGGATGCTGGATAAGGGAGTGCTCTGCGACTGTGGAGCCTATTTCTGCTTCTCCCTGGTCTCATGCATCCAGGCAGAGTTCCTCTGGGTGGCGTCCGCTGGCTCCTTGGACAGCTTTGAGGAGCAGTGGGCGCTGTCCGGGGGTTCTCTGCTCAGTGTCCCCATCTGGCACCCTTGTTTTGAACCTGTGACCTTCACTCCTGAGCCTGTTAGTCCTTAGTTGTGCCCTGTTTTCAGTTGGTTCCTGGGTCCAGTGGTCCCCTCCTGCAAGGCTAGGGGAGGGGCCTTGAGATGTAGGCGGGGTTGTGCCCGCCCACCTTCCCGGATTTCCAAGAAGGCCTTCCTGCCCTTGATCAGGAGAACGCATTTGAGAGGGTGGATCCCACTTCGAGGGAGGGTGCTGGTGCTCAATAATGTATTCCTGTCCATGCTCTGCTACCAGCTCAACACTCTGGGCTTGCCCCCAGGAATCGTGGCCAACTGCCAGGTGAAGATCTTGGCAATTTTCTGGCTAGGGTGAACTAGGGGTCTGTGGGTGTCCTGAGCCTCCTCATGGGAGAAGGCAGACAGGCCCTGATCTGTAATCATAGCTAGATCCATACCTTCCACCTTCAGGCTCTGCAAAGACTGTTTTAGTGTGCTTGTCACGTGGCATGGAGCATGTTCGCCCATGCTCTCCTCTGCCCCCTCATATGACCAGAAGCTCTTCTGTCTGCACTGTGCTGTCTCCCCGAGACCTTTGAGCTGCTCGTTTTCTACCAGGACCTCCTCAGGACCTAGCAGCTACTCTCAGCTACCAGGTCTACAGCAGCCTGTGAGGGGAAGATCTCCCAGCAGAACTCCAGCTACCCACCCCACACCTCTACGTGCAGCTAGTGGAGTCCCTTCAGTGCACCAGAGAATGGTTCTGGCTGGTGCCACCAGAATTGGAGACCTCTAGGATTACAGCCAGAGGGACCAGGGTGACCCTGTGGAGCTTGGTTAGAGAATAGGGCTGCCCCACTCTATTCATCCTGTTGCATGATTCAGGAGGTGAGGGCAGCCTTTCCCCCTGTTTCTCTTGAGCAGGGCCCATGGGAGGGTGCTCCCTGATCACTTCTGACTCCTGGTTGCCCTCTGGAGCTAGTCGTTGTTCCCTTACCCCATAAACCTCCCCAGCTGCCCAACATGCCACTGAAGTTGGCTGAATATCCAGCTTGTTCTCTGGTGTCAGTGTGGAGGTGGACATCTGAACCTGCTCGTGCTCCTTACTTCCTTGACCTCGTGCCCTGCCACTACTCCCAGTGGGGGCAGGGGAGATGCGAAGAAGGCAAGGAGCCACAGCAGGCCAGCTCGTATTCCACCTTGTCCCCTGGGCCTGCTGGGCGGGTATTAAGTGGCAGCTCCCCCATGAGCATGGGTTTGTATCTGGCATAGTTCACAGCATCCCAATACCTGTCCTTTCTGCAGCAAGCGGGAAGCCTGGTGCACGATTTTTGTAGGGAACACTAGGCTGCAGCCCCTCCTTCAGAACCTCTTACTGAGGTCTGGCTGCACTCTCCTCACACACATACACCCCGTCCTTGGCCCCACACAGTGATGAGTCTGCCTCCTCCAGGCTCTGGCCAAGACAACCAAGCATCACACCAGAGACGGAAGCTGGACAAGGGAGGTGGGGGAAGGAAGGAGTGTTCTGCAACCGTGTGGCCTATTTCCAATCCCTTGCCCATTTGTGCCTCTGAGTGGCATCCACTGACTCCTTAGCTGTGTTTGAGAAGTAGTGGGTGAGGCTGGGGGTTCTGTAATGGGTGTGCCCTTCTGGTTCCCTGATTTAACCTTTGACCCTCCTTCCCATTCCTGTTTCTTTCTTGTCCCAAGAATTCCTGTGTGGCTGGGGATGAGTGGTTCCTCCCCCTTGGCTGAGGGAGCAGACCTTTCCTTCTGCCCGCCTGTTCCAGTATCTGGACTAGGCACACTGGGAGCTGTCCCTTTTAGGCAATACAGAATGGGTAGTTTAAGTAGATCAGATCTAGAAATTTGTATATATAGTGCTGCTTGGGTGTTCTATACCAGGGTATACCATTAAAGAAAAGGCTATCGGAAGTTTCATAAGAACTAGATTCACCCTGGGCATTAAGAATGTGTAGCAGATAAAAGGTACATACATGACAGCTTTGCATCTGAAGTGTCATGACACTGGAGGTAGCAAATTCAGGTACAGCAACCCCTCAATACCCACTCCCTTAAATCCAGGTACCAGTCAGTATCATGAATCCACGTTACAGACAGACTATTCACAAAGGGAGCCAAGACAAGAACCTATTCCAGTAGCACCAGCCTCTGTCATCAGGGCCAGCTCCAGGCACCAGCACCCCAAGCATGTGCTTGGAGCGGCACTTTCCAAGGGGCGGCACTCTGGCTCCTTTTTTTTGCGCTTGGGGCACAAAAAGCTGGGACCCAGCCTTGAGCAGAGGTTAGCTGCCGCGGTGGGGGGTGTGGGGAGAGCCGCAGGAAGGAACCAAGGGAGGGGGGGCAGAGGAACCGCTCGCCCTCAAGCTCACCTCCGTTCCACCGCTGCCTGCTTCCCTGAGTGCACCACCGCTCCGCTTCTCCCCCGTCCCTACCAGGCTTGCCACATGAATCAGCTGTTTCGCGACAAGCCTGAGAGGGAGGGGAGAGAAGCGGAGCAGCAGCGGTGCGCTCAGGGGAGCCGGCCCTGAACGGAGATGAGCTGCGGTGGTGGGAGGTACGGGTGAGGCCGCAGGAAGTAACCCTATGGGGACAAAGGCACAGTTCCCCCTCTCAAGGTCACCTCTGCCTCCTCCCTGAAGCATGCCGCCGCTCTGCTTGTCCCCACTCCCTCCCTCCCAGGCAAGGGGTAGGAGGGGAACTGTGGTGCGCCTGAGGGAGGAGGCGGGGCTGGGGATTTGGGGAAGGGGGGGCGTGGGGAAATTTTTTTGTTTTGGGGCGGCAAAAAACTTGGAGCTGGCCCTGTCTGTCATTTGAGCTAAAAGGAAAAACGTCTAGCTGGTATCACAAGGTGGTGTTTTCTCTTGGTTCAGACAGCAGAGGGCATCCATCACATTCATATGAATAGGGCTGATAGTCCTGGCAGTTCAGTAAGGCTAAGAAAAAAACCCTCTGCCCAGGAGTTAGATACTGAGTGACTGTACAGAATCTCTTCCATCAGTTTTCCCTTTATTTTCCAAAAATTATAAAAAGTGATTGAGAGCAAGTGGTTTAATGAAGGTCTAAGGTTAAGTTTAAGCCACAGTAAGTGTTGTTAGCTTATGCACCTTTTCTATCTTACACAAGTGAGTAAACAGGCCCATTTAACCCTCCCACTACATAATTATAGCCATTCGAAACAGGTGATGCCTAGAATTTCTGCCAATACCCTGAAGCCTTAAGTGTGTGGGTTGGGAGAACCACTGACGTGTTGAAAGCCATCATGACAGAGTGCGAGTCACGCAGCTAATGTTTACATTAGCTTACACCGGGATCACTATGAAACCTGCCTCTCCCAAGGTGTTTCCCATACTGCAAGTTAAGAGACCTGCCGACGTGTCTCTGGAAGGTCACTGTGCTAAAATGGTACTGGAGTTTACCATTCAAAATGATCCTTTATATCTGCTTAGCCACATAGATCTGTATTTATCCAGATTGGTCTTTGACAAGTGTACCTCAGTGGTATGATCCAAAGGGTAGCGATGATTGGCAAAAACATATCACCTGACAGTGTCATGTTCAACAAAGAGTCTTACTTGCCTCTCTCCGCACGGAATAGTGCCTAAGCTCTGGTCAGTGAGAGGCTTCAGCTAGATCCAGTTTGATGAGAAGAGGCTGGGGCAGAGTCTCGGATGGGCTGTCAGCTGTAGAACCAGCTTCTGCACATGGTCCAAAATGGTTCAGCATTGTCGAGCATCAGGGCACACTACAAAGCTCATCATTCTGCAGGGCCGGTGCAACCATTTAGGTGACCTAGGCGGTCACCTAGTGTGCTAAGATTTGGGGGGCGCCATTTTCTTCAGCAGCGACCGCGGCGGCTGGATCTTCGGCATTTAGGCAGAGGGAGCTGGGGCAGGGGAGTGCAGGGAGGGCAGCCTGCAGCAAGTAAGGGAGAAGGGGACAGCACGCAGGGGAACTCCCACCCCAGCCCTGCCTCCTCCCTGAGCACGCCGCGGCTGCTTCACTTCTCCCGCCTCCCAGGCTTGCGGCGCCAATCAGCTTAGGCACCGCAAGCCTGGGAGGCGGGAGAAGTGAAACAGCGATGGCGTGCTTAGGGTGCTCATGCTCGGTGCAGGGGTGAGCTGGGGCGGGGAGGGTGTATCAGGGTGGGGGCTCAGAGACGGGGAAGGGTGCAAGGTGGAAGTTTTGCCTAGTGTGCAAAACATCCTTGCACCAGCCCCATCATTCTGCCTGGGTGGCAGAAGCATTTGGTACCCACTGGGGGGATGGAGAATTGGTGGGGGAAAGGTCTTGCCTCTTGAGAGTTGTGATGGTGTTTTCTGAAGGCCGGTTTTGGTACAAAGAAGGCAGCAGAACTGAGGACAAGGAGATACTGTGGAACGTTTCCCTCACAAGGAGAGTCGGTAGTGAAGAGTGCGCTTGAGGGCAAGCACATTCTTGATCATGTTAATCACTTCCTGGAGTTTCCTGCCACAAGCCCATTCAGTAAGGAAGCAAGCAGAGACAGCAAGTGAGCTGCCATTCTATTCAGCAACCTGAGCTGATTTAACAGTCGTGAGTAAACTGCTTTGTGGATCTTTAGACAGGGGACTGGTTGAATTTGGAGGTGAAGATTATGTATAATTCACAGTTACACCTATTTGTATCATACCCATCTGGTGTGTCAGAGACTGCAGTCTATTTCGTAATAGAACCATTTCTACTTGTTTTACAAAAGAGATTAGGTGCGACAAATTCCTGTTTCTTTACTGACCCTCTGTCTAACCAGTATGTTAAGATTATGGATTGTATTAGCTAGCTTTTAAACAGCAATCAAGGTGTTCCCAAAGCCAGCATACAGACCTACTGTTGCTGTTAACATCTAAGAGAAGAGGAGACAACAATGGAAAGAAATGGGTGCTGGAAGTTAAGCTCTAGAGGGCATATTTACACACCCAAACAGCTGCTTAGAGTTATCTAGGCTACTACTTGTAACTATCTGAATACGTGTTTGCAGGACAAGAGCCCATCCCAAGAACAATGTCCATGTAATAAAGCCTGCCCAATCTAGCAGGTTTGCTGTAAGAATGCAAGGCAATTTGTAAGATGGATGTGGTTTCTTTTTCATTATTCTTGTCTTTCCCTCCCTTCCCAGCTCTCAAGAGGAGCCATATTCAATAAGGAGGCATTTAACCATTGAGAAAGTTAGGGGTGGACACACAACGAGCAGCTGGTACTATATAAATACTCTAGCCTATGGAAAACCCAGTCATTTCAAATCGTGAAATGCAGTCATGGTGGGTACATGCCAAAACAGCTGTTGGAGACAGCTCAGGTTAGACTCAGATGTTAAGGTCAGAAGGGATCATTATGATCTTCTAGTCTGATCTCCTGCACAACAACCCCCTGATCTATTTCTGAGTTATTGAAGTCCTCAACTTGTGGTTTAAAGACTTCGTATGCAGAGAATTCTCCAGCAAGTGACCCGTGCCCCATCCTGCAGAGGAAGAAAAAAACCCTGGGCCTCTGCCAAATTGCCCTGGAGGAAAATTCCTTCCTGACCCCAGATATGGTGATCAGCTAAACCCTGATCATATGGGCAAGACTCACCAGCCAGACACCCAGGAAAGAATTCTCTGTAGTAACTCAGATCCCACCCTACCTAGTGTCCCATCACAGGCCATTGGGCATATTTACCACTAATAGTCAAAGTTTAGACATGTTCGTCCTTTGCTGCATTCTAGTGGTAAAACCTAAGTCCATTTCAGAAGGAAGATGATAGCATGCTGGAGTTGAACACTAAACCTGTCTACTCATCATTCTTAACAGGTAAGGGACACCCCTACTCCCCTCACAAGTCAGCCTCCATCTGTTCCTACTGGCTGTTGCTTCTCTTCCAGAAGCAGCTGTTTTCCCAGCATCCCCCTCTCCACATGGAGGACTTGATACTGATTGAGGGGATCACTGATACCATCTGGAAGTACAGCTGTTTGGCTGGCTACAGAAGGGGTATCTGCAGAAAAGAAAATCTGAGGCTGGTTGTCTTAGAGACTTGGTCATGTTTCCTAGGAACTCCATCAGCCACATGGCTACCTCTTGCGGTAGGAAATAAGGGGATGAATGCCCCAGTGCTAGCACTGTGCCTCTCTACCACCTAATCCTCTGCCTCACATGCTCTCAGTGCAATTCCAACCATCAAGTATTGCCTCTGAGGTGTCTAGGCAGGACAGGGCCTAGATTGCCATGACTACTGGCCTGCAAGTTATATGGTGCTAGCAACCAGAATCCAGTATGATTTTAAAGTGGAACCAGTACACAGTTGAATTGTCAGCTGTAGCTAAGTCTCCAGTCAAGCTTAGGCACAAACAGCTATAAGCTTGCTGAATATGGAAAGTTTGGAAATATAGTATTTAATTGTACAACTAAGAACTCAGAATACAAGGAGGGGAGAAGAGAGAAAAGGTTAGCCATTAGCAACTAAAGAAATTGGGCTAAAAGCGTAAGGGTACGTCTACACTAGGAAATTAGTTCAAACTTATAGAAGTCCATCTTTAGAAAGCGATTTTATACAGTCGATCATGTATGTCCCCACTAAGCGCATTAAGTCAGCGTAGCGCGTCCTCGATACCTTGGCCAGCATCGACTCATGGAGTGGTGCACTATGGGAAGCTATCCCACAGTTCCCACAGTCTCTGCTGCCAAGAGGTGCCTCTCAGACTGCTCATCATTTATAGGTTAAAGATAGCAAACTTCAGTAAATCCTACCTCTAAATGTCAGGTGGTCCCAGGGCCGGTGCAACCATTTAGGCAAACTAGGCAGCCGCCTAGGGCACCTAGTGGTTGGGGGCGCCTAAAAGCCCGCTCAGGAGAGGTGGTGAGCTGGGGCGGTGGGGGCGCGGGGAGGGCTGCCCACAGTAATGGGGGGGCGCACAGGGGAACCGCTCCCGCCCCAGATCACCTCCACTCTGCCTCCTCTGTGAGCACACAAGCCCCGCTTTAAGTCTCCTCCAATCAGCGCCACACTCCTGGGAGGGGAGGAGAATTAGAACGGCGCCAGAGTGTAGTGGAGAAGGCGGAGCCAAGGTGAGCTGGGGCGGGCTCCCCAGGCAGGGTTAGCTGCCGCGGAGGGGGTGGGATTAGCTTCCCCGGGGGAGGTAGCTACTGCAGGGGGAGACTCCCCAGGTAGCGGGGCTGGGTTAGCTGCCATGGGGGGCAGGGTTAGCTGGGTCAGGGGGTGGCACAAGGTAGAAGTTTCACCTAGGACACAGAACTTCCTTGCACCGGCCCTGGGTGGTCCAGCCATAATTAGCAATAATGCCTTAAACAGAGGACTCAAAAGCAAACCCTTTATTAAAGGCTGGTATTATACAACCTATGCTCCTTACACTGGCTCTGCTGTGTTCTGAATTCCATCCTATGGCATCTCTGGGCTTTGTGGCAGAGGAACTGATGCTACTGCAGTGTGTTCTTCCTGACTAGCACCATGGCTGCAGGTTCGTATGCCATGCTCAAGTAGATGAGGCACCTAGGAGATCTTCCACTAAGACAGCAGAGAGGCAAGACTGAGTCCTCACCCTCCGAAAAGAGTCTCACTCCAGAGCCTGCTCTTTGTAGCTTAGCAGGGTGGCTGCTATTTGGGCCAGTAATGCCCTAAGACACCTCAATACAGCTAATGAACTGGCCTGCCCAAGCTGTTCTGTGCGGGCTAAAAGTAGTCCTAGCTATGATCCACCAGGGGCAGGTCAGCCAACGATTCTGCTACAGTGCAGATTTCTGTGGTGGAGCCACTCAGACAGATGGCTACTCAGAGCCAGCAACCAACAGCGAGGTGGGGGGCCGGGAGAGCCATGTCCCCCCTCCACACACACACACTTTAACAAAAGAAACATGCTATGTAGGAAAAACATGGATTGTACTGCTAAAAGCCAAGGTGCACCATGCGACTGGATCAGATGCAATCCTACTACATATCCACTGCAATCCTAGATAACTGCATAATCGGGTGATCCTATCTCACATGATTCTGTTCTGTGACAGGAAAAGTAAAGCAACTGCACTGCAGGCTACAGGAGTGGTTTTCTGTTGAAAGTGTCCATTCAACATGCAAATTTACAATTTGTTTTCAAGTATACCTTAAAGATGAGCAAACAGAGAAGCAGCTGTTGGACCACCTATTAAGTAACAAAACCTGACAGTCAAACCTGAATTTTGGTACATTTGATCACAATCAAGCAATGCAAGCTGTGACACAGGCTATTCAACATTAGCCACATATTCAGGAGGTGCCATTGAGACTCATCAGTCCACTACAACAAGGCAGACATCTTCACGAGATTTTCAGGGGGCATCTAAGGTAGACAGCAGGATTGAATGTAATGAAGTGTGCTCTGTCATTGTCGACTCCGGTAAGGGAACTCAACTGATAGCCCCTAGGAAAGATACTGTTAGAGCATACAGGACAGGAGAAGAGACATTTTAATTTAGAGAGTGGTACAAAAACCAAGAGCGGCCTCTTTTCTGCAAAACTCCAATGAGATCTTATTGTGAAGTTTGTTGTTTTGCAGTAGCAAAACAGCTTGTTACATCCCCCCAAGTGTGGAGATGACAGATTTGTCAAAGTCAATATAAATAACTGAAAAAATATTTGTCCTGCGGATCTGGATTTGCATGAAAACAGAAGTTGCATTTTCACAGGGAGCATTTGCTAAAACGCAGTGCTTACTTGAAATGCACTGCCCATCAACGTTCATCAAGAGACTGCTGATCGGGAAGAGAAGAGCAATACCTTTTAGAACAACTGTGCTGTTTTAAATGTCTTGTAAGGCAGAGTATCACTGTTAGAGGACACACTGATGAAGAAACTAACTTCCAAAAGTTAGTCGAGCTGCTGTCACATAATTACATAACCCTTATGACAAATAGGAAGTATGAACTACTCAAGGAAATACATTGAGTGTCACAACAATCTTGTCTCACCAAATAAAGCTGCAGAAATCTACTTCGTTACAGTTGACAAAACACAAAAAGTAGCTGGATATGTGCAGAGATCTTTTTCAGTGCGTTGGGTGTTGCAGGATTACATTGTGCATGAAGATTTTATTGGAATGCACAACTGCCCCAATATATGGGGAATATATGGCAATATATATGGCAATGGCAGCCCAAATTACTCATGCAGAATCAATCTTAACGTTAAAGGATATATTAGTATATTGCGGATTGAATATGGATGGCATGAGAGGAAAATTTACCATAGGTGCATCAGTCCCTACAGGGCCAAATGTTGGGCATAGCTAACCGAATCAAAGACATTAATCCAAAGTCTGTTCCAGTTCATTGTATGAACCACAGTTTGAATCACGGCACACTTCCTACCAGCTTCCTGCAGAATAAGATTCAAAGTGCTTTGAACGTGCTGTACAAACTTCATGAAATTGATTCATCACCAAAAAAAGACTTGCCCTTTTTGAGAACATTCAAGTGTCCCACTCTTCCCACTCTGACGACTTTTACTCACTGAAGCCTCTCTATCCCACAAGCTTGAGAGCAAGAAGTCGTGCAACTGAATCAGTATTGTACACTTATGAAGCTCTTTAGAGCAGCTGATTGTCCCTGGGGGGTAACGCAGAAGCGGCAAAGAAAGCACCTAACTTCAAGTTCTGATGGCATGCTTTGATCCGTTTCAGGATTTTCTCAACGGCTGAAGTGGCAGCTCAGGTGCTGCAGACAATAGGTATCACGTCAGAGACTCTAATCCAACTGTTGAAATGCTGCACACTCATCTGGACCAGTTCTTTGAGCTGATAGACTTGCTCACCATTGCAATTAACCGGCCCACTTCGTTCCTTCTTATGAGCATCAAAAAAAAAAAAAGCTCATAGCCACTATCAATGGTCAGCCATGTGGTCAAATACCAAGATAGACTGTGGAGACACACTCTGGTGACATTGTGTTTGACAGACTTAATACAGCTTGTGCTGCTGCCAGGTCTCTTGAAAACTCAAAATCAATGACATGCATAAAAAACATGACAAAAATTGGCTGGCATCATAATGGAAATCTTGACAGAAAGACCAAGATGTGCTGTTTTCACAAGTCGTTGTCTTTTAAAGGATCTCTCTTACAGCCCCAATGTGTAATGCTACTTCTGAGCACCGCTTTGTCTCTCCTCAGTGGATGAAAACATATGTACTATCATCCATGACTAAAAAGCATTTTATCCACCTACTCTTCCTGCACATTCATAAACATCTGATGGATTCTATGGATCTCAAACATGATTACACAACTTTTGTTTTGCCTGTGATAGATGCAGTCAGTATTTTAGAAACATCTCAAAAAGGTAATGAAAATGATTCAATGAATTAAACAATGTAAACTTAATGCAATTTTACTTAATAGAAGCAATACAATATCTATCTGCTACAGCCTGTTGGTGTTTGTTAGATTTTCAAAAAATATATTTTTTATAAAACATTAGAAAAATTATTTTCTATGTTAGCTCTTATCGGGACACGTTTACCTCCCTTCAAAGTTGTTCATTATTTTTTTATTTTGCTGACACCTTTTTCCAAGGAGGTTTACAACTTATTAAATTTACAATTTACAATTGTTAAACTAAGCATTATATGTAAACAAAGATGATTCGATAGAAATGTTACAGATTTGCAAGTTACAGTTCAATAATAATAGTGCAGTATTAATAGTGGAGAATACACCATAAAATGATAAATGCAAGTGTATATGAAGTACAAAAATAAAATGCAGTCCTGATTTTAGAACTAAAATTGTCTTTTTCCTTGTTCATGCTATAATTATTGTGATACAGCATGGCCAGAGGGCAGCATAAGAGTGTTAGCAGGGGGCCTTATTCCCTGCCAAGGGAGGAAGGTTTGCTTTAGATTAACTAGAACAGCTGTGGCCAATTAGAGCACCTGACTCCAATTAGAGCACCTGACTCCAATTAGAGCACCTGACTCCAGTTAGAGCACCTGACTCCAGTCATGGGATATAAACCCCTGCTTCAGTCAGACAGGGTGTGGTAGTTGAAGGAGAAAGGTTGGATTGGAGCAGAGTGCAGATTGCAGAAGAGAAGAGTTTGTCCAGAGAGAAATAGAAGGTTTGGAGGAGTGCTGCGGTGGATTGGGAAGCCCAACAGAAACCCTAGGTAAGGGGCACCAGGCTTGTATAGAAGAGAGGCGAGAAGCCCTTCACAAGCTGACGGGTATGAGAGGGAAGTAACCCAGGGTAAGAAAGCGCTAGTCAAGTGGTTCACCACAACCCCAGGGCCCCTGGGTTGGGACCTGGAGTAGAGGGCGGGCCCAGGTCCCTCCCTCTCCACTCCCCTCCTCCCAGGACACTAGGGGAGCGATTAAGAACTGGTTCAGAGGCAAGCAATATCGCCCTGAACCTACCCCAGAGAAGAGAAAGCGCGAGACCCAGAGAACAATACCGGCAATTTGCCACATTATACATTTAAAATGTAGTTAATTATTGTACTCTGGTTATTTATGTTGTACTCTATGGGATATTTAAGAAGTATTTTAATTCCTCCACCACTTTGGCCTTGGCCTTCCCACATCTGCAAAAGGTTCCAGCACCCTTGCTAGCAACTAAATGTTCTTAAGACCAGTTGAAATTCTGGAAACTTTTTTCCAGGAATTCAAGCGAAGCTACTTACTGTAGAGCTGTCAGGATTGTGCACTTTGCGCCTCAGACTACATGTTCAATATGCCAAAGAGTTTTTTCTGACTAACCAGATCTTTTACTTCTTAAGGTGCATCTGCCATCTTGGAAAAAAGAGCCTTTGGCACTTCTGCACTCCAGTGCAGAACCTACTATTGGAGGCAGGAGCTGATAGGCCAGCAGTGTAAGTCTCAGTGTTCAAGCTACATGTCCTGAGAATTATAATAATTTGTCTTCACTTTACCATTTATGCTTCTGGTAAGAAGACGGTAGCCAAGTCCCATCTGAGGCTCCAGAACTACTACTGCAGGTATCAAGCACTCTCTCCAATACACAGCATTGCATAAGTGCACTATGAGGGTTTTCACCTTCCTCTGAAGCATCATGTATTGGCTACTGCCTGAAGCAGGATGTGGACCAAGATTGGCCAGGTAAATAGCAAAAGAAATAGGATTTCAGCTGGCTGGAAGATAGCCACACCTGTAAAGGTGTGTTGAAGCCTTATAAAAGAAAGTGGCACTTGGGACTGCATGAATGTAGTCATGATTAACGTGTGTTCCTCAGGATCACTTTGCTAGCTAGTTAAAACAAATCCATTACATTCTTCTGAGTGTGTGGCCACCTGTTGTATTCTAAAAGGTAACTAACCCCTTGCCTTGGGATTAATTTGCATTTCCAGGGCGAATAAAGGAGGACAGTTATTTGCTAGAGTCAGTGACAAAACTAGCTGAGCCATTAGTCATTGCAACCCTCGTCCCTCATGCTATCCCATTCACACAGGAAGAAGCCTTCAGAAGTAGTTTAGGTCTACACTATGGGTCTTAACAAGCAACATTATTGCTTAATAAATATATATCTCGCATTCTGAGGACTTATTCGAGATAGAAACATTTACTAGGAATTCATACGAGAGAGTTTGGGAAGTGACCTAGGACCAGATTTTTAAAGGTACTTCATACTGTCCCTTTCAGCATCGCAGGACTGAATTCTCTAAGCATCCCTGCCCCAGCAGAGTTTTCAGAACTGTAGAGACAGTGCAAGTACTGATCTCCCCATTCACCTCATTGGGTCTTGTATGCACCTATCTGTGGGATTTTTAGAAAGCTAAGATAAGCCTATCAAGGTAGGGATTGGCTGGCAGTGCGAATGAGCTGATGTCATTAGCATAGGGTGCAAAATTCCAAACAAATGCATTTATAAACCTGTCTCGCCAGATATACGCCCCCAGCACAATGTGAACATCTGAGTCAGAGGGGCAAGTCAGCCACCGGGCAGCAGCAGCAGCACGCACGCTGAAGGGCCAGGTTTTCAGACAGAGTTGAAAGCAATAAATGTTGACATGTCAATGCATACCCTGACCTTAGCTGGCACCCAGACAACAGCAACCTCAGTAAAAAGAATTAAGGGAGAGGGTAAACACTGGGCGACTCCTCAGTCTATGGGAAAAGACGACTAGAGTGAGGAGAGAGAGAGAGAAAAGGCAGCTGCTGCTGGAGCAGGCCAAGGGGACCCTCGGTGAGATCACTAAACAGAAAGGAGTAATATACAAGTCAGTTGCCAAGCAAAAGACTCATGAGCAGACTAACAGGAATGCCAAATGGGAGTCTGAAGGGGGTGCGAGGTTTTCTCGTATACTTGCCTAGTATTCAAGTACACTGAATATTGACTAAACCCCGAGGAAAGCTATGATGTCTCTTCCATTTACCACACTGTGCCACCAACAGACCAACGTGTTCTAGGACTCAGGATGTGGGTCTTGCCCAGCTTAAGTTCACAATTCAAGTACCCAATACGTCAGTTAGAATAAGACGACACCATTTCACTAGATAGTTGGGTTGCTCTCTCCTACATTTATGCTGGTGAGGATGGGGTGTAGAAAGTTTTGGGGAGGAGAGGTTTTTTCAAATCCTGGCATTTCTAGACTAGTACAACATGATTCAGAGTCAAGTTTGAACTGCAGACAAACAATTTCTAGAAAGCTGTAAAAGAGTTGTGACACCCCCTCTCCCCTCCATCTTGTACAAGATGACAAAGAAGCATCAGAAAGCCTTTCCAAATGTAGGCAAGAACAAGCATCTGTCAAAAATGAGGAGTCCAGTGGCACCTTAAAGACTAACAGATTTATTTGGGCATAAGTTTTTGTGGATAAAAAATACCCACTTCTTCAAATGTATCTGTCAAAAGTGCCTAAACACTTTCCCAGGCATTAAGTGCTGGCATCAGTCTGTATAGCCTTGCACAGGGCTTAAGACTCTCATTTTACAAACAATGCTGTTAACTTCCCTAAATATCTAGGTGCCAGGTATTTTAACACTTCCCGAGTCTCTTTAGATTCCCAGTGACTTCCAAGAGGTACCCCTGCTACCAGTTCATGTAGAGACTATTCCCACTGTGCCTTGTATAAAAACCAAGCTACAGGTATATTGCACACACAAATATACAAGAGACTCAGCTATTTGGCACCCAATGGAATAGAGTTCAACCACAGAGAATGGGTACCAGATGGCAAACCTATCCAAATCTGGCATTTTCCCAAAGCCTGGCAGACTGTTCTAACTGAAGTCACCTCAGTCAGAGAAACAAGGACTTGTCTCAGCTGCTCTGCAGACGAGTTATTTTCACTTGAAAAGCAGTATTTATGCCCAGCCTAAATTAGACTCAATATATTTGAAAGAGCAAGTTTCAGTTTCAAAGCTCCCTTTCTAAATAGGCAGAACAAGCCAGCCTAATGCCGGTATTAAGTAGCCAACAGTTCTGTTGGTAACTTTTATCCTCCCAAAAGGTCTTCCTGTGGGTTTATCAGGTAGCACAAAGCCTGTGTTGGAAGTAAAAAATGGCTGTTGAAAGGATACAATGTTTTCTCTAGCCAATTTCATCTTGGATAGGGCTGTTCTGTTTGTTGAACCAGTTGCAAGAACAGTGCCTGTACCATGACTCACTGGGTCAGGAAGGAAGAGGGATTGGGTGGGGCTACAGTTATTGGCAGCCTTTATATGAGGAGATCTGACGTTTCCTTATTACGTTTATAAGGGACACCTCAAAAAAAAAAGTTTGGGATTGTTTTGATATCAGTAAAGAAAAGAAGAAGAGGTAGTGAATTGGCTTTGGCATGCTTGCAAAAAAGCAGTGAAACTAAGAATGCCTGTGTGAGGTATTAGAGACAAGGTGAGGTAATATCTTTTATTGGCCCAACTTCTGTTGGTGAGAGAGACGAGCTTTTGGGTTTACACAGAGCTCTCCTTCAGGTCTGGGAAACATACTCAGTGTCACAGCTAATGCCATGTCACCTGTGGGGGATCACTTTTCACAAAAGTTACCTCACTCGCCTTGTCTCCAATATCCTGGGACCAACACAGCTACAACATGGCGTACAACCATTTGTGAAGTATCCGCTTTAGGCAGGTGCCCATGCTGCTCGGTCTGAACTGGAGTACATAAAAAGCTGCAAGCACTTTTCCATTGTGGGGAATGTTTGATAGGTACTTAGGCACAAGGATTTGGCATCATAAGTCAAAGCTGAGTGCAGGCCTGAAACTTTGCGCAATAGCTGCCACTATTGTGAATATAAAGCCTCAAAAAAAGCTATGTTTTTCATAGTGTGGTGGTTGTGCTGTGGGCATCCACTACCACCAACCTCCCTTGAGAGAGTCTGCATGAGAGATGTGCCAAGTCATATCTTGCAATGATTAGTTAGGCAAGATCACCTTTTGGAGTTTAATTGTATCACTGTTCCAAGTTTAGGACCTTTGTTGAGAACCTTGATCTCATGGGCATAATTTCATAGCATGCAGTTTCAGAAAAGGTTCTGACTTCAGTAACCAATTGCTGGAGGAAGATGCAGGACATATTACCTCGGGGTGAAGCTCCCAAGTGTTATGAAGACTTCAAAAATCTACTTGAAAACTTCTTACTCATGAAATTCAGCCACAAACCATTATTCTTAACATGGCAAAGGTTCCTCACTTTCCTCAAAATCTAACCAGAGTCACCTAATACCAGACCTATGCCATAGAACTCTGTGGAGCTGGTTACATGGTTCTCTTGGAGACAGCCAAGTTTTTAAGACTGCTTCCAGACTAATCAAAACAAGTTTGACCTACAGAAAGAACTAATATTTCTAGCAAGAACCACCACCGACAGGCCACGATCCTATAGAAACAGCTTTTATAGAATCTGGAAGATAAGCGCATAGGGTCTCCAACATACTGTCAGTCTGCAGGGTTTCATACCAGCCTAAAGTTGTTTGAGATTTGTACCTTGGCACCCTTTCCTGCAAACAGTTGCAGTTGCAAGAACAAAAAAATACATAGTCTGCCCCTATTGTTGTGCAGCTTGTGTCTATAGCTCATAAAACTTCAACATGTTTTACCAAGTAGATTGTTTCTAGCAGGCCTCATCTCTAGAAGTATAGGACAGTGACTGACAGGGACCCTGCTCAACAGTTCCTGTTGTTTAATGCAAGGTCAATGGCTAATGTTATGACATTTCCGAGGGAAGATGCATAAGGTTAGTTTCGCTCTGCAGAGCCTGTGTAGTACAACTTCCTTGTAATCCATGCACACAATTTAGATCACCTGGAACACTCTTGCTGCATGTTGGTAAACTAGGGAGTAAGAGTTCATGGCAAGGGACTCCAGATCCCCTACATTTCTTTCCGTTTTGGGCCTAAGGTGAAGTTTGAACACCAACAGAACACACTGCAAGGTCACCCTTTGGTTTATTTTCATTACAAAGGCAGGTATACTAGAATTGTGAAGTATTCGTTAGATAAAAGAATTCAGGGGAAATGTCAACCGACCACCCTTTCAGGTAATACACTTGAAGTACACAGAGTGAAGAAAGCATAAATAATGTATAAGACAATCTTGTACTGACAGAGATCACCTAACTGATCTCCATCTGTTATATAGGGTCTCAAAATGTAGCTGGGCACCATTACTAGCAATAAGTGAAATCTAGTCCAATAGCATCCATCCTGTATTAGCTGGGAGCTAAAGCTTGTATGATGTATTCAGAATTTGTTCTGATACCTGTGACTAGCGACTAGATGGCATGAGAAAGCTAGAAAGTTGGGTTACTGTACTGTGTGTCACCGGGTATGTCTACACTGCAATTAAAAACCCATAGCAGGCCTGGGACAGTGACTCAGGGCTTGGGCTGCAGGGCTGTTTCATTGCAGTATAGACTTCCAGCCTTGGGCTGCAGCACAAGCTCTAGGACCCTCCCTCTTTGCAGGGTCCTGCCTGAGTTTGGAAGCCTACACTGCAATGAAACAGGCACGCAGCCCAACCCCTCCCGCAAGCCTGAGTCAGCTGGCACTGGCCAGCCGCGGTGTTTATACACTAAACATACCCACTGAGGGCAAGTTTTGTTTAGAAGCTCCTGAAAATGACTTTTGTAGTTTGAGAACAGCTACTTATTGACAACCCTCAGAAAAAACAAACTGACGCAGTCCAACATCAATGCAGAGTTCTGAACACGTTTTCTCCTCTACGGGGAAGGACCTGGAGATAAAGGCAAGTGGGAAATCTACATGACAGGCACTGGAAAAGCAGAATAGTGTATCTGACTTTCAGCATAACTTGTAGCAAAGGATTTTTCCTTTCATATTAACAAGACTCCTACCTCTTCTTCACAAAGTCCATCCTGAAGCACTACCTGTGCCAGAGTGTCTAGTGAAAGGGTGTAGAAGAGAAGTTGGGCAAATTTGAAAACAGGCTGTACATAAACTGACATTTGAATAGGAAATGTGGTACGTCTACCTCCTCTCTCTCCATATGGTCTGCAGGCTGAAAGTGCCTTGGATAAGGGTTCATGCTGTGTTTGGCTAGTGCCCGTAACTGGAAGTTACTCCAGCAAGGACTCTACCCCTCTAAGTTTAGAAAGGGAACACTGAATACTTAGTCATGCTACTTGCAGAGATCCACTCAGGTTTCTAAACTTTTGTAAGAAAGTCCAGCAAGCGTCACAGGGTTTTAACCACTGCCTGTCATTCAGTTCTAGTCATGAAGTTTGACTCTGCTCATGCAGCTCAGTTTCTTTCCTCACTTCCTCATTTTCCTTTCCCCAGTGATATATGGCCAGCTCTAACATTTGGTGGGGAAAGAATACAAACAAATACATACATAGAGCTTTCCAAGGGTGAAACATGCTTCTGCAATGCCACCTAGCTACAGCAGAACTTCCACCTCTATTTGAATTTATCCATAGAGAAGATTTTCCTGGTCTGGTTCTCACTTTGCAGGGACAGTCTGCGTTAAGTGATAGGGATAATCAGCGTTTTAACAGAAGGGTATTGCATCCTCTGGTGCAGAAGCTGGTACTCCAAGTTATCCAAGATAATTCCATCTCAACCTGTTGCTGACTTTATGTAAGAGGTGAGAGATTGGTACAAACTGGAATGTTTCAGGTAAAGAAACTCATAAGGGGTCCTTGAGGCTCATGGGTTGGCATGTCTGGAAGACAGACACCAGGAATGGGAAGAAATGTTTCTAGTTGAACTCACAAAAGTATGATGGATTTTAATGGGATGGGAGCAACGGCAAAGAAGGGGGCAGCCTATCTAACCAGTGAAATGTGAGACTAAATGGAGTGAGAGTTACCAACATAGCTGCCACCCTTGGGGGTCTCACCAGGACATTATGTGGTCAGGATGTCTTTCAGGAGCGGGACTATGAAGGCCAAGTAGTCAGAGGGGAAACTGATATCATTACCCCCACAGGCTTCAGCTGAAGCCTGACTATCCCCTGGAATGTGAGCTTTAAGCCCCAACCACTACCGCTCCCTCATGAGTCACTTTTCTTCCACCTTATTTCTCCTGTTTCCTAAGTGTGTCTGTTTTTGCCTCTAAGGGGCATCTGGCTTCGCTACCAAGACACCCTTTGCAACACTGCTGTGAGGCTGTGACCAGAGAAGCAGCTGAAAGCAACCCCTCAAACCATCCAATGCTGGCACAAGTTGTCAGGAGTGTACATCGGGCCTGTGTTTCTCCAGCAACGAAATTGCAAGCCTCAGCTCTAAAGACAGAAGCTGTATTCTTTCTTCCCTTCTGTGCATGCAACTGGATTGGTCTGAAAGAACAGAGTGGACTTCAACAGCTCCAGACCATCTAAGTGCACCTTTTCTCTTTCCCCCCTAAAGGCCAGGAATACTATCTAAAAATGTCTGACATTCAGTTCCCTTTTAAGAGACCATACAGCTAAGAGAAAGGGAATAAATTAAAATAAAAAGCTTTCATACATTCATATTTCCAATGCCTTATGTTTTTCTTTCTGTATCATTAGTAAAGGTTAAAACATTTTAATGGTGGTTGTTACTCCCCTTGTAAGGCAGCCATAATTTGACATGAAACCCCAAACCACATTTAACTTTTTAAGGTTGTAACAATGAACAAAGGTCTCATTAACATCTTCGCTCTTGTAGAGCCTGAGACTTAATTAACAAGCCCCTTAGAGCTTCCTATAGATGCTGCTTCTGGGGCCTCCTCCCTGGGGGACCTTCCTTGAAGGGTTATCCAATTCTGCATACAGATAAATTAAATCTAAACCTTCCTGACCATTGGTCATAGGTGACACCGACAACTACTGGTCCGATACCTCTATTCGGAGTAGGCTACATCTTGCCTTGTTCTAACACATGGCATTAACGATGAAGCAGTTGCAATGGCAAGTTGAGGGGTTACATGGTAGGTAGGTAGGTAGCTGGAGATTTCCACATACAACCCCAGATGGAGGCAGAGCTATGATGAACTAAGCTAAATCCCTGTTCAAACCAGACACTACCCCTTACTGAAAGAGGGTTCGTACTCTCCATCTATAAAGCCACTCCTCTGGGCAGCCTAGTCTTTGCCAGCAGGATACTGGTGAGGAGAAACCTCTGTTTCCCCTATCCTAGGCACCTCACTGGTTTTGCAGCTTTCCCCCTTTAGATTCCTTAGCGTTTGAGCTGTCAGTTTTACTTGATTAGCATAGCATGGAGCTTCATTGTGGGCAAGTGCCTGCAGCTGGGCCCAGGAGCCAGTGTGCTGACAAGAGCCTTAACACAGCTGTGGCAAATAGAACCAATTATTTATATGTCTCAGCAATCTGGGTGATCAGCAGCTGGTTGAGGAATGCAAAAAAACTTAATTCAGGGGAGAAGTCAACTCTAGAAGACACATCTATTTCCCCACTTCCCTCCAGGGTCCTCAGTATTAGCTTTTAAGTCTGAATTTTATAGCCCCTCTAAGTGCAGAGGCCTAAGCAGTCTGCATAAGAAACCTGTGGTTTTTGCTTCAAAATCCTTTACACAGATTCATGATTCTGGACTGGGGCGTCTGTGTCCATAAATACGGATACACCTATTTTGGTCTTTTAATACCTTCCCCTTAAATTTGAAGGGGAAGAACAACATCTAGTTTGTAGCCCTAAACCCTCTCTCAGTGATGCAGGAGAACCTTGGATGTACATGAGATGTTTTTCTCCAACACACAATTGATCTGTTTATCTTATACAAGAGCCAACACCTGTTCCAACTCACTTGCTAAAAAGAATGCCCTGCCCATGGGAGTGTTTTCCTAATGAGTATATGCAGGCAACAAAAAAATCCCCTTCTCAGAAATCACTAGAGTTTTTTGAATAATTTGTGTTACTTAGGAGAGTTTTTGTACTATTTTGTGCTATTCCTGCAGTTAGCCTGGCAAGTGCCACCACATTAACTTTTAAAAGTTTCTGCAAAAGGGTAAGTGGCCCTTACCCCAGCAGATAAAATCATTTTTCTTCTAAGCTTGTGCTCTAGGGACTAAAAAAATTGCATCTCCTTTACCATCTTGTTTGCTGAAGAATTTAGATGCAAGACAAGTTGTGACCAGCTATCGCTGTATTTCCAATCTGCCCCCTTTAGAGTTGAAAACTAGAGGGGACTGTGCAACCAGCCAGAAAATATTTCAGTTTCTACATACAAAGTTACATTACAGTCTTTAGGCTGCTTTCTACTATGCTGTAATAAGACTCCTGGTAGATTTGCCACATGCAAGAGAATAATCATGCTGCCTCAGCTGTTCTTTAAAGGGCTACTCAAGCAGAGTTGCTCTATGCTGTAAAACAGAGGAATAAAGCCACGTAAGCTGGTTAACATGAGTCAATTAACCTAGTATGTTTGTTAGGTCTAAGGAAACTAAACACATTATAGCTTTTAATTTAAAGTGTCATTTCAAAGCAAGTGTTTTTCTCCCTAGTCCAGGATCATGGTTATGGAGCTTCAGGTTTTTTGGCAGTAGGAACAATGTTTATCCTTGACACAAGGTTTTCATAAAGCTTCTGAGATGCCAGGGGTTTATCTGTTAAATAAGGACTAAGGCCTTCTTTCCTTATATTTATTTGCCTGCTCTTCTCTCAGCCTGAGTGTGGAAGTTCTAGTTCTGCTAGAATCAAAGAAGTTAGTCTGTGTAGTGAGAGATGTCCATTAGCCCTGTTCCCCCTGTGGACCCCACTTAAGAGATTGCTTTACTCTGAAGTTCTTTTGTTATTTCCCTACAGCCTCTTTTCTAGTAAGTTTCCTCACATTAAAATGTTTCCCCACAATCTCCTGTCAGTTGTATAAAGTTAAAGAGAAGCAGCAACTTTCTTCCTTCCTCATCCTCCTCAAACCCATCTTAGCCTTCACCTAAAGAGCATAAATGGTTTAATGGGACAAGTGGCTGCACTTTCCTTTTTGTGCACTAAGACCCACCTCCTTTGGAATCTAAACTAATGAGAATGCTGAGGGTCCCATCAGGCTCCCTCCTATTGGTTTTTGGTGACTGTCACTCAGTACATAACTGAAGGGTGGTCCTCTGAAAGCTGCACTCCCAGGCTTCTGCTGCTTAAAGGTATACTGTCCCCTTTTTAGTACGCCCTTCTCTGCTGACTGTTAGAGGAACACTGTCAATATGGTAACCAGATGTTTGAGACAAACCACGGTGAAACACTTTAAAAAGGTGTTTTGTGTATGACTTTGGTTCTAGCGCAAGGTCTGGGGTTGAGAGCGCTGGAGACAGCTGTTTATCTACAGAACAGTGCATGCTTCCCCACATTGCCCCATTAATGTGCCACAACCACAAGGCAGGCCGGCTAGGTCACAAGTCAGGATGTTGTGCTACAAGCATCACTCACAGCAGACACCCACAGAGACCACAACAGTCCTTCCTCTCCAGTGCAGGGCCAAGGCAAATCCCTCCCCTAAATCTAATCCTCTAGCACAGAATCTCTAAATAATGATCCAGATTCTGATCTGAATTACACCGATGTTAATCCAGATTTCACATGAGGTACTTGGGCTCTATCCTGATGATCTGAGATCACAATCTGACCCGATAACCCAGGGGGGGAATTTACAGTGCAGGCCAGGAGATCTGTACGCTCAGAGCACGGTAGGTGCATTGAATGGAAATAATTAAATCCCTCAGTGCTGCAAAGGAGAGGGTGGCCAAGCTGGATCTAAGCCACCTTTTGTTCCCCCAGCATGGGGCTGGCAGGAGCAGGAACAGCCCCCAAAGTAATTCAGAATAGCCACTGTGATCCACGCCTTTGTCACCTTGAGACTAGACGGCTGTAGCACACTCTACATGGGGCTCCACATTAAATCCACATGGAAGCTAAAGCTAGAGCAGAATGCAACCATCTGGTTAGTTAATTGAGTGCTCAGTGTAAACATATTCAACCACTGCTCTACGACTGCAGTGGCTACTGTGGATTTTGGGACAGTGGTGCTGCCGCACCCCCTGGTTTGGAAGTAGTCATAACACACACCAGATACCTGATTTCTATCATCAGCACACACAGCCCCACTATAAACATTGTCCCAGCACCCCAGGGGAAGCGTTTAAGGTTTTGCTTTTCACATATAAAGCCTAGATGGCTCAGCTCCTTCCTACCTGAGAGGTCTGCAGAGGCACTCGGGCTGGATCCACCTCATTGTAAAAGGGGGTGCTGGCAAGATGTTCTCTTGGAGGGCCCCACACCTTTGACTTGTGCTGTCCCCTCCCCGGTTTGAAATAGCCCAAATCTGCATACTGAAAGGCACATCTTGTTCTGAGAGTGGTGGAGGAAGTGAATATTGTTGAGTTGGGAAGCGTTTAAAGACAAATGAGGCATTTGGCTTATTACGCTGCTGCTTTTTCAGTGCTGTTATGTCCTGTGGGGGGTGTCTTCCTTTCTGTGATTTGTTGTGATTTCAAGTATGTGTCCGAGGTAGCTAGAGTGTTCAGATATGTGCCTCTTGTTAGTGTTAGATTATACAATTAGGCTTCAGGGATAGCTCAGTGGTTTAAGCATTGGCCTACTAAACCCAGGGTTAGGAGTTCAATCCTTGAGGGGGCCATTTAGGGATCTGGGGGGAAAAAATCTGTCTGGAGATTAGCCTTGCTATAAGCAGGGGGTTGGACTAGATGATCTCCTGAGGTCTCTTGCAATTATGATATTCTGAATGAATACCTATAAATACAGATTGTGTGCTCCAGCCTGGCCACTACTCAACAGAGAGGGATGAGAAGAGTATGACATAGAGCCTGCTACACTGACCTTATGCCAGCTGGGGATTCCCTATCCCCAGGCAGCAAAGATACCTTGGTGGTGAAGGTGATATAAGAACCAGGGCTGTCAATTAGTCACAGTTAACTCAAGCAATTAACACTAAACAAATTAACTAGATTTTTTAAAATAGTTGTGATTAATCACACTTTTAATCAAACCGTTAAACAATAGAATACCAATTTAACTTTATTATAAACATTTTGGATGTTTCTCTACATTTTCAAATATATTGATTTCAGTTACAACACAGAATACAAAGTGTCCAGTGCTCACTTGGTATCATTATTTTTATTACAAATATTTGCACTGTAAAAAAGATAAACAAAAGAAATATTATTTTTCACTTCATCTCATACAAGTACTGTAGTGCAATCTCTTTAGAGTGAAAGTGCTACTTACAAATGTAGAAATTTTTTTCCACATAACTGCACTCAACAACAAAACAATGAGCCTACAAGTCCTCTCAGTCCTACTTCTTTTTCAGCCAATCGCTAAGACAAACAAGTTTGTTTATATTTACAGGAGATAACGCTGCCCGCTTCTTATCTACAACATCACCAGAAAATGAGAACAGGCATTCACATGGCACTGTGGTAGCCGGTATTGCAAGGTGTTTCTGTGCCAGAGATGCTAAACTTTTGTATGCCCCTTTGTGCTTCAACTTGTAGATTTTTTACAGTGCAAATATTTGTAATAAAAAATAATGATACCAAGTGAGTACTGGACACTTTGCATTCTGTGTTGTAACTGAAATCAATATATTTGAAAATGTAGAAAAACATTCAAAAATATTTATAATACACCTCTACCTCGATATAACGCTGTCCTTGGGAGCCAAAAAATCTTACCACGTTATAGGTGAAACCATTATATCAAACTTGCTTTGATCTGCCAGAGTGCGCAGCCCTGCCTCCCCGGAGCGTTGCTTTACCGCGTTATATCCAAATTTGTGTTATATCTGGTGACGTTATATCGAGGTAGCGGTGTACATTTAAATTGGTATTCTAACAGTGCGATTAAAACTGCAATTAATTGCAACTTTTTTTTTAATCTCGCAATTGCAATTTATTTTAATTGTTTGACAGCCCTAATAAGAACCCATTTTGAATAGCTGCTCCTTTAGTGCAGTCTACTCCATGCAGAAAGCAGTCAGCACAGAGGCTGAGAATGTAGTCAAAAGGGCCTAATCGTATTTCCACTGCAGACAATGGGAATCTTTCAAACAACTGAAATGGGACCAAGGTTGGATGAAAATTTTTTTTGCAGTCAGGGAAATCTAAATTCTTTTTCCATCAGGAATTATTGTCCTCTGTGTTTAGTCTGTAAACATCTCAGTAAATGACAGATGTGAAGTCTGCCAGCCTTACAAATCGTACTCACTTGGAACATGATCATTTCTAAAAATGTGTTGCCCCAGCATGATATACCTGGGCTTGCTGCACTTTGCCAAGTGGGCAGAAGGAGCTTCTTTGCAGACAGCACTTTACATCCTGATGCTAAGGAACAATCTTTCCTTGTTTGTTTATTTGTTTGTTTGTTTAAATTCAAGTGGCTGGTGTCTCCAAGTACGACTGCCTCAAGATGATACTGGAAATCTTGCTGCAGGGCTAGACTAATTTTTATGATAACTTCCTTCCAAAACAGACTGTCCTTAGAGCATTCCTATGAGTAATGATGCCTTTGCTCGTATGACATTGCCAGAAGCCATCTCTTGTAATTATATGCATCTTAAATTGACTAGTGGAGGTGCAGGACAATATACTCTACCTACTGTACTACCTTATTTTAGATTATATTTCTCTTGACCTTATGTTGCTCTTGACTTTAAACTCAAACAAGTTCTTCAGATGTTATTTAAAATCACACTTCAGTCCAAAGGCTTGACTTTTCTCCGGATGTTGTACGCCGACATTATCGTTGGTGTGACAATGGGATTTTCTCTACTTAATGAGCAAACTCTCTCTCCAATATATATGTCCACATCGGTTCATCTCCAACATTGGGAGTCAGCTCTCCACCTCTAACAGCCACTTTTAGCACCAGGTCCATTAGACCTGCTCAGAGCAAATCTAGTCAACACAGTGCTGAAAACAAACATGCACACATGCCATTGTACACAGAAAAATATGTGCACATAACTTGCTCACACATTTACTGTGATTGTGGGTCTAACTATGGTAATTAGGGGCAAAGGACCATTTAGACATCGACATGATCGTTTGTGGGTGCAAAAACTGTTTCAATACTGTACAATTCCAGTAAATGCATACATGTGAATGCCTTTCTGTGCCCTCAGTAAGGCAGGGCTTCTGTGGAAAAAAATAGTTTGTGATCATGTAGTTAAAGACTGTATCAATTATGCATACGCACAAGGGGCTGAATGAAGATTGGGCGGGCAGCCTTCATACTGGCATTTCCTAAGTGCTGAGTGTGTAACATTGCCACCCTAATAATGTTATGAGTGTCGTTTTTTAATGTAGAATTATTTTCAGACTGATTCAAAACCTCATTTTCATAAACAGCATGAATGGGCTGAAGAGTTGAGCACTGGTGATATTTTGGGGCAGAAATTCTTGTAAGAAACATGTACATTGTCCTGGTATCACAAATTCAAGATGTGATCCCTGAAGTTTCCTCTTGGCAAATTCTCTTTGCCAATGTCTGAAAGCCAGTTTTTTCTTACATAATCCCTTTGCCCAGGCGAGATTCTATTATTAGGGTAAAAAAGTAAATTTCTTGCCCAAATTGTTGTCACTGGATAGAGGAGGTTATGGGGACCATTGACTATGGGAGGTTATGGGGTGTGAAAGTAGAATGAATTATATTGTAAGAATAGAAAGGATTAAAGAAATGCTGTCTGTACCTTTAAGCAAAATTGTTGGAATGTTGCAATCCAGGTGTCAGGAATACAGACATCAACATAGAACAATTGTACCATTTAAGGGCAATTGGTGAAGTATTAGCCTTAGATCGATAAGAGTTAGTAAGGAAGTAGGAGATGCATGCTATGCCCCAGGTGAATTTTACTGTTTTGCTTTCTTTGTCCCTTTGTCTAATTCCCGCTCTTTTATCTGTATAAATAAGACTGTTTAGGTCTTGCATGGTGCTCACATTATCTGGGTGTATTAGCAGAGCGCTGTGCTAATAAAACAGAGTGGTCTGACAAACTGTGAGTCCTGAGTCTAACTTTGACAGGGGACTGTTGGATAAGGGTGGTAATGTGGCCATTAGATATGGGAGGCGACTCCTGGGCGGATGGAGAGGTTTGTGTACAGTTTCCATTACCAAAGATGCTATTTACAATATGGGCCACAGTAGATAATACAGTAAGATAGTTCTGAAAAGCTACAGTGCCATTGGTGCAAGACTGGGGAGAAGATACGAGGACAGCCACACTCCAGCTGGGAGGACAATGCCCATTCGTGGCTAGTGCCATTGGTGTCTCTGAAAGTCCCCACCAGCCATTGGAAATGGCCTGGCATGTAGGGGAGAAGGCACAGCCAGGATGGCAGAGTTTCTGCTGCAGCATTTACTTCGGGAGGAATTCTAGCCAAGTCATCTGGCATGATTCCTGCAGGCTTCCACCACAATTTGGCACCTCTGATCCTCCCCTCTACCCCAAACAAGCCTGTATATCACACTCACACCCAAACAGTATCAACTTTTCCTGATCAAGGAGCTTGGACATTTTTCTGAAGCTATAGATATCCCTTGCTGCTTCGAGCAGAGAGTCCTGCTCCTGCAGCAGTCAATGGCAAATATCCCACTGATTTCCATGGTGCAGGACTATGCCCTGATCGAATAACAGCTTGTTGCAAAATCCTCTTGGCAATAGAATAGCAATGACCTGTGTGTTTGCATGTGCCCCCTGAAGTCCGCCAGCTACACACAATCAGTAGCAAGTGAGACTGTGATTAACTTTACACTTCACCTTATGTTCTTTTGCATTTTTATATATTAAGTGGTATGAAATCTTTCCAATAGAACAATTCTGAAAATCCACATAGTAGCTCCTCTCTGATGGT
This sequence comes from Chelonoidis abingdonii, assembly GCF_003597395.2. Lineage (NCBI taxonomy): Eukaryota > Metazoa > Chordata > Testudines > Testudinidae > Chelonoidis > Chelonoidis abingdonii. The sequence goes on along the minus strand of NC_133773.1, from coordinate 15,023,547 downwards.
CCTAATATATACTCCTGCAGAACCATAACCCTTACTCTTGTGCCAGCCAATGTAATATAGAATAATGACCATGTAAATTATATAAAACAAGTCAAAGGAAATAGTGAAAATCTTTTAATAGGATGCTGTCTGATGGTTTGTTAAATATTAAATATATGGAGATATACCTATCTCATAGAGCTGGAAGGGACCCCAAAAGGGCATCCAGTCTAGCCCCCTGCCTTCACTACCAGGACCAAATACCAATTTTGCCCCAGATCCTTAAGTGCCCCCCTCAAGGACTGAACTCACAACTCTGAGTTTAGCAGGCCAATGCTCAAACCAATGAGCTACAGAACAGGCATTTAGTTGCTATGATTTTCAGAACTCTTTTGGGAGGTGGAAAAAATGATATTTCTTTCCAGTTTCCTTAGTGTTTTTGTCTTGTTTCATTTGGCAAGAATTGCTTTCACTTCCTAAATTTTTTATAGAGCACAAGCTCACACAGACATGCTGTATTTAGAATTCTTGGTAGTCTACTAGCATCATGAATGAAGTCAGCAGCACTGCTTTGAGAACTGGGTGTGTTCGTTAACGGGTAGCTGGTTCTGCAGCAGAAAAGCACAAAATATTGGAGGTGATCGTTGTTCTTTATTAACGTATTGGACACAAAATTAACTATCTATCCATGGTCACTGGGGCAACTCATGCCCCATTATAGAGAATCGTTTGCTGCTATTCCAGGTTGGTAGTAATCAGAAATAATTTCAGTCTAAATGCTGTGGAAGAGTTGTTCCCCCCAGACTAATTCATAGGGGATAAATGTCTATCAGAAATGCTGCCAGAACCACCTCAAATGACCTTAATTGGCCTCCTTGTTGGCAGTTCTGACTGAATAGACCTAAAGATTGAACTAATCTCTCATTCCTCAAGGTCATTCAGTTCAGGGCATAGCACATTGATGGGGAAGCATGGGGAAGCCTCCACCACCAGTGCCCATGCTGTACCTTTTCTGTGAAGGACTTCATTCTCTCATGTCATCTCTTCACATCTTTCGGCATCACTACATTCACTCAAACCACATACAACAGATGTTAGTCGCATCGCTTCATTCATGTCTGGAAGGCACTCAGATGCCACAGCTATGAAGGCAATATAAAACCTGAACAGAATAGAAGAGAACTCAGAAAAACCCTCACACCCATTCTTCACTATACACCCAGTCCCACTGATTTCAATAGGGCTACTCCTATAGTGAGATGCTATTCACTGCATGCTAACCACAATTGGGCCCTTAAAAATAGGTTTAATTATAATTAATTAGCTCTCCTGGGAAATGGTAGAAGAAAGACAGAGAGCTTCTTAAAAAAAAAAACAAAAGAAACCCCTAGATTTTGATATCACTGTTTTACACCAGTGTAAGTAAGTGAGTGGTCTTCAGTGGCTTTACTCCTGATTTACACTGATTTTAGTGAGATCAGAATCAGATTCAAGTATAGCGGATCAGCAGTGGCATTATATTGTTAGATGCCTGTTTTAGGATGACTGGTTTACAGGAGTTTAAAAGAAACCCAGTTTAAATATACATTAGACTTCATTCAAAATGCTATTGCATCCTTTGTCAGTCTCCTTTGTTGTGGGACAAAGCAGGAGCTCTGACCCATCAAAGCAAGCTCGTTAGCACGCTTGGCTATAAGTGCAATAAGGAACATATGGAAAATCTTGCTAATCTTGTTGTCCCCAGTCCTTTCAAAGGCAAGAAGATGTAAACTTGCTGGCACTAAAACAAGATGTAATGTGAGTTTATTTCCATAAAGCTGTAAAAATGACATCAAGCAGTCCAATAATGCCATCAAAGCCATAGGAATTCATTTTTTTTCAGATATTTACAAATTCCACAGTGGCTGTAAAGGTTTCGAACATCATTTATGTTAGATGAGGACACTGATAAAAGAAAACATATGAGCACATTTATGGTATTTTACGACCAAGATTTGCATGTATAGTGCCTTTCTGTTCATTATATATGGCTCTCTACATGAGACTTTCCAGTAAATCCATAATGGAAGGCTGCTGATAAATAAAAACTTAGATGATGAGGACCAATAAAAGCAATAGATTTTAAGACAGATTTAAAATGGGACGGGGAAGAAATTTTTATATCAGTTTCAACAACAAGTACTAGATCTAAGCAGGAGATGCTAACAATCATAGTGGAAGGGAAGGGAGATGAAAGTAAAGAATATTAACACTACGGTAGCACATGGCAGAGTTTGCAGAGGTAAAGAATGAGTGGCCCCCACAAAAAAGCCACAGTAGCTTTGCAAAGTAAGGAATAACGGGCAAGATCTTCAGCACATGTAAAGCTGTGTTGAATTGTGCATGTGATATGCTGGATTGTGGATTTGAAAACAAGATTGTAACACGATTCACACACACAAATTGAGCATGCACTTGCAGCACAGTTGACATCTAAGGCCAGATACTCAGCTGGTGTGTATTAACGTACCTCCACAGAAGTCAATGGCATTAGGTTGATTTACAGCAGCTGAGGATCTGGCCTAAAATGGTTCCTTCCATCTATGCACAGGTGCACCGGAGGGTGAGCCTGATTACAGGGCACGTTCCATGCTGTTGAATTTTGGATGAGTTGAAATCTGGCAATGTTTTTCAATCCAAGTAGCAGGCTTTAGCAATAACTTAGCCAAGATGTAAAGAATGATAGACCAGATTCTCACCAAGGGAAGGTTACAAACAAGCGCATAGTGTTTCAGAGATATTTATGGACCTCACATACCAATATTTTTCCAAATACTGTGTAGCTTTGCTCTCCAAAATACAATGTGAGTGTTTTTCTATAGAAGTTCCTCAGTTGGGACCCAAAGTGACCATCTGCTGAGCACTCGGCCTCTGGCTTATATGAGCTAAGCTAGCTGAACCAGTGGTTGAAGCAGAAGTATCTATGCCAGCCCTGTTGAGTGGGGTTAAGAGCCCTTGTAAGTTGTCCACACTAGCGTTGTTCTAAACCATTTCAATTGCTCTGCCCTTTGGTCATCCATTGCGCCGCTCCTAGAAGCAGTATGTTCTGGGACACTTTGAAAGGCCATTGGTTAACTGTGGGACAACTAGTTGAATTGTTTCAGCTAGTCTGTACTCAAATTCTCATTAAAAATTAAACTGAAACAATGTCCAAATGGTCTTTAGCCCTGCTGAAGCATCATCTGTGTCAAATGCTACTGTTCCGCCTGCAAACTGTTTGGAGCACTTCTCTGTGCAGATGTGAGGTGCTTTACAATTGTAGGAGGGGGAACAAACTGGACTTAGCGTGGTGCACTTGCACACTGTAGACCAGACGGGCAGTCTCGCCAGGTTTGAGGCACGCGGCAGAGGAAGTGCAGAGAAGTACCCACCATTGCTGTTTTGTGGTTAAAACAGAGGCTTTGATCTCTAGGCCTGGCACTCTAACACCTTTGGCATGCGCTGTATTTTACAGAGCTTTTTATTTGCCTTTTACATTATGTCAGGCACCTGAGGCATTAGCTGATGGCTAGATGCCAGATACACGTAATTATCATTATTACTATTTATTCAGAAAGGAGTTATTTTCTTGTTGACGGCTGAAGAAACATTGCCCGGGGCACAGACTGATCACAGGACAGCCACAACATATGAAGCCACTGCTAATCAGGGATAAAAATTCCACATAGCCTGGAGTTCCACGGTTTACCAGGGAATGGTTAGAGCTAAAGAAACCAGCCACGTCAACGCTGAATCGTAGCTGACTTGTGACTCAAACACTGAGGAGTGAAAGCTATACCGGGGACTCAGCCTCCCAATACAGGTAGTTGAGCTTGCAGTGGATTCATTCAATGGGGTTTTTGAGAAAACAAATAGAATTCTATAGAAAGTATTGTAAAAAAAATCTATATTTAATGGCAAATGAGGGCTAGAGGCCATTTACACTAAGGCCTCTTTACATCACTCTGGTAGTTTAAAAGGACCTTAAAATAACTGAATGGTCCCTTTACATTACCAGTGTGGACTGAGAATCAGGCCCTGGGCCTCTATCTGCAGAATTCTTTAAAGCACCCAGTGGAATACAGAATTCTATCCTTATGGACTCGCTTCTCTGATGAACTGAGATTTTGTCTGTACAACTTGTCAATTCTGGTTGATATTGTGAAGTTGTATTAAAAAAAAAACCCCTGCTGTGTCATAAATGCCTACAAATATATGGCCCCACCATTGCTGACAGGTTCTGTAGCATCAACGCACCAGGCAGATACCATGGGGGGGGATGCTTAGGACTCAGTGAAGCTATTTACAGGAGAATACCTGGACAGTGGGTGAGCTGCTTCCTCAGCAAACCAGCTTTAACTTAACTCCCTGAAGGGAGCAATGGAAAGTTGCCCAAATGACAGAATAAAGGAATGCGGAGGGTTGAAATAGCAAACCAAAGAAGAAGCCGGGGGCAGGGGAAAGCAAGGTCACAGCAGCTGGGTAAGGGGATCTAGGAGGGAGAGCTCACCCCAGTGTGTAACAGCCTGCACTGGGCAGGGGACAGTCTATCTGCCTTCCTGGATACCAATGATCCCAAAGGATTTCCAAGGGAAAGATGAGACAGAAAAAGGGATGTGTGCAATGTTTGTGTTAGTACGATCTGTACTTCGCATGGTTAAGTATGAGAGCATAAAGGTGTTTAAACCAGAAGCTTTGCACCTTTAGGGTGGAGTTCTGGGAGAGAGAGAGTTTGGTTACGTAACTGTAGTGGCTTTGTGGGGGTCAGTGCTTCATGTGGCTTTTCTGTTAAGGGGAAGCAAACTGAGAGGCAGAGCTCAAAATGTATCAAGATGTGAAGAGAGAAGCCAGGGCTGCAACTGGAGACTCCAGAAGCTTGAAAGTTGGGCAGAGAGGGAATCCAGAGCAGCACAGACTGACTCCACTCACAGCAGTCCTAGTGGGTGGCCAGCAGGGGGTGCTTGCTAGAATCTGTGACCACTTCTATAGCCTGATTTAATAAAATAGAAAACCTGTTGTGCTCTCTTAATAGGCCTGGCAGAACCTGATGCCTGTTATTGTGATGCATAATATGTTTTAAGTGTTTTTTTGTACTTATGTGGGGGTGTCAGACAATAGTTAAATGACAGATGTTGAGATTCAAAAAGTTAAATGTTTCAGAACCATTTAAACACAAACGGACAACGTCAAGTGTCAAAATACACAAAGTAAATATCCTTAAACCAAACTAAGTTATCGAGCAGGTGGAGTAAGAAAAATGCTATCTGGTAATTTCAGTTATCAGTGGAAATATTTAGGGTCAGCTTGTGTGTATGGTGAAAATGGATTTTTACCAATAGGCTTGGAAGGGTTAGATTTCTATCACATTTTAAAGCCCTCTTTATGCCTACAGTTTGTGTGCAATGATGTCATTTAGGAGTTAAATTATGATATTTAGGCAGCCCGGTAATTAAGGGTGGGGTTTTCAAAAGTGCGCAACATTGGCCTGAAGGCTCCCAGTGACTTCAGCGAGAGCAGAGTTTGCTCAACGCTGAGCACTTCTGAAAATCCAATGCAGGTGTTCAGTTGTATCAGCTGTGCCCATAAATATTTGGAGTCACAACCAAGGGAGGTGGAGAGATAGGAGGGAAGGTAGTGAGTCAGCAGTGGGGGTAACAGGCTCCAGGCTGGGAAGGAGAGTTCCAGGGCTTCCTGCCTTCTCCCTGGTCCAGTCCCAGGCTTTATGGCAGCCACAACACCCCCTCTGGGTCCCACTCTCACCTCAGCCCTCCCCCAGCCATGTGAGCTGCCCAGAATATTTCTATTACAGGGGTGCTAGCCACCCCCCACCTGGTTCTGCTGTCCCTGATCAGAACTGCAATTATCTGCAAAACTGCGCGCACTAAAAGGGAGACTGGGTTGAGGCGATGTTGAAAATTGGACCCAATGTAGTCAGAAAATGAATCCTACGTTGACTTATCTCATTCCAGGCTTGGAAAAGAGAAATATAAGAGAATAAAAGGATCAAGAGTGGGATAAGACATAAAATGCCAGCGTAATCAGGAAAGGGAATGTTACCCACAATCGGTAAAGCAAACTTATACCCTGTAAGTGACGGAGGGCAATAGCTCCAGGGAGAAGCAATGAGCTTGGCACAACTAATTTTCTGTAGGAAAGAAACAGAACTGACCCCTCATCTTCCTATGGCCAATCCACCGTAAAGCCAGGGAGTTTGCAAGGCTCTCTTTCCAAGGGAATGCTGGGCGCTGATCAGCACTGAAGTTACTCAGGAATCGGTATATCAACCTACTTGTCTGACAATGATCTCAGTCTCCAGTACTTTGCATCATGGATTCTTCTGATTGTAATGGTTAGCGGCAGCAGACCAGGGTAAAACTCCATTTTCTACATCAGTGGTTCTCAGTCTGGGGTATGTGTACATCAGCTCATCTAGCTATTTGCCTAGTTTTACGGCAGGCTCCGTAAAAAGCACTAGTGAGGCCAGTACAAACTAAAATTTCATACTGACCATGACTTGTTTATACTGCTCTATATACTACACACTGAAATGTAAGTACAATATTTATATTCCATGGTAAAAATGAGAAAGTAAGCAATTTTTCAGTAATAGTGTGGCTGTGACACGTTTGTATGTTTGTCTGATTTTGTAAGCAAGTACTTTTCAAGTCAGTTAAAATTTAGGGGTACACAAATCAGTCTTCTGAAAGGGGGATAGTGGTCTGGAAAAATTGAGAGCAACTGCCCCACATCTTATAAAAGCAATTTTTTAGCTAACTAAAATGATGATTGTGACATTGCAGTCTGTATAATTTTATAAAAATATGCTAATGAGTGAATATAATGTAACTGGAATATGCTTCATACAAAAGATCTCTTGTAAGGTATCATCACGAAGCTTGTAATCTAATGAGTGTGGTCATCCTATTTGTATAAATGTACCACTCTTGTATCTGAAACTAGAAATATGAAATATAACTCTGAGGCCTATTGTGATTATGCAAAGTGGAGGCCATTAATGGTGGTTTGGAATCTTGATGACTCCCATTAACCAGGACCATTGTCTGCAGATGGCTCTGTTTTACCTGTATACCTGTGTGCTGGCAAGTGGGCAATGAAGTCTTGCAGTGACGTGTGATCATGTCACCGGAACTGGAATCCATCTTTAACCTGGTATCTTTCCATTGAGAAGGAGGGGTGGGAATCCAGAGAGGGACAAAGGATTCCTGCCTTATGCAAAAGATATATAAAGGGGTGGAACAGAACAAAGGGAGGAGAGGAGCCATCATGAAGAATCCCCCAGCTACCACCTGAGCTGGAACAAGAGCTGTACCAGGAGAAAGAATTGTGCCCAGGCCTAGAAGGTGTCCAGTCTGAGGAAAAAACTTACTGAAGCATCTCTGAGGATGAGAGTATCTGTATTCAGTTTGATTAGACATAGATTTGTGCATTTTATTTTGCTTGGTGACTTACTTTGTTCTGTCTGTTACTACTTGGAACCACTTCAATCCTACTTTCTGCATTTAATAACATCACTTTCTACTTATTAATTAACTCAGAGTATATATTAATACCTGGGGGAGCAAACAACTGTGCATCTCTCTCTATCAGTGTTATAGAGGGCAAACAATTTATGAGTTTACCCTGTATAAGCTTTATTTGGGTTTAGACCCCTTTGGGAGTTGGGCAACAGGACAGGAACACTTCTGTTAGCTGCTTTCAGGTAAACCTGCAGCTTTGTGGCAAGTAATTCATACCCTGGGTCTTTGTTGGAGCAGACCGGAGTGTCTGGCTCAGCCAGACAGGGTGAGGGGGTCCCAAACTGGCAGGGAAGGCAGGAGCAGAGGTAGTCTTGGTACATTGGGTGACAGCTCCCAAGAGGGTTTCTGTGATCCAACCCGTCACAATGATCTTACAGGTAAAACTGTAATAGTCATGTACTCCTTAAATCACAACAGCAGGATGCGTGTATGGGAGGGTAATGGTAGTAACAGGCCGACATCATATATAAGAGTTAGGAATAGAATGAATAGCAACTCACCTTAATATAGACACATTTGGTTTCCTGAACACAGTTAATAGCTGGCTAATGCTGCAACTCAAGACTTGAGAGGATGCTGTTCATGCAGAACATAGGACACAGACAGCAGGATCACATTTCATGGTGTAATAAAAGCATGGGAGAGATTAAGACTGTGAGTTTTAAGTGTATTGTGACCAGAGCATATTGTCCTTTGAGGGGAAATGTGCTACAGCTAGAGTGCTCCATCTTAGAATAAACCAATCCCTAGAAAATGGCCTTTGGAGCTGCTCGAGTCCAACATTACTCTTCATTTTCACTGGCTGTGCTTCTTAGCTGGGTGGAATCCAGTCAGTGGGGATGAGTGTGTTTTCTTACTGCAGCATATCCATCTCTACCTCTTCAAGCCTTTCTTTGGGAAATAAACCCTCTCCCCAGTTGTTTTCATGCAGCGGGCACCAATGCACCACATGCACATTCTTATGGGTGGCACTTCATCAGCAGAGTGACCGCTGAATGTTAAAGGGGGATTTGGAAGTGGAGGGGATCACTTCAGCTATTGGGTTCCTGAGCCATCTCTCTAAGGCACGTGTCAGATAAGGCTGTAACTTTATAATCTACCTTGTCAAAGGGGCAGCAGGTAGCTGCATGGCCCCAGGAGTCCCACTTCCTTCCCTGCTCTCCCCTTTTGCTGCTTGTGAAGCCCTGTACTCCTCTTATCCTAGAGCAGCTCACTTCACCGCTCAGCTTGCCAGCTACTCTGCCCAATGAGTGGGCCAGAGGCAGGGAGCTTGCACTCCTCCACCTCTGTTCACTCACTAGCCCACAGCAGGCAGTATTGGATGAGTAGCTTTTGTTTTTCCCACTACAGCCACTCATAACCTGGGCAGGGATGGGGGTCGGGGCTATGGGCTCAGTCACGGCCTATTAAAGTGCACACAGAGGCTCCAATCCTGCATTTTTCAAAAGCAGCCAGGGGACTTAAAATCCTGTCACTTGCATAGGTGCTGGAACTAGGGGTGCTGCCGTACCCCCAGCTTGAAATGGTTTCCATCATAGAGAGGCTCTGCAGTTTGGTGCAATGGCTCTCAGTAACCCCACTGTACAAATTGTTCCAGTGCTGGTGATCACTTCTGAAAATCTTACCCTTAAGCTTCAAGTCAGTGAAACCACTAACGTACCATGGTTAAAGTTAACCATATGCTTCAAGCTTTGCTGGCTTGATGCCTTAATATAGCTCTACCTCATTCGCTGTATATTGCCTTAGAAAGTAGAAAACTCTGTGCACTTAGCCCAAAGTGTTTCATGATAACTTTTGATGCCCAGCACCTTGAGTTTTCAGTAGCACAAGTCGGCATTCACTGAGTGCAGACCTTGTGTTGGAGATAAGGATGGGGTGGTGTCTGAGCAAATTGTTCTAGGTTATGGCATCTTTTTCTTTCAAAGAAACCTAGAAAATGTCATTAACAAATCGATACTAAGACTACATGGTTAAGCATTCACGTGAGAAATGTCAATGGTAAGGGTGCACTTACAATCTGAACTGCAGCCAGGAACAGATTATGATGCAGTCCTATATACATGATCATGTACTGCTCAAATATGACAAACATTCTTTTTGCTCCTGCAGCACTGCACGATGAACAGTGAATGAGGCTACAGAGCAACATTTGATTTACCTCTCATTTCTAGAAGTTACATTTGTTATCTTTGACCAGTGTACAAAATGTATCACACGGAAGTGGAAGATTGTCCATCTGCATAAAGTGCTGCAGGGAAATAAGTATTAACATTACATTGTATCTGTGCGAGGAACAGCATGTAGTTGTGCCCTTGAAAACTGTAATCTCCTGCCTGTTCCTGCTACATGCCAATCTGCTCCTGAGAACCACTGAGCACTTTCAGAGCTCAGGGAAACCCCTGTGACTTGTGATAAAGCACCAGAGCTGGGGTATATAAAGTCTGGGCTGGCTCCAGCTCTTTTGCCACCCCAAGCGGCGAAGGGAAGGAAAAAAAACAAAAAAAGCCGTGATCGCCGGCACTTCGACGGCAGCTCAGCCACCCCACTGCATTCTTCGGCGGCAATGCGGCGGCTGGACCTTTACTCCGAGAGGGACTGAGAGACCCGCCGCCGAATTGCCACCAAAGACCCAGACGTGCTGCCCCTCCCATTGGCCGCCCCAAGTACCTGCTTGTTTCGCTGGTGCCTGGAGCCGACCCTGTATAATGTAGACACAAAGGGACAGCATTTAAGTTACACCTGCATTCCTAAGCAGGAATTTCCTGACATTTGAGCGCTTCACTGCAATGCTGGAGTGAAAAACACTGAGTGTTGCCTCCTTCTGAAGTTGGTGGTAAAACAGTCTTCTCTTAGGCATTTAGGGTGGGAGCCACAAAGGGGCTTTCATTGGCGTTGCAACACTGATGGTCACAGGACTTAACTTTTACTCACAGTAACAACCGTGCAATGCACCAAAGCCAGTTTAAGTGCCTAAGCTCCCTGGACAATGAATGGGGAGGCACCTTAGAATTTGGTCCACAGAAGGCAGCTGCCTAGATGAGGAGCTGCCTAAACTATCCAATGGGAGATGCCGACAGGAGAGGTGTGTTGCAGGTGACCCTTTCACAGTGAGGGGAGGGGCTTAAGTCCTAGCTCTGCTTAGTGATCCACAAACAGCAACCAGCGGCATGGAGTGAGGCAGCGTAGGCACCTCTGGTGGGAATGAGTTAGGTGCCTGCCTTGCTCTACACAAAGACATCTGGAGGTGATGGAAGCTGCTATTGCCAAACTTACAACTTTTAGCCTAGTTAGAGGACTTGCCTGGACTGTGGGAGACCCAGATTCAATCCCCTCCCTGCACCCCACCCTTTCTGCTAGTGGGTGAGAAAGGATTTGAACAGGTGTCTCCCACCACTGAGGGCTCTAACCACTGAGCTATGGGATATTCTGATGTGGGGCTTCATTCATCTCTCCTGCTGAAGCTCTTCCATTGTGGATAAATAGGAAGAGTGATTGGAACTGGGGAACTGGACCTTGGGTCCCTCACCTCACCTAATCACTGGACTATGGAGTCATTTACCCCTGCCCCAAGCCCAACGTCTAGATCCGTATTTATCCATAGGGAATGGATCCAATCCAGTAGATGGCCTCTGGATCGGGCCCTGCACGTAACTTGGGTGGCCGAACATCTGTCTTCCCCCAGTTTAGAATCGCTCAGGGACTTAGGCAGGAGAGAGGCATCTGAATGCCTGAAGGGAGACAGCAGCATGCATGCCCAGAGGCAGAAACATAGGCACCAAGGGAACTTTTGTCCTGACAACATAGGCACCAATTGAGTTTAGGCACCTACAGGGTTTGCTGGGAATTTTGTGGACTGTAATGGAGCCAAAACTGGGCATTAAGCACCTCGTGTACATGTGTCCTCTGTTCCTATAGTACCAAAGCCCCTCACAATTTTCAATTTCTTTATCCTTGGTAGCTCTGAGAGAAAGGGAAGTATAACTATGATCCTCACTTTACTGATATGAAACTGAGGCAGAGTGAGACCAAGTGACATGCCAAAGGTTACCCAAGAAGCACATGACAGAGCATGGAATTAAACCTGCTCTTCTGGGCCCCACTCACTGGACAATGAAGCCAATGCTGAGCGCTCTTGAAAAGCTCATCTAGTATTTTCTTCATGTAGCCTCTTTTGTAATGCTTTTAATATGTCTCCCTGATGAAGGCATGCAGCAAAATAAATCAATACACCACCACTCTTTAAAGGAGAACTGACATGCTGTTTAAAACGTAATTAGTTTAAAAAACTGTTAGAGATTTCAAATCATGAACAGAACATACATGGATAGGGCAACATTGCACATAACTTAAGCTAAATGCTGCATCTATACAACACTAAGGATGAGATTTTAATTGGTTATAACTTTAATAGATTTAATTCAGTTGCCGTGGAATGAGAATTTTAATTGCTTATTTTAATTGATTTCATTCAGTTACTATGGTAACCTGCTCTTTTCAGTATATGCATTGTAATACAATCTTATGGGCTCACACAATGAGGCAATGTGACATACCAGGCGTACAATGTATAACACTAGATATATTACAGTGTGTGTGTGTGTTTTATAGGCGAAGTAATAGTGACACATTGGTTAAGGCTGCCTAACATTTTCCATTATGTAGCCTACAGAGACGATGCTTGCTTATGTTAAATAGAAATTTGCTGAAATGTAAGTAGAGAAGAGGTTTTTGGGCTAAGGCCTAATCAGATACCAGTGAAGTGAGACAATTCAGAGGCAAGTTAGAGATAAGTTAGGACATAAGCCCAGGCCATTGTGTAGGCATGTTTTTGGTTTTAACCAGGGTTTTAGACAAACTGTGGCCACGTCTACACTACAGGATAATATCAAATTAGCTAAAATCGGTTTTATAAAACTGATATTATAAATTCGATTTCATGCGGCCACACTAGGCACAGTAATTCGGCATTGTGCGTTCATGGTCTGAGGCTAACGTCGATTTCTGAAGCGTTGCATTGTGGGTAGCTCTTCCGTAGCTATCCCATAGTTCCCGCAGTCTCCCCTGCCCCTTGGAATTCTGGGTTGAATCATTATTGTCACGGGTGGTTCTGGGTAAATGTCGTCAGTCATTCCTTCCTCTGGGAAATCAGCTGACAATCCTTCGGCGCGCTTTTCGCCTGGATTCCCTGGCAGAAAAACAGCATAGAGCGGCAACAAATGGGCCGTTTCGAGCGTTTTTTTTTTTCCAGACCGTATGTTAAGCTGGATGCCGCGACATAGAGCATACATACCCAGCGCTCATCCAGCAGCATTCACTTGCTTTTAGCAATGATAGCAAGATGGTACCGTGTCTGTAACCCGTCTACTGCCAGGTAGAAATGCAATGAGATGACGGTTATCTCTCCCCCTATGTACTGCCGCTGCTATCATGAGTCCGCTGGCTGAATCCAGGCAGCAGCGCAAGGACGCAAACATATGGGATTGCTCACTTGGGATGAGTCCAATCCCTCCCTTAGGTTTTCTAAAATAGAGTCAGTTCTGCTGAGAATAGGGGCAAGTGTATTAGAGGCGTGTGTTCGAGCACACTGCTCTGTCAGCTATTCCACAGGGGGTCCCCTGCAAAACAACCCACCGTTGTTCCCTCCTCCCCAACCTATCCTGGGATACCGTGGCGGTCCTGACCATTTGTGTCATGAAGTTACACGAATGCGGAATAGAAACACTGGTGTTTAGTGAATAATGAGGGGAGCGCCTCCGGCGCGCATGCATCGTCAGGCGGACTTAGCGGGTGGGGGAGGCGAGCCAGCATGCTGCTGCTATGACAGTCCAGGCAGATATAATTTTTTTTTCACAGGAACGGGAGGGGTGAACCAGTTGCTAGTGAAGTGGTTATTAGCCTTCTTATCCTATGTTAGTGGGAGTAACCAGCCATGTGGCTCGATACACATGTAGTTATATCATGAGGAGCGGTTCTATCCTATTGCACCGTCTACACCAGGGAGGGAGGAGGGCAGGGAGCGGTTACTGCTCTTCACGCTGCGATCGCGTTCTCCGCAGCAGTCTCACATAGAGGGTGACTTGAAGTCGTCAAGAATTTCTTTCTTTTCTTTCCATGGTGGGAGGGCGGAAGCAAACTAGGAGGAGTGTTCCCTGAACACGCCAGACACTGTGTATTGAACCATGGCATGTGGGGTAGCCAGATGCAATAATTTTCGAGGACTGCATGTGGGACTTGAGCTGTGGGATGCTGGGTCCCAGTATCCTCATCCGAGCGGTCCATTTGAGCCTCTGCTTCCTATTACGCTTGTCCGCAGCTGTTACTCGAGTTTTTTTTCAAACGCGTTGGCTTCATTTCTGATACGGAGTCTCTGATACAACAGTTGTCTCCCCATACAGCAGATCGGAGTCTAGTATCTCCGTACGTCTGCGTGGAGTCTTTTGGATTTTGGACTGCATCGCACACGTGGCTGCGAGTCCTACGGCGAGGCAACAGGAAATGTAATTCACAAGTTCGTGGGCTTTTCTGTTTACCTGCCCGCTGCATCCGAGTTCAGATTGCTGTCCAGAGCGGTCAGTGGTGCACTGTGGGATACCGCCCGGAGGCCAATAATGTCGATTTCCGTCCACACTAATCGTAATCCGATATGTTAATATCGAATTTAGCGCTACTCCTCTCGGGGTGGAGTACAGAAATCGATTTAAAGAGCCCTTTATATCGATATAAAGGGAGTTGTAGTGTGGACGGGTACAGCGTTAAATCGATTTAACACTCTTTAAATCGATTTAAACGCGTAGTGTAGACCAGGCCTGTGAATGTTATCGATTTTGATAGTTATTGGAATAACATGTACGCAGATGTTAATTAAGAAGACATTTAACGTTAAATGGCCAAGGAGAAAATACTGGTAATGGAAATATAGAGATGGTAAAAAGATAGGCTAAATGCTAACTAATTACGGGGTGTTATAAGTGATTATACAAAGGGTAATATGCTAATTTTAGATTAGCGCACTCATCCATGAGCAACTTACTGTTAGAGAAAGGATTATATACCCATTCTTCTCATCCAGGGACAGAATACTCCTGCATGCACCATTTCATCTTAGAATGTGAGTATTAAAGCAACATATGGTTATATTGTAAAGTGTGTTTGCTTTATTATTTTATTTACAATAAAGTCTTTAATTCTTGCACTCGTGTCATTCACAGTCCTCCACTAAATTAAATTGTCTCTAACTACTCTGGAGCCTCCAACCTTAAAGAGTTCAGTTAGGTTCTGTTCCTTATCTTCAAACTATTAACTGTGAATACACAAATCAAGGTTAGAATTACAAGGCTCTATTTTCATTTGCTGACAAATTTGAACAGATCAAACTCATGATTTCTGTGCTTTGCCTCTGGGTTAGGTCAGGGTTTGGGTCTTTCGTCACATTCTTTTAAGACTGAATAGGTTTTTTGGGGGGCAATCATGTTTGAGAATGAAGTTCGTTATGGTAATCTGATGAGTGTATTTTAAATAAATACAACTATATAGTCTGAACATTTTCTTGAATAGCTTTTTTCTTATCAGGGGCTTGGAGTCACCACTTGAAATGTAGTAGGGAAGAGAGTGGGGTCAGAGAGATGCCCTTTGCTATTTCTGAAAACTTATTTAGATTTGGCTAAATATAAGACACTGAAAATACCCTTTGCGCATGCTCAGTACGGTTTGCTTTTAATTTGCTGATTGTTCCACCTCCATTGCCCAGTCTCTTGCATTACATGCATATAAAACACACAAGGCATAAATTCAGAGGTCACAAGCCAAACCGATCCTTCCCTTATTTTACTTAAATGTCACCTATCCTAGACAGCCACATTTTTCTGGCCTTTAAGTGGCTACTTAAAATCTGTTAACAGTCAGCTCTCAAGGGCACTGGATTTCATGGAATGTTACACATATGGGGTGAATCTGGAACCATTCAGGAGTGGCAAGGGAGAGTCCCCCTCCATATATTCTGGGGAATGTCTACTAAACTTGGAACCAGGGACCTTAAATTCAGGTCTTACCTCTAATGCACTCAGTGTACTTCATAGCCCTGATTACTGGCTAAGATTGCATACATCTGCCTCGGAAGGTGGTCAAATATCAGTGCTCCCCTCTGGGCTGTACATCACCTTGGGAGACTTGGCCTTTTTTGTCATACCTTGGCTTGTAATTAGATTGTAAGATCTTTGGGGCTGGCCAGCATTTTCCATGTGGTTACACTGTGCCTTCCACAACACGGCTCTGATCCCTGACTGGGGTCACTAGCTATTTCCACAAGTAAATTATTAGCATTGTTTGTATAACAGCAGAAGCTAGAAAGCCTAGCTGAGATCAGGACCCTATTGTGCTAGGCAGGGTACATACACCCAGAAAAGATGGTCTTAGCCCAAAACAGCTTTTCATCTGAATGGATGAAAGCAGGGCTAGGAGAAAGGAAGTAGGAAACTACAGGCTGTGTTTCTGCCCGGGGCCTAGAAAACAGCTGTTCTGTTCCTAATACAATCACAATAAAGTGTCTCTGCCAGGAGGCCAGAGGTTGAATGGGCACATGGACTGTACTGCCTACTCTTAATCCTTAGATATGCTTACTACAAGGAGGTTAAAGCAGACCGTTTAAAGCAGCAGCCTGAGACATTTTTTGACAAATAGAACTTGACTTTCCAGAACTACCAATACCCTATGTTTAAGGCAAGTGCCTTTACTTTCCATGAGTTTTTCAGTAAGGCAAAGCTACAATAAAACATTTACATATTCAGAATCAGTTTAATATTAAACAAACCTGACTAAGGCTTCTGGCTTGCAGGCTGGGAAGGCTGCCTCCTCTCAGTACACTAAAAGAGTAACAATTTCTAAATACCTATCTTCTTTTTTAGCACTTCTCTGTGTCCATACTGTGACAAAGTCACACCTGACCCCTATAAGAGTGTGGTGGAATGTAGATATATCAGCCTTACAATAGTGAAGGCCATTTTCCCCATGAGCTGAAAAGGTTACCTCATGTTAACAAGGCCCACCTGAGTCCAATTAAGGGCTGCCTGTGACCTTTACAAACCCCTCTTTTGATGGCAGAGGGGAGGAGAGAAAAGAAATGATAAAAGCTGCAGCAGGGAGAAAAGTCTGATCCCTTTCCTATAGGGGAAGCAACTAAGCTAACTCCTGTTTGAGGAAGGACTGGCACCCAGAAGCCAGCATAGTAAGGCAACACCCCAGAGAATGGGCAGGGAAAGGTATCCCCTCTTTAAGTTAGTATTTCTCAGCCAAACAAAAGAAACAACTTGGAACTACCAGAAAGTCCACTTTGTAAATACTGAAAAATAAACCAGAGAGGAATATTAAAAAACAAACAAAAAACAAAAAAACCCAACAACCCACTCCAGAGTCAGACTGATTTACTCCAGGCCCCCACCGCCAAAGGGAGAAATGCTGATGCCAATGAGGTACGTTGCCATAGTACTTGGTGTGAAAGCTTTTCCATTACAAGGACAATCCATGTATTATTATACCACAATCCCATAGGAGAAGTCACATTTTTCCAATGTGAAAGTCTTGCTGCTAACAGTAAAATTACTCATTCTATTTAAAATCCTTCACTGCAGAATTAAGTAAAATCAGGAGATCTTGAGGAAGTTGCCATTTTGTCATAAAATGAACCTCTAACTTCCTCCCCAAACTATTTATTTCCTGAACACAAACACTACAGGTGCAAGCATGCTCCCCTTGGACATATTTCTCAAAAATTCATAAAATGTCATTTTTTCAGTACAAAGCTCTCTCCCTTGGGTGGTAGAAACAGCAGTAGACCCAGTCTTCTAAACACTGGAGAAGTCTTGCAAACAGATGCAACAATTTGAGCATCTCAAAACAGTTGTTTACCACTACTTCACTCCTGTGACATCAGTAAGCATAATTACTGCTCCTGCTATAATTTTTAGCTATTTAACTATTCCTGTTTGCATGCACATATACTCGGAACATTATAGAATGAGGGCACAGCAAATTTAAAATCCATTTTTGTTGAAATTCCAAGAACTTGAGGCTGCAGAATGTAGCAACTTGGGGGTGGTTTTTTCACGGCATATATGAATGAACTAATAGACTTACTTCATGGGTCAGTCTATGGATTTCTGTTCAAAGTCTAGCTGCCTCTGGTTGAAGGCCAGTGGCCTAGTTGTCATCAATGCCAAGGCCTTGAGTTTGAGCAAAACTTATCTTGAGTTTTAGGAAAGCTGTTTAAGATAAGAGTTGAAGGTTATTGAAAACCAAGATCTTAATATGCTTAATGTAGAAAATGAGAGACAGTCATATGCAATAATGCTATCATATTCTGAATAATTTGGTTTAGGCACATAGGCTAGCAGCCATCTTATGCAATTCATGCTAGAACCATCTAAACACACTGTTCAGAAGACAGGCTAAGTGACATGTGGTATGAATATACAACACACTGATAGGGGAAAAGGGAACTTAGTGTAGAAGTCAATGTTAGGATATAGATATTCAGGTCTATCTGTAAAGGCCTATACTTTAAGAATTTAGGTATATGTTTATCATTTAGCTAGTTATAAAGGTATAAAAGAATAAAAAATCACTGTCTGCTTGTGTAAGGGCCTTCTCTCACTGTGACAGTCTGAGGCCCTGTTCTTAAACTAAGGCCTTTGGCTAAGCAGTGGGAGCAGCCATAAGCTGGAAAGCGTATGGTCATGTATGTCCTCACACATTTCAAGCCAGTCTCACTGAAATGAGGCAATCTAGAGCTGCTAGAAAGGTGACCTGATCTATCACCTCCAGATAAAGGGAAGAACCTAGAAGATGTAAAAGGAAATTTAGTTTGATGGTTTTCTGTTTGTTAAGAACTCACTTATCAATAGACATAGTTGGGAAACCCTTATGTCTGTAGATGTAGTTGTGAAATCCTCACTGCTGTATTGTTTTGTCAGAGTTCCCACTTTGCTATTATTTGCATGCTCTGTCTGGTTCTGTGATTGTTTGTCTGCTGTATAATTCATTTTGCTGGGTGTATAATGAAGGTGGTGAGATATAATTGGTTAGCTAATCATGTTACATTATGTTAGGATTGGTTAGGTAATTTCAGTAAAATGATTGATTAAAGGTATAGCTGAGAATATTATATAAATTAGGGGCAAACAGGAAGATGGGACTTGAAAATAAGGAAAAAGGAACTTGGATTTAAGCTTGCTGGAAGTTCACCCCAATAAACATCTAACTTTTTGCACCTTCAGACTTTGAGTATTGTTGCTGTCTCTTCTCACAAGGACCAGGGAAGTGGAAGGGTGAAGGAATAAGCCCTCTAACAGTCAAGTCACCCAGTAGCCTAGAACAGAGCAGTAATCATAACCTAATTCTGTTAACTCGCAGAAGCTATAGTAAAGTTGATATTGTTACAGTGCTAGGAAAGAATGCCCAACTCCATCTAGAACATTAGTAGTGTCAGTTCCAGGACTCTGAGATACAGTGGTGATAGTGGTAGGCTGACAGCAACTAGAATTAGATAAATTCATGGAGGATAGGTCCATCACCGGCTATTAGCCAAGACGGCCATGGATGCAACCCCACGCTCGGGCATCCCTAAGCCTCTGACTGACAGAAGCTGGGAGTGGACAATGGGGGAGGGATCACTCAATAATTGCCCTGTTCTATTCATACCCTCTGAAGCACATGACACTGGCCCCTGTCAGAAGACAGGCTACCAGGCTAGACAGATCATTTTTCTGACCCCATATGACTGTTCTTATGTAATGGTGTACAAAGTCTAAAAACATTAAGAAAAAAGACTGAGCAAAGAGGAATTAGCTGATCTTGTTTTCTTTGCCAAAGGAGAAGCCAATCTGTGACTGGAATTTTCTTAGGTTGGGTTTTCCCCCTGTGATTAAATAAGAACTTAGTTAAGCAAACTCACTATGTAGGGCCATTTTAGAAATCTTTTAAACAATTCTTTAGTATGTTACAATTCATGAATCAAAACAGGTATCAAAAGTCTAGTTAGCTAGGTTCTTACTGGAGACCCAATCTATAAAAATCTAGGATATAAAAGGACAATATTTTCCTTTAAGGCTTTTCTGAAAAGCCTTAAATAGTCCATGTAGAAAAGTTTCAAACCAAGACAGCGTTTCAGTATATAGAGCAGCTGATATAACTTCACGATAAGTCTTTGATTGCAATAGATTTACACAAACAGAAATACAACTGCTTTATTTTTATTCTGAAATGAAGCAAAACAGTAGGTTGGGATTCAGAAAATATCTTGTTGGATGTTGAGGCCTGCTGCAGAAAAAGCAAGACTTCAATAGACAGTATTTGTATCATACAGAACAAACAATAAATTAATATCCACATGCAAGCTACCTACAGAAAGTTACATACACAATGTAAAAAAATACAGTACTTTTTTGTTCATTTAAAGTTAAGATTTTTCTGTACATTTTTTAAATTTACATTTTTTTATACATTTTGTAAACTTTTGTATAAGTTTATAAAACTGAAAGAATATAACATTTAGGAACTTATGTCACCATTCACATCTGCACATCCTAGAAAGATGTTTACTTCTACAAACATTAAACTTCAGCGTGTCGTTTTTTTGCCCCTTCACCTTTTTATGTTGGCACTACCACACATGTACCGTTATTCTCTAGAGTGAATTTCCTCTTTTCCTAGCTGTCCATACTCTAGTGAAATGCAATCATACTAATCTGTGTGCTTCAACAAAAATGCAAAAAAATTACCAAAGTTTCTGCCGTTATATCAACTACTTTATCAAACTTCACATTTACCTGACATTTCTGCATAATACCGACTCCTCTTGCACTAACAGCTTTCACATAAACATGCAAACCAGTCTGAATATGGATTTAGTCATTTGACAGTAGAAGAATACTGAAATCAACTACAAGGGTTAAATATTTAAAGGAATGTTGACTTATCAAATTTAATATGTTAATACTTCTAGTCTAATAGTATGAATTGTCTTGTTCACACTAAAATTTTAAACACTGAAGTTCATATTATGAAATTCAGCATAAGCTTATTCTGCATTAGTTTAAAATGAAAAATACTAAAATAAACCCTGGCACATACATACTAGACTATCATTCGTATGAATGGGTTTAAAGGTATTTAAGTCTATATTCCTCCCAAAAGAGATCATGCATATTCCTGATTAAACAAGGATTCCTGAAGTTTAAAAAGCAAAGATTTTAAAATCTTCAGGAGTACACCATTAAAATATACAATTTTGGTTAAAATACTTCCTGCCCCAAAAGAAATGAGTACAATAGAGCACATACAACCTCTTTTCTTGAAGACTGTGTGTGCACTCCAAAGCAGTTTTACCATTTGAAATACTAGCCCATTATACTTTTAGACCGAATTCAGCAAGGTACTGGTCCACATGCATCGTTTTACTCACAAGAGTAGTCCACTTCAACAGGACTATGGCTGTGTAAGTATTTTGCTGAACGGGTACCTAAATGGCTGCTTAAATCAGAATCTAAAAAAAAGGCAGGCTTTATAAGCACGTAGATATTCCATGGCAACTCTTGCCTGGATACTACCTACTCTATTATTGCCAAGAAAACCTATGGTACATTTAAAAACTGTGCTCTAGTGCAATTAAATTGTACTAAGACTGACAGTTGAGAGCTTTCCACTTAGATTTAGGTTTGAGGTCAAAGAAGAAGTTGCCTTCTAGATCACTAGGAGAACTGCTAAGACTTTCTTCTCCACAGCTCATGTCTTCACAGGAGTCTTCACTAAAAGAGAAGGAAAAGTTATTTGTAATTTCCTCAAGTCACGACAACTACGCAAGCAGCCATGAAGGTAGCAAAGGTTTTTTTTTTGGATCCCACAATTTTCTTATGAAGTATTTTGTTCCTATAAAGGTATTGAGTTGCTGTGGAATGTCAGGTGCCAATGAAATTCAAAAGCTCTTCATACTTCTAGTTCTACAGAATTTCATTCCACTAGCAAAGAGACTTCAAAATCAGAAAAAGTTTGTATTACTAGCTACTGTGTTCCCAATGCTCAAATCATAGCACATTAGCAAGGGTTGGACCTAGTTTTTAATCCACTATCATTATGCTACCATTTATTAGCAAACACAAACAGGCACTGTATGTCTTATCACTATGTTTATACTGTTGTGAGAAATGGCATCGCTACTAGTTTCTTTAAAATGCTTAGTATTGACAACCATCCAGATTACTAAAGGTTTAATACAACTGCCATTTAAGTCAACAGATGTAGGATCACACTGCTGTGCAAATAACTCACCTAGTTAAGGACTATTGCACTCAGGGGAAGGGGGCAGCAGAGCTGGTAAAATGAGGCACAGTGGGGGCCATCACATCCATAAGCAACTACATGGACCCAAAACTGTGCAGGGGAACCCCACAAACTCTGGGGGCGCTAGGACACAGGTGGTGCCTCCCCAGCATGTGGCCTTGGAGACAAACTTCTCCAGAGACTCCAGCCAGCAGGAGCAGTTGTGGAAACAGCCAAACGGGGACAGGCATACATTCAGACACCTTTCTACAATTTTAATTAGACTTCCTTCGCCCTGTGCTGATTGGCTGTTTGCTCCAATGCTGTCCCTTCCTCTCCCTCAGTCTCTTCACCTCAGTTTCACTCCACATCTGCCCCTCCTACCTCCTTACCCTGCTCCCCTCAATGTCCCTCTCCTTTTTCTTTCCATTTCGCTTACCCCTTTTTAAGGAGGCACCCCCCAAAAATTGTGGAACAAACATGACATACGGCAACTATGTTTCCAACAAGAGCTCAGCATTATCGGTTCCCTGGTGTTATACCTTTCCCCCCATGCTGTAGCTATCTTGTCGATTTAGATTGTAAGTTCTTCAAAGCAGAGACTGCGTGCTACTGTGTTTGCACAATGGTGCTTCTTAGGCACTACTGCAAACATGATTAAAATGAAACAAAAATTTTCTTGTAAACAACGTGTAACCTTCCTTCACAAATACATAACAGAAAAATTGGTTTTGGATAATTTTGATAAAACTACCTTTGATATAACTCTTCCTTAACAGACAAACTACTTGCAAACATGTTTAAACTTCTTTGTGATAAAGCTGTTTCTCCTCAACTCAGCTATTTTCTTATTTTGTTCAGAGATACCAACCTGCCATCTGATAAATCTGCTCTTCCCCCTCAACTTCCCTTAAATTTTAAATTTGGTTCCCAAACATGCTAACTTCTTAGCTACAGTCCTTTAAGAAACTGTTGAAACAAAAATAAACATGGAGCTAAAGTGACCAAAAAAAAGCCAGCAATGAAACTACTTGTTTATTGCACATTTGGCTTGCAGTCCTTAAAATTAAATTTCCGGGAGCTGCTAGGTGAGATCATGTCACATGACTTCAACTGCTTGTGATTTTCTAGTTACCCAAACAATATAGAGTTTGGAGATTTAAGTCCGTTTGGACTGCAACCAGAAAGACTATGCTTCCTTAGGAAACTGCTCATGCAAATAAGAACTACTGAATCAAAAATTTATTTTTATGACTAAAGTTATCACCACATTGCTTGCAGAAGTTATCAAATCAGTGAAAACCACCACCGTAGGAATGTTACATACTTCTCACTTGCATTGAAACATCCAACCTCTGGTATAGTTGGCAACTCAGGAACACTGCAGTAACTATTTTGTAGATTCTGGGCTGTACGTCTTGAAACAATCCAAACCAACTTCTTATGATCTGGTTTGCAACATTCAGGAGAAGAATAATCTGCTAGGCATTTTGAAACCAACTCTCGCCAGTAGAGTAAGTCACTGTCACTTATCTTAAAAAGAAAAAAGTGAGAAAAAAACATCTAATTAGACTGCAGACAGTCCAGAATTGAGGCCTCCTCACCTTTATAAACAATATGTTGGCATGTAAATCAAGTGATATGCTGCTGAAGTAATGGACTAAAAAAAGTCAGTCTTTTTCACTTTTCAAGTTCAGCTCCTTTAGCATGGCCTAAGACAATCTTATTCAATATAGTATGAAGCTGACAGTTCAAATAAAATTCACGTTGCCTTTAAGTTAAAGACAGGTTTAAGCAAATGAGCCAGTTAGTTCCTGCCTCATAACACACAATGAATGCCAGTATAACTCAGGACTCTGAATCTTAGGATTTTCACAAAGTAACAAAACAGCAGAATTATCTGTTATACTATTTAATGTGTACTAAGAACATTCAAATTGTATAGTATCAATGATTTTATGAAGGATGTCAGACAAAACTATTAAGAGCTAGGAAATATGAAATAATTCCTTCAGGGCTGGGAACACATTTCATGTTAAATAAATCTGGGCAGATTTGCTTGTTGCAGTCTTGGTTTTATTGTACACATAAAGTTAAGACAAAAACACTCAGCTATACTAGTTTCATTAATGCTTTTAAAACAGTACTTTTCACTTTTTCTATATGAAACTTCTTTAGTGTAAGAAGAAAAACTATACAGGTATATTGACATAGACCCCATTTTAAGTGTCATGTTTAAGCCCCTTCTCATGTAAGAAGCAGGATGACTGGGGAACTTCCTTTAAGATAAGATGAAGAAGGAAACAGGTTCTTAATCATATAAGCATCCAATAAGACCCTGCTATCAGACTGCTTCTTGGTAAAGAAGAGAGCGCAAAATGTGTACCCATGTAATTTTGTCTTAGTGGTATGGTATGTTTTACACCACAAGATGCCAAGAGGAAGGGTGCTGGTATTATCCAACATCTTATGGTTGTGTTCAGGATGCCCATAGTTGGGAAAGTGATACTTCATTATCCAGTGCTAATGCCAAGAGGTACACAAACCACTGAAAAAAGTTTACCTTTGAATGCTTTTGAACACGCAGAACAATTTCAAACAGCTCAATGGATTTTAAAGTCTGAACTTCCAGAGTGAGAAGACACAAGGCCAATATGGATGGCTGGAAGTACAAAACCCACACTCAGCATACACAAATCAAAATCCAGTTATGAATTACTAAGCAAAACAATTTAAATGTACATACTTTTGCTTTAGAGAAGACTAATCGGCAATTGCAAGCTTTCAGCTGTGCTTCCAATTTGTCAAGGTTCAGTACTTCTTTCCTACAAATAATAAAAGAACATTTGTACTCAGGTAAAAACTCAGATTAAAATATGGTTATTTTTAAGCTAATGTCAGAATTTGATTTAATGAGACTTCTAAAAGGGGAAAAGGGTCTTATAACCATAACAGATCATTGCAGATATAGTATATGATATATAGCTAGCTACACTTACCTTTCTGAGGTATGACAGAGTACAATAGTATGGTACAAGTGCAAAAAGGTTAAGGCAGTAGTAGCTTTAAATTCAAAGTGCAGTTTTTCTGAAATTATTTTTTCCATCCGTTTCAGGTCAGAAACAGTGCATTTACATTGGCTAATCCGGATGACATCATGAGTGGATGGAATATTGCATTCCTCTTCAATGATTTGGGCAGCCAGTTGAAAACAACAGACTCCAATGCAAGATAGATGCTTAGGTTTCACCTGAAAGAGAAAAAATTTCTATCAATTGTTACACCTGTGATGACCTAGTGACCCACATGTTACTATGGAAGTACCATGTTTAAAAGCCACATAACCTTTACAGTTAAACAAAGTATTTCATGTTTTAGGCTGCAAATTCTTTTGGGCAGGACTGTCATGTATGTTCCTACAAAACCCAGCTAAACAGGGATTTAGCCTGGTTGAGACCTCTATGCACTACTACAATATAAACATTAAGTAAAAGCTTTAGACTGTATTTACTGGTACATGATGCCTGTCTAAGGCCTTGGCTACACTGGCGCTTTACAGTGCTGCAACTTTCTCGCTCAGGGGTGTGGAAAAAACACCCCTCTAAGCGCTGCAAGATACAGCGCTGTAAAGCGCCAGTGTAAACAGTGCCGCAGCGCTGGGAGCGTGGCTCCCAGCGCTGCAAGCTAAACCCCATCAGGATGTGGAGTACGTGCAGCGCTGGGAGAGCTCTCCCCCAGTGCTGGCGCTGTGACCACACTCACACTCCAAAGCGCTGCCGCGGCAGTGCTTTGAAGTTTCAAGTGTAGCCATACCCTAAGTCAAATCCCCTGTTTAGCTGGGTATTGTGTGAATATACATGATAGTCCTGCCCAAAAGAATTTGCAATTTATATATATGAAAATATATAAAAAATGCACTTGGTCATGGTAGTTTCTCTAGAAAGGTACCAGCAAAGTGCTGTCAGTATAACAAAAAAATAAAGTGTTAGGAGAAAAAAAAATGTTCACTAATGCAAGTCTTGAAAAGCACAACTTCCAGAGGCCATGGGGGGAACAATTCCATAGCTGAGCACCCTCTACTGAGAACACTCCAGCAATGCACTTTTGAAGGAGTTCCACTGGACTATACATTAACAATACTACACCTAGAGTGGCCATAGTGATACACATTTCTCAATACCCTAAGATTAGTTGGCAAAATATTGTGACTCATCTTATTTGATGAACATTATAGGCTTTAAGGGCAAGAACCTGAACCATATTTTTTTGTTTACCTATGCAGAGTTACGTGCAAAGTTATGATACCATATAAATATTTGATAGTCACTCTGAGAATCTTATCTGTCATGAAGTGACGTATGCAGTTCTGAACTAGGAGCTATCACAGGATGTTGCTAATGTAAAACTAAACTGGAAGCGCGCATATTCAACACAAGGATCTTTGCCATAGTAATACTTCTTCCCCACTCAAGATACCTTCATAAGAGCCAAGAATCTGTCCAGAATGTTGACAGCCAGGACAAATGTTTCAGTTGTAAATCCAAAAAAACTGGTCAGACTCCACAGATCTTCAACCTTGGCATTCCTTAGTCTTGGACATAAAGTGTTTTCATTCTGCAATTAAATTAGTAAAATCAGCATATAACAACACTATATCATGCAATGTCATCTGTCTTAGAAGTAGGCAAGCAGATGGCGAATATTCTCTTAAAAGAAGAAGTACTTGGTGAAAACACTGGATTTTTTAATTTACCAAACAAGGGGTAAGTTATCCTACCGAGCCTCACAACAAACCCACAGTATTTGGACTGAAGGCCAGACCTGCTAAGTCAACTTAGCACAAAATCCAGTATAACCACATTTATAATATGCATTTGTTTTTAAAAGACAATTGTTACCAAAATGTATATAACCAGAACAAGCCCTGCAAATCTACGTCTATCTGCTTGATATCTGTAGACCATTTTTACAGGTCAGATGCAGATACAAATCTCACCTTATTTTTTTAAACCAGTTCTATTAATTAAAATATCTAGTGGATTTAAGTGTTGAAATTTAAAGATAGTTCATGGCATATAAGATATATATTTATTTTAATTAAAATACCGGCACAAAAACATAAAAAGGATGTTTATATAGAAAAAAATTATAATAGGATTTTTAAAAGACAAGTGTTTCTACAGATATTCAGTTTCCTGTAAGTTTGTTTCTATAAAACCTAAATTGTGTGTTAAATTTGAACTAACAGCATCCCTTTACTATTTAGTTTCATGTACAATTCCCTAGTGTCAAACTACAGTAGAGCTTTTGATACTGACACAGCAAGTTCTTATTGCAATGGATCAATCTCATGAATAATTAACTCTTCCACCCCTAGAGCCAAAGCTCTCCTCCTGCTCCTCACCTCAGCCGTGCGCTCAATCAGGCTCAGCCCCTTCTCCCTAGGCTGAAACTTCCATTCTTGCTCCAAATGTAGATTTAACTGCTTGAACAGCCAGAAAGCTTCATTGCTCATTTGTTCTTCAGCCCCGAAATCCTTCATCTTATTAGGAAAACAAATCTCAGTATTTGGAGCCGTGCCATTGAATGAAAATTAAGACAATGGGAGTCAGACAGGATCTACAGACTCAAATATCAGTGTGAAACATTCCGAGTCCAACTTTAGCAACACTTATTCTCCTTGTCTTAACAATGAAACATTCTGTCTTTACTCCAGAAAAAGCTTAGCATGGTGTACTTAGTCCTACCCTTCCATGGGGAAAGGAGACTGTGATGAATTCGGAGAAGATGGTGATATATGCTTCCCACCCTGAATAGGGAGGGGAGAGAAGAGACATGAGTCTTCTCCTGTGACAGTGTGGGTGGGTTTGGCAATTGTTATTGGGTGTGGGGTGTTGTGTCCTACACGGACCCAGGGAGAGCTCTGGCCTGATTTGTTATTAAAGAAAACAATACTGGAGAGGGAGGTTCAACAGCAACAGTTCAATGCCTTCCAGAAATGAATCACACTGGGTTTCGGTTTGGTGGTTGAAAAAATGGTTTCTGGCCTCTCTCTACCCAAAATATCTGAAGGTTTAATTTTTGCCAGACTCTCCCCATCTAATCTAGATATGTTTTAGAAGTCACTGAATCAGTGCACAGAAGCGATCAGGTTCTTCACACATTTCAATCACCAGTCACCCACCATCACCCCTGGTGAGGGGGGCGTGATCTTTGTTCAATAACTGAAACTTATCACAAGGAGAGCAAGGGAGAGGAGAAAGAGAAACAAAACAAAACAAAGAGAGGTTGGTCAGCAGCCCTAAAAAGGCGAGACCCAGCTGTGGGGCAGGAGGCACTGGGGCAGACATCTCTGCCTTCGCACAGCGCCCGGCACAAAGGGGTCCCGAGCCTGATGGCGTCCTGACTAGGGGGCCACCAGTTCTCAGACACATCATGTAAGCGGGGAGGGGGCGCAACACAAAGCTCCGGGGACCAGCAGAGAGAGAACAGCCCCCTCCCCCCAGCACCAACGGCTCCCCCCATCTCTCCCCAGCGACTGCCCCCAACTCTCCCCCGTCTCTCCACCCCCAAGCCCGACGGCTCCCCCCTTCTCTCCCCAGCGACTGCCCCCCAGCCCGACAACTCCCCCCCTTCTCTGCCCCCTCCCAGCCCGACAACTCCCCTCCTGCACTCTGCCCCCCAAAGCCCGAACGTCTCCAGCCCCACTCTACCTCCCCCACCGGCCCATCCCTCCCCCATTCGGACTAACGGACCCCCTACCAGCTCCCCTCGCCCCCCGCGGCTCTCCCGCCGCTCTCGGCGGCCCTACCTTCCGGCAGCGCCTGCTCGCCCCTGCGAGAAGCGGTGTCCGGGGAATGTCATGCTGGGCGCGGGGAAGCGGGATCGGGGCGGGCGATTCCACCTTGTCACCGGAGAATCGCGCAGGCGGCCCCCGATCCCAAGCCCCCCCCCCAGGCAGCCCCGGCCCCCCCGCCCCGCACTCACTGCACGGGCAGCAGCACCATCGCCATCGCCGCCGCCTTCCCCGCAGGCGCCGAGCGAGGGACAGCTGCGGCCACAGCAAAATGGAGGCTGCTTGGCTGTCTCCTTCTCCGCCCCCCCCCCGGTCGGGCCTCGTCACATGACCCGACCCGCCCACACTCCCTTGTTTTTGTTTCTCCGGAGCCGCAGATGTTCCCGGCGGAATGATCTCGGGCAGGTCCGGCCGGTGAAATGTCAGGCAGGGGAGGAGGCGGTCAAAGAGTTCCCCAGGAGAGTCGTAGACAAAAAGGCCAAGAGAGCAACCACCGCTCTCAATTAGGCTATCAGCTGTCCCTAGGCAGCGCCCGGATACACACCACTCCCTCCCTGGCAGCTAGCTTTCTCCGGGTGTTTACAAAAGTGGGTACGCGGAAGGAGACGGAAACTGAGTCGAATCACAGTTTTAAAGGGACCCGAGAGTTTTTGCTTTTTGAAAAGTCCGCCCAAATCGTCCTGCGTGCTGATTGGCCCGTGAATCCTGCTCGCTGATTGGATAGAGTCGACCCCCTCATTCCTTCTCGATGTTGTTGTTGTTCCGAGTCTGAGATTGGTCGGGGGTGACCATAGCTGCCTGCGATTGGCTAGCCGGGGACACACACGGACACACCTCCGGTTCCAGGCCTTAGCAACTGGTGCGCGCGGCCGCGAGGCGGGGGCGCGCTGAGGTGAGGGAAGGAGTGATGCCCGCTGCCGTCGCCCGTCCCCCATCAATGCAGGGCCAGATCCTGCGTCCTACGAGGGCACTGGCTGTTGTGCCATTGGCTTCCATGGGCCCGATCCTGCACGGGGCCCAGCTCCCACTGAACCGCTGCTGGGAGCCCCACTGGGGCCCGGGCCGGACAAGTGCAGAGTGACCCCAGCTCCCGCCTTTGCAGGGTCAGGCCCATTTGGGCAGGTCCCTGGTGCAGCTGAGGGACAGGAAGCCCACAGTGGCCATCAGGCAGCTCCAGCCTGGCACCGCAGCCATGACCCAAACCACTGAGACCACTGCTACACGACACAGCCCTGCTGCTGTCACACGTTGTACACACCCTCAGTGCAGCCACAGCCCTGCCGCCGCCATTGCCCCGTGGCATAGACAGAGCTGTGCCAAGCACACCCCCAGTGGCAACAGGCCCAGTGTAGAAGCAGCTATGCCAGCAACATCCCTAACGTAGGCACTGCCATACCAACAGGAGGGTGACCCATCACATAGCTAATCTTGTTCGGGAAGATGGTGTTACTCTACCAGCAGGAAAAACGCCACATGTTGGTGTAAGCTGTGTCTACACTGGGCGGGGAATCTGCTGCTGTAGCTATACTGGTAGAGCATTTCTAGTGTAGACAAGGCCTGAGTGCTCACGAAAGCTTATGCTCAAATACATTTATTAGTCTCTAAGGTACCACAAGTACTCCTGTTCTTTTTGCAGATGCAGACAGAGTTGCTACTCTGAAACAGGATTCACTGTCACCCATTCCTATATGCACACCTGTCGGGGTAAAGTCAGAGACAGCACCCACATTTTCCCCCAAATAACACTGCATGCCAGTACTATTAACCCACAACCCTTTGGGGAAACTTACCTTCTCCTCCCTCCAAAAGATCTCTCCCCATAGGTGCTGGAACTAGGGGTGCTGCAGCACCCCCTGACTTGAAATGGTTTCCACCATATATAGGGTTTACAGTTGGTTCAATGGCTCTCAGCACCCCCCCCATAGAAATTGTTCCAGCACCCCCATCTCTCCCTCAACCTGGTTGCAGGACACTTAAGACTTATCCACACTCCCTGTGTTGTTATTCTATGTGGTTCAATAACACCAATGCCACATGTTAAAAAAGTATGAGTCAGGCCCCCAAAAATCATGAGATTGGTTTAAAAATAACATTTTTGTTTGTCTTCCAGTGTTGGAGCTATTAAGGTTTGTGTTTTCAAGGTTTTCTGTGCCACCACAAGGGCTGGAAAAAACAATTTTTAAATGAAAGTTGAGATGTCATAGTCACATGAATTCAGGAGTTGGGACTTTAAGACAAACCTAATATCATGAGCATTGGCATCACTATTCCTATGCATCTTGCCATAGCATGTTATTTACAGGCACTGCCAAACACCTCAGTGTACAGCTTTGGGACGGAGGTGGCAGGGTGGAGACAAGATTAGCAAGCAGAAAGGAAATGGTTTTAACCAATAGCTAAAATTACGCTAGTGTTTATGAAGTTTGCCAAGTTCAGAAAACAAAGCCTTCTACTCCACAAGACAGTCAGTTGGACTGCAAACTTCCCTGTATTGGTCTGCCAATGTGTCTATATAGGTACTCATATAGTCCTTATCATTGTGGTATCTGAACATCTCCCAAGCATGATCCTCACAGCAAAGTGGGATATGTGGAATGACTACTGACTATATTATAACTAGGGCCAGTACTATAAGGATTAAACTCAATCTCTGCCTCTGAAATTATCTCACCTCTAATGATCAGCCTCTTCTTAGGGCAGTGCTTACTTGTCAGCTACACTGACTTCAAATGGACTACTCACAGTACCAAACACTGCTTACACTCGTGAATGTTTGCAGAATAAGGTTCTTGACTCCAATTTCTATTCCAATTTTTAATGGCATCAATGCTCTTTACTTGGTGAAGTGCATCTTGCAATGTCAACATACAATACAGATGTAAACACTCTTTCAGGCCCTGAATGAAATAGTATAACAGGCCATGCATATCAACTTCTCCCAGTAATAAATCTAAGTAATTGCAGTAATTTGTTTTTTAAAAGAACAATTAAACACAAACATTTCATTTTTAAAAATATGGGTTTGACTTTCCACCTGAACAAAGAAATTGCTTTTGTTTTGATTTAAACCTAATTAAAAACTCCAAAAATACCATTCGTATATATGCAACTAACTAAATAATTTGAAGAAGAAAACCCTTTAAAAGAGCATGAACCACTTGTATTTCTTCTATGCAACGTTTCATGAGAAGGGCTCCTTATCATGAGTGGGGGAGAAGAGGCTCACAAACTGTATCATCTTTGCTCCTCCCTAATTGGCTGAGACCCTGCAAATGGTTGAGGAAGGTTGCAAGAGCAAGTGCCCCTCAACAACATAAATGACCCGCTTATCAACTTTGGAATTGTAATGAGGGAAAACTCAAAATCTTGGTTAGCTCTCCAGGCCTACAGGAGCTTTTAGTACACTTATACAGTAACAAAGTTCAGTAACAACAGTTAGTTTTTTCAAAGAGCAACTGCTGCACTTTTACTCTGAGTGACTTATTTTAGATTTAAGGATGCAACGAGAAAGAATGTAACATAATAAAGATCCTGTAGGAAACCATAGTTTATCTTCTCTGTAACATGCTGTGCCTCACAGAACAGCAGTTGATCCTGGAGATGGACAGTCCTTGGAAAAGTAAAAGCTCAGTACAGTGAAAACAAAGTTATAACAGTTTCTTAACTACATACACTATGCACTGTGTGGGAGAAACAGACTGTGTCTTGAGCTTTCAAGGACTACTTGCACTATGTGGGATAACAAACCAACTCTAGGCTGAGGTAATTTTGGATGGGAGAGAACTTGTGGTGGAGTCTTTGAGGAGAAACGGAGACAAGAAGTCTACCAGCTGCAAGGGCACACTCAGGGGAATCATGATATGCCCTCATCCTGCCAGGAGGGTCCAGTTTGAGGAAGCGCTCCAGTATGTGCTTATCTTTAAGCTTGTGAGTAGGCTAGTCCCATTGAGGTTGATGTGTCAAAAAAGGCTGGAGCTTCATTAGGCTTTATGAGGGGGAAAAGCCTTAGCTTGTGCAGAAACTTTCAATGCTTGTAATCTTTGCTTAAAAGACTAGAACGGTAGTAGACTTCACTGAGTACTATGTCCTTGCCAAGCTTCAGACTCCAATTGCTTTTATTATTATAACCACTTTTGAAGTATGGATATGCCATTCTCTCCCATAACTTTTAAAAGATGAGAGATTCACTTTTGTACAGAGACCAAGGATGGAAAATTTCAGTCTCAAAGATAAATGTGGAAAGTTATGATGAAGACAGAAATGGCTTATCAGCATTAGCTTTAACAGGTTCTACCAGGCTTTCTCATGTTTTTGGTGTAAACAAACTGTGTTTGCACAAAGCAGTGCAGTATTTATTTGGCATATTGTGATTATAAATTATTCTCAACCTTGTCCTATTATAGCAGCCACCAACACAGGTTCCCTAATTCTATGCTTTGCCATATTTTATTGCTCCATGTTGTGTACTTTGAAAGGTGTTGGCTGAGTGCTACATTGCTAGTTACCAATTTAGCTACATCAGTATTGCCCTTTGATCACCAAACAGGGTTCTTGCATAAGAAGAAAAGTTGTCTGGTATGAAATCTTTATACATATGTAACTCTTATCCAAGGATCTCTAGACACTTTATGAACATTAATTAACCCTTCACAAGGATAGTGGGGAGGCTTTATTAAATGGTGGCTGTGACTAAGTGGGGGACTTTCTTGTTTTTTCCAATGGTTTGCATGCAGAGGGGGAGGGATTCAGTTTCCCTAGGTGTTACTGGTTTGATGGGGTGATGGGAGAGGGAGTTTGTTGTTACAAAGGACCAGCGAGGGAACTTGGGACCCCAGCCAATGGCCTGGAGAATGGATACCCCAGTGACTGGTGACCTGGTGACCCAGAGGCCCAGCTCAGGAGTTGCAGCCGGTTCTGGCCAGTGAGAGGACGATGGGCCGCGAAAAGAGGACCCCAGTGATCTGACCAGGTGGTTCCAGCCAGAAGGGGCCAGAGGACAGAAGAGAGGAGAGGAGGCCCAGGCGATCCTGTTTACCTGGAGAGAAGACAATGGGTAGAGGCGGGGCTTGGGGGAGGTGATATCAGATGCCCAGCTGGGAAGCAGGGGGGCTTGGGACTGGAGAGTGAGGGGAGGCAGAGTCCACCTGAATGCAGGGGAGACTTGGATGTGCTGTGCTGAAGGAGGCCAGACCGGAGGGCCCTGAGAGTTTCCTATGCTGTTTTCAAACACTCAATAAACCCTCCTGTTTTACATTGGCTGAGTGTCACTCCAGTCTAGAGAACAAGGTTGCATTATTCCCTTTGGGAGTGGAAGCCCCGAGAGTCCAGAGCGAGTGGACTCCCTGAGGGGGCCCATGGCGAGAGACAGGCATGCTAAGGCTCAGAGAGGTGCAGTTCCAGGAGGCTTAACCCCCGAGAGAGAGTGGACCCCCGAGAAGGGCTGTCTCACTGAAGGGGGTTCCCCCCACAGGCTGCACGGGGCCAAGAGTGAGCATGACCTGTGAGTTTGTGACAGTGGCACAGTGAAATCCTGATGTCTTCGCTCTGTCCATGATGCCACACTGCTTTCCTTTGATGTTTAGGAAGCTAATGCCTGGTTTTGGAAAAACTATGCATTAGTTTGACAACACCCTTTATTTCTCTGATGATTGAGCAGAGAACAGCTAATCTGTTAATCAGTATTTTCTCCAAACGTAATTCATGCTGAGCTGAAAAATATGGGTAAAGTATCCAATACAAAGAAAGTATGCCTGTTGTATGATAAGAGCTCCTGACTGAATTTCCAATTCCTGTGTTTGTGTAATATGCAGAAAACAACTTCTTCCTCTTTTTATAATCAGTAAACAGACCTTATACAAAAAGTGTTTCTAGCAGGCACCATTTAAAGAGATGCCTTGCCTGTGTAGGTTAGGCTTCCCATTTCAGTTTGTTAAAAATAAGATTTTGTTCTAAACCTGATGTAAATAAAAATGTTTTCATTAAACACATTTACATATAAAATAGGATGTGTTTTGACTGGAGAACTCTACTGCAGTATTTGCAACTTGTAAAGGGAGAGGGCCAGGACCAGGCAGTGCAGCTAGCAAAGGACATGATCCAAACCCACTGAATTCAATAGGAATCTTTGCATAACTTCAGTGGGCTTTAGTTTGGTGGGGCGGGATCATGGCAGGGACACCCGGAAAATGCACTGATTTAGATTCCTGCTAGCATATAAAGCTCTCTCCCTCAGCTGTACTCGCAAAGAAGGGTGTCAGTGAATCCGGTGTCCTCTCGTTTGGGTTAGATGTTGCTGCTGGTGCATCTATCACAGAGGTCTGTTACGTGCACTCACTTGTGCTAGTGGAGGTGAATCAAGCTCAGAATTCACAAATAAATTAGATTATTCAAGTTTATGACGTTCTTCTCACATAACTAGGACAGAACAAGG
Organism: Chelonoidis abingdonii; assembly: GCF_003597395.2. Classification (NCBI taxonomy): domain Eukaryota; kingdom Metazoa; phylum Chordata; order Testudines; family Testudinidae; genus Chelonoidis; species Chelonoidis abingdonii. The sequence goes on along the minus strand of NC_133773.1, from coordinate 14,988,479 downwards.
TTGGTCTATCAAGAATTCAATACAACAGAGAATGGAAATGATTGTTCTAAGGACAGGGTGTTACTGAAAAGTATGTGCCCTGTCTCTGTAAATTCAGGATTGACAGAGGATGTATGATAAACTGCTTCAAGTAACACCCTGAGACAAGTCCATGAAAGCCTAATCGGCATTCTAAAGGTTCTCTTCCAAGAAGGACATATATATCTGGGGTGGGAGTGGAAAAGGGGTTTAGTTTTGGCTGGACAAGAATAGATCTAGAGGTGGCCTTTCCTCTGAGCCAGGATTAAGCAATGACCAGGCATATGTGGCTCAGTGACTCCAGTCTGAGTTCAAAGTAGCTTTTGAAATTAAAGTGAGAAGGTAGAGGAGAAGGAAACCAAGATATACGGTACTTATCTTGGGGAAGTAAACTGTGTTTGGATCATGTACGTACAACCTAGTAATCAGGGCCGGCTCCAGGGGTTTGGCCACCCCAAGCAGCCAAAAAAAATAAATAAAAGCCACGATCGCGGTCTGTGGCAATTCAGTGGGAGGTCCTTCGCTCCAAGCGGGAGTGAGGGACCCTCCGCCGAATTGCCGCCGAATAGCTGAAAGTGCCGCCCCGCTCTGGAGTTGCTGCCCCAGGCACCTGCTTGATAAGCTGGTGCCTGGAGCCAGCCCTGCTAATAATGGCATAATCAGAATGGAAAGGCAGGCTAGCACAGATTGTAAGATCTTTGGGGTTGGGGCAGAGATTGTCTTTTTGTTATGTTTGCACAGTGCCTAGCACAAGGGGCTTGGGCCTCTAAGTGCTATGTAATAAAACTAATATTTTAAAATACTTGTTGATATACCAGAGAAGTCTCTCTGACAAAAGAAAGCTATTGGAACTTTCTACAATAGTGGGACACAGGCCTGGTTGACACTAGAAAAGTGATACTGGTCTGGCTATGTCAGTAAGGTATGTGTGTTTTTAACTGTATCGATAATACCGATACAAGCCCTAGTGTGGCTGCAATTATACTGGTATAATGGTCCATCAGAGGGCTCTCTGAAGGGATCAGGGGCCCAGCCTACCTCTGACTGGCTCCAAAAGGGGAATGGGGTAGTTCAGATCCTCCTGGGACTGGTTAAATCACTGAGTCACTAGGGGGCAGATCATTAGGCAGGAAAGCACATTTATCTGATAAAAGGCTAAGGACCTCTCTTAGAGAGGGGACTGTTGCGGAGAATGGAAGCTGTCAGAGAGGAGTCCCTCCAGCTGAGTAAGAAGAAGCCAAGGGACAAGCCAACACTCCAAAGAGGGAGGCCTACAGAGGAGGAAAGGTAGGAAGTAGCTCAGGGAGCAGAAAGGGACTGAGAAGGATTAGTTCTGGCAGTTCCCAACAAGGGCCCTGAGCTGGAACCCAGTGGAAAGAGTGGGACTGGGCTCCCCTATCTACGCTAGCCAAGGACTCTAGAGAAGAAGGCTCTGAACCCAGGAGACCTGGGGCTGACTAGCTCCCACTACAGTCATGTGACTTCTGACTGTCCATCATCTTGAAGAGGACAGAGACCATTAATGACCCAGCTAGAGGGCTGGGTCATAACAAGGCCTTGACAAATGCAGAATTGGGTGTGGTGGCATGGATTTAGATTGGTGTAGGTCCCCATTCTGCTGCAAGGTGGCACTGCCAGACAAAGGCACCCGCTCCTGACATTATGTGCCATATACTGTATAGCTTATTTTGCTTCCCAGACTGGAATAAGCTATACTAGTATACTATTTTTATATTGATATAATTGCATCCACATTAGAGGAGGGGGGTTTGCCACTTGAAATATACCAATATAGTTAAAGCCGTGAAGCTTTTTAGTAGAGATATGCTTTGAGACTGATATGCAGAACTGCAGCTTATCAGCAAGGAAGTTATGTCCAAACTTTGGTAGATCATGACATGCTGATGCAACATGCTGTTTCTAACTTCTATTTTCATACCAGTAAGTCTGGAGGTGTCTAGATTAATATTTTAATTAAGGCTAAATCTGCTTCCATATTATGTTGTTTTAATACAATTGTCCCTTTTTCTTAATCAAGCTGGCTTTAACAGAGATCCTTATTGTGCAAGACTCTTTTTTATGAAATTCACACAGTCTGTTCCAGGATAGGTAAACTAACCTTTGTCCTTTTAAAATAGGTAGCTGGAAGAAGAGACCTCTTTACATCTACCCCTGCTTGAGATTCTCTGTCCGAAGACAAGAACTACTTCTTGCCAGCACTGTCTAGCACAGCACATGAGAAGCCAGTGAAGATCACAGCTAAGAGTCAAGTTGCCTGGGCCAAGTCCTGACTCAGGCAGAGGTCCGTCTCATTGTCTTTAATGGGAGTTTCCATTGATACAATGGGATTTTGCTTCAGTAAAGACTTCAGGCTTAGACCCATAGTTATTATTTTGTTACTCAGAATGTGCCTTGACAACATGCTGGAAAAACACCGATGGCTTATCTAGCACTCCTACTAGTGGGAGAGTTCCTGAAAAGTGCTCATGTAAACTGTCACTTCTCAGGGCAAATGCACCTGTATTCCCCTGTTGTTGTCCCGGAAGGGCATCCACTCTAGGCTCCAGGCTCCTCAGCCATCACCTCTCTTGGGTGGAGATCTGTGTCTCTTTCCCTGCTGAGCAGGGTCTTTCCAGGGTGCATGGTTCTCTGCCTATGCTATGAATTCCCCAGCAAGTCAGACTGCCTAAACAGGCCAGCTTTGCATTCCCTTCAGAGGCTACAAACAGCATAATTGCTCACAATTATAAGGTACCACACAGCTTTTCCTAAGCAAGCACACTTATTCTTCAGGTTAATGCATTACAGAGAAAAAATAAAAGAACCTTCATGCATACTAAAAAGCTTATCAGTAATCACCCCAAGTCCAACAAGGGCTCACCAAGGATTTTCTGTGGGGTTACAAAGTTCATAACTGCCTTGGCTCAGACCCAGCACACCCTGCATTGTTCATTGGGCATCTAATCGCGTCTTCATGTACCAGGTGATCAGCAGACAAAGGTCCCTACCTCAGGGTGAAGCTTCAAAACTGAAGTTGTTGCATAAGTGTTGGGGGTACATTTGCATACACCTACTCCTAAAGATTTCTTGATGAAATCTATTCAACTTTAAAGTGCATTCTTGTCTGGCATGCTGTTTGCAATAGTCTTTTGAAGCTCCTAACACTTTCCAGAATTTACATTTGCCATGTTTCCCCCCGGAAACATTACATAATTCCACTTTTAATTCGATAAGGTTTGTCCAGTATATTGCAGGAAAGGGCCATATTTGTCATATAGACAAGCTGTGTGACTCAGAGCATCCCCTCTGCATTCATTTTAACTACATGTCTTTAACCATTACTGCTAGAAAGGACTTAATACCTTTAAAAAAGTGTTAGCTGGTCGAGGTCAATCCGGGCGAGCATGTTTTTAAACAGAACCCACTTTCCTAATTGTGACATTCCCCAGGGTACAATCTGGACTGCTGAAAAGCGGTTTCCCCTCAGTTCTCCAACCTTGGGTGCCTTTTACATGGCTTTGTTCTGAGAACAACCATTCCTGGCCTGCTCACACACAGCATCTAGCATGTAAATTACTCCCAGCTGAGTATATATTAGTACTGTAGATCAGCCAGTCCTGAATTATATTGCAGAGTGAAACCAGCAAATTCCCACTCCCAGATTTGTCCTCGGAAATGTGCTTCTTGCACTATCCAGTTTTCTTTCTGGACAATACAAGCTATAGAAAGTCTGTCCTTTTATTAATAGAAATTGATATGTACAAACTCTCTTCTCTCAAATGGAGGTTCTAAACTCTTCAATCCAAAAACACACTGGTTTAGATAAAACAAGTTTATTAACTACAGAAAGATAGATTTTAAGTGGTTACAAGTAATGAGTCATAGAATCATAGATCATTAGGATTGGAAGGGACCTCAAGAGATCATCTAGTCCAACCCCCTGCTCAAAGCAGGACCAATCGCCAAAAGGCCCTGTGAAGAATTGAACTGACAACCCTGGGTTTAGCAGGCCAATGCTCAAACCACTGAGCTATCCCTCCCCCCTACATAAAAGTCATAAAAGTCAGAATTGGTACAAAGAAATAAAAGGTAAAATGCAAACAAATACCTAACTTAACAAGCTAAGTGAACTTAAAGCAGCATGGCTGGATCTCTTAGCCAGGACCCCTCCCCCAGTTCAAAGATGCTTTCTTTGTTTTTCAAATATTGTTGATGCTGTGAACAGAGATGAGGGGAGAGAGGTGATTTGTGTACTCTGTTCTCCCTTCATATAGCGTTTCTCTCATTTGAGAATCGTCTCCAGTTGAGGCTCATGTGACAGCAAGTCTGTCTGCCAAGATGTAAATTTCTCATTCAGACCCTTCTTTCTGCCAAAGAATGGCCACCTAACCAAGCGATAGTCCATTTGATTTCACTGACACCCAGCTGAGGTGCTGGCTAGCCTTTTTTTCTCTGTGGGAACTGGTTTGAAGTTGTTTTCCCAGACTTGGAATATGTCTTAAACCATAGAATTTTATACCTTTTCATACAATGTTGCCACACATATTTTACCAGGACAATAATGTTCAGCAGATTATGAGTTTTCAAATAATACCTCACAAGGCATGCTTTGTACAAAAGTGATCACAGTGTTGTAAAAATGGTGAACATAAGTATACAGACTGTCATACTAATAAATATAGGACCCTAGCAATCAGTTGGGACTGAGGTTTTTGAACGCCACAAAAGCTCTGCACCTCATGGCTGAGCCCAGTTTCCTTCTCCAGCAATGGCCCCGGAAGAGGAAGAAAAAATCCAGCATCAGTCTACTTACATCATCCCCACAACAGGACTGGAAGAAGATGCAATTTATGGCCTGATTTCCTCTCACACCCCTTCTCCCTCCGCACAAACCCTGACAAACAAAAACTCTCTCTTTCCTGGAAGTCACACCGTTTGTAAGGCTGGCCCTACTGTTTTTATTGTGTAAGCTTGCAGGAAGGGCAAATAGCTTACTCAAGTTCTACTTGCTTATTGTGTACTAAGAAAGATGACGAGACCAGGAAACTGTTACATGCTGGTCTTAATATGTGGCATATTGAGTATGGCTGTTGTTTGTGATTTACTGCTTTTGTCTGAGGATTTTATGTGCTCATGTACTAGAATTCTGTAGTCCAATTTCAGCTCAGGTGTGAGTGGGCTCAACTCCACTGATGTTGATATAGCTACTGTAAAAGAACATAAGAATGGCCCTACTTGGTCAGACCAAGGTTCCATCTAGCCCAGTATCCTGTCTTCTGACTGTGGCCAGTGCCAGGTTCCCCAGAGGGAATGAATAGAGCAGGTAATCATCAAGTGATCCATCCCCTGTCACTCATTCCCAGCTTCTGGCAAACAGAGGCGAGGGACACCATCCCTGCCCATCCTGACTAATAGCCATTGATGGACCTATCCTCCAGGAATTTATCTAGTTCTTTTTTGAACCCTGTTATGGTCTTGGCCTTCACAACATCCTCTGGCATGGAGTTCCACAGGTTGACTGTCATTGTGTGAGGAAATACTTCCTTGTATTTGTTTTAAACCTGCTGCCTATTAAATTAATTTGGTGAACCCCAGTTCTTGTGTTATAAGAAGTAGAAAACAACACTTCCTTATCTACTTTCTCTACACCAGTCATGATTTTATGGACCTCAATCATATCACCCCTTAGCCGTCTCTTTTCCAAGCTGAATAGCCACAGTCTTATTAATCTTTCCTCATATGGAAGCCATTCCAAACCCCTAATAATTTTTGTTTCCCTTTTATGAACCTCTTCCAGTTCCAATGTATCTTTCTTGAGATTGGGGTGACCACATGTGCACTCAATATTCAAGATGTGGACGTACCATGGATTCAGATTGAGGCAACATGATATTTTCTGTCCTAGCATCAGAAATCTATTCTGCATCTTCAGCCTTTTTGCATATCTACTTCCTTTCCTCGTTTAAATTGACAAAGTAAACACCTCTCTAACCATGTTCTGTGTATCATTTGAAAATCCCTTGGAATGTGTTGCAGGGAATTGTACTGAGCTGATTGTCCTTTTTGCAGTTTACACTATTAGCAATTAAAGATCTGATTCTGCTCTCATTCACACTGGTGTGAAACAGGACTAACCCTAGAAAATTAACAGAATTACACCAGTGTAAAAGGCAGCACAATCAGCCTCAGTGCTTTTCTGGCAATGATTTCCCTTCAGTGCAAGTTAAATTGTCTGAGACTGTGCAGTATGTTTCAATGGTCATATGCTTATCTGATCATAACCATGTAAGCTGCAGTTTGCATAAAGTTCTCAGTTTCTCTTTTAATAATGGCTTGTCACTTGAAGGTGTCTTTCATCCACTGTGCATTTTTTATACTTTATTTCAAAATGATTTGCTTATTTAATTGACAAGATAATTCTAGGCAGTGCTATACTTGTGGTTTTTTAAAGTATGTTTAAGGAAAAAAAACCTCTGTGCATACTTTCAAGCCACTTTCAAAATCATATGGAATCTGGATAAAATGGAATTTAAATTATAGTCATTAAACAGTTAAATAAGTCTGAAGACAAAAGAGTAACCAGTCACCTTTCTGTCTGTACAATAGGCAGATACTGAGTAAAATGACATTCTGGAAGACATTCAACTACAGAGAACATCAATTACGAGATTTTTCATTTGCGTAGATTTAACAACCCGTCTACAATTTCAGTTCATTACATACAAGTCTCACGTCAAAAACTAAAAGTGTCAAGAGACTAATCCAAAGTGAATTGAAGTCAGTGGAAAGACACCTCCTCTTTATGCCCCTCATTGACTTCAATAGCCTTTGGATCAAACCCAAAGACAGTCACCAGAAAACATATTGATTAAACTTATAGGAGAATATAGGCATTATTGTACAGCTAAACTGTATGGCACAAAACTATTGCAGGGAGATTGCATGCATTCCGTTACGTAAATCATCCCATAATATACCCCAGTACATCATTTAGGCTTGGCAGAATTTGATTTTTACTTTTTTTATAATTTTGATGGATAATATAGACTGTTTATTAAGCATTTTCCCCCTAATTTCTATCTATTTAGCTTTTCACAGTTGTGGGAAATTATGGGGGGAGGGGGTGAAACAATAACTACTTAATGACAGGAGATGGTGAGATTCAAAAAGTTAAAGCTCTGTAACCATTAAAACACATATTGTCAATGTCACATGTCAAAATATAAAGTAAATATCCTTACATCAAACTTTAACAAGCGGGCAAAGTCAGAAAAATGCTATCTGTAAATTTCGATGGTTATCAATAGAAAGTTTGTCGGTTTGTGTCTGGTTTAGGCTTTGCATGAACAATGAAAGAAAATATAAGTAAGGAAACAGAGGTTAACAATGGACTAAGCATGAAGTCATAAGTGGCCTTGTAAATAACATGTATTTAGTAAATAAAGAAATAGTAAGAAGAATAATGTGTGATAAGTTTGCAGCTGCAGTTTTGTTTACTAGCATATTTTGTAGCTAGTGGACTGTTCAGAATTTGTTTATGTAGTGCATATGCATGTATGTAGACTATCTCTTCTTGAGGTTGTGGTAAACCCCTATACCCACCCCACTTCATTTAAGCGTAATCACCGAAGCGTAGTGTTGCTGTATGCCAATAACAAATCTGCATTTGAGCTAATTTCTTGTGAAGTAAGTGGAAAAGGTCCTGGGGGGGAAAAATCCCAATATCCAGCAAAATTGACATTGACTGATAAAAATATAATCCTTCCAGATCCACAGATATGGGATGAAATCTTGGCCCTGCAGCAGTTGATGGCAAAACTCTTATTGTGTCACTGGGACTGGGATGTCAGAGGGGGCTGGGATTTTTTCTTTTCTCTCTCATCTTTCCTTTTCCTCTCTGCTAATAATGCCATTTTCAGTTCCCCATTCATCTGTTTTTCATAGATGTACAGATGATCTAGTTCAATCGTCTGTGAATCTCCGGCCACTAAATTTCATGCAGCTACCCCTGTAATGAGCCCAGTAACTTTTCTTGACTAAAGCATAACTTCCAGCAAGGCACCCAGTCTTGATCTGAAGACATTAGGAGATGGAGACTCCCCATAGCCATCTCTGTACTTTCTTCTAAAGCATCCCCTTTGCAGGGACAGCCATTCCTGAGTTGTTCGACACAGCCTCTAACAAGGATTTGAAGGGAGAAAGGGTAAAAACTTTTGAAAAGTGAGTCAACAATATATCTCAGGCCACATCTACACTACGGGATAATATCGAATTAGCTAAAATCGGTTTTATAAAACTGATATTACAAATTCGATTTCATGCGGCCACACAAGGCACAGTAATTCGGCGTTGTGCGTCCATGGTCCGAGGCTAATGTTGATTTCTGAAGTGTTGCATTGTGGGTAGCTCTTCCGTAGCTATCCCATAGTTCCCGCAGTCTCCCCCGCCCCTTGGAATTCTGGGTTGAATCATTATTGTCCGGGTGGTTCTGGGTAAATGCTCAGTCATTCCTCCTCCAGGAAAACATCAGCTGACAATCCTTTCGCGCCGTTTTCCCTGGATTGCCCTGGCAGACGCCATAGCACGGCAACCATGAGCCCGTTCAGCTTTTTTTTTTTCCGGCACCGTATGTTTACTGGATGCCACGGACAGAGAGGCGATACTCCAGCGCTACACAGCAGCATTCACTTGCTTTTGCAATGATAGCAGAGATGGTTACCGTCATTCTGTACCGTCTACTGCCCGAGAAAACTGGCAATGAGATGACGGTTATCTCTCCCCTCTGTACTGTCCGCTGCTATCATGAGTGCCCCTGTCTGAAATCGGCCGGGGGTGCGACACAAAAGCAAAATTGGGATTGACTCACTTGGACTGAGTCAATCCCTCCCTTATGGTTTCTAAAAATAGAGTCAGTCCTGCCTAGAATAAGGGCAAGTGTATTAGAGGACCAGTGTATCAGAGCACAGCTGCTCCGTGTCAGTATTCACAGGGGGTACCCCTGATACAACCCCATCTGTTGCTTCCCTCCTCCCCAACCTTCCTGGGCTATCTTGGCAGTGTTCCCCCCCCCCATTTGTGTCATGAAGTTATAAAGAATGCAGGATAAGAAACAGAACTTGTTAGTGAGATAAAAATGAGGGGAAGGCAGCCTCTCAGGGCTATGACAGTCCAGGCAGTACAGAATCTTCTTACACAGGAAAGGGAGGGGGCTGATGAAGCTTAGCCCCAGTTGCTATGATGAAGACGGTTACCAGCCATCTGTACCATCTACTGGGAGTAACTGGGAGTCATTCCCATTTTTACCCAGGCACCCCTGGCCAGCCTCACCTGAGGCCAGCCAGGAGCACTCACAGGCTGATGGCGACGCGGATATCAGTCATATTGTACCGTCTACCACCGGGGAGGGGGAGAGGAGCGGATACTGCTCTTCACTGCTGCAGCATTGCGTCTACCAGCAGCATTCAGTACACATAGGGTGACATTGAAAAGAGTCAAGAAATGATTTTCCCTTTTTCTTTCACGTGGTGGTGGTGGGGGGGAAAACTGAGGAGCTATTCCCTGAACCACGCCAGACACTGTGTTTGAACCTACAGACATTGGGAGCTCAGCCAAGAATGCAAATACTTTTCAGAGACTGCTGTGGACTGTGGGATAGCTGGAGTCCTCAGTACCCCCTCCATCCATGAGCGTCCATTTGAGCCTCTGGTTCCTATTACGCTTGTCACGCAGCGCTGTGTATCCTGGAGATTTTTTTTTCAAACGCTTTGGCATTTCGTGTTCTGTAACGGAGCTCTGATACACAGATTTGTCTCCCCATACAGCGATCAGATCTAGTATCTCCCATACGGTCCATGCTGGAGCTCTTTTTGGATTTGAGACTGCATCGCCACCCTTGCTGATCAGAGCTCCACGCTGGGCAAACAGGAAATGTAATTCAAAAGTTCGTGGGGCTTTCCTGTTTACCTGCCCGCTGCATCCGAGTTCAGATTGCTGTCCAGAGCAGTCAGTGGTGCACTGTGGGATACCTCCCGGAGGCAATAACGTCGATTTCCGTCCACACTAACCGTAATCTGATATGTTAATATCAATTTAGCGCTACTCCTCTCATCGGGGTGGAGTACAGAATCGATTTAAAGAGCCCTTTATATCGATATAAAGGGAGTTGTAGTGTGGACGGGTACAGCGTTAAATCGATTTAACGCTCTTTAAATCGATTTAAACGCGTAGTGTAGACCAGGCCTAATAAACAAAAACTACGGTGTGCTTCCACCTGGATTTCTCCACCTCATCTTCTTGTATCGACCTTGCTTAAATTAAGTCTTTGGGCAGAGACATTCTGTTTTGTACTGGGACAACCACATTGTTGGCATTTATATACATAGCATGTTATCATATCCCACATACTCTTGACTTTATCAGGATGTACAAACATAGAGGGCTGGTCTACATACGGATAAAAATCGATTTTAGATACGCAATTTCAGCTACGTGAATAACGTAGCTGAAGTCGAATATCTAAATTGATTTACTCACCCATCTTCACCGCGCGCGGATCGATGTCCGCGCTCGCCATGTCGATTCCGGAACTCTGTTGGGGATGGTGGAGTTCAAGAATTGATATAAGCGTGCTCAGGGATCGATATATCCCGTCTAGATTAGACGCAATATATCGATCCCAGAGCAATCGATTTTAACGCACCGATATGGTGCGTAGTCTAGACGTACCCAGATGTTACCAAATCAGTAATCCAAAGAGAGAAGGTCTATTATACTATAAGATTGAAAGAGCAGTTCCCCAACAGTGACTGACAAACATTCAAGTGTTCACAGGAGTCACTTCATCCAACACTGAATTGTGGCTGTTTTGCCCTTTTGCTCCCATTGATTTCAACGGAGTATGATCAGGAGCTTGGGAACAGAGTGAAGAATACCTTATCCAATTCAAACTTCAAGGGGAATAGTATCAGGGGTAGCCGTGTTAGTCTGGATCTGTAAAGCAGCAGAGAATCCTGTGGCACCTTATAGACTAACAGATGTTTTGGAGCGTGAGCTTTGGTGGCGTGAATACCCACTTCGTCAGATGCAGGTAGTGGAAATTTCCAAGGGGCAGGTATATATATGCTAGCAAGCAAGCTAGAGATAACGAGGTTAGTTCAATCAGGGAGGATGAGGCCCTGTTCTAGCAGTTGAGGTGTGAAAAACCAAGGGAGAGAAACTGGACCAGTTTGTTTTCACCCAGCTGACGAAGTGGTATTCACCCACCAAAGCTCACAACTCCAAACATCTGTTAGTCTATAAGGGTGCCACAGGATTCTCTGCTGCTTTCAAGGGAATGTTAGGAAAGTGAAATGTTAATGGCCTAACTAAATTTGGGACCCTCAATCTGTTTCAAGTGCCATGGGAACTTTTATTAAAGTGATCGAGTCTCTATTTAACATTCTCACCTGAAAGACTTACCATGGATCTACGCCACTCTGTACAGTAAGCATACAGGAAAGTCTTTACAGAATCGGGGGCCTTACATTGCATACATTGTACTGAACCAGAGACCTATTATACATGTGCTTCTCCATTCATAGATTCATGTAGCTTTTATGTCTATTCAGGCTAGCATGGGTGGTCACTGATTTTGTTTTTTTTGTGTGGCTACTGCAGGTCATTGTCCTAAGCATAAGTCCCAATTCTGAACCTTAGCATCCAAAATGTGGGTGCCTGCATGAAACCCCAAGCTTATTACAGCTTGGATCGGATAGCGCCACCAGAAGGAATCAGTGCCTGCCTCACTCTGGTCTCCCCAAACCTTCCCTGGGGACCCAAGACTCAGATGCCCTGAGTCTCACAACAAAAGGGAAATACCCATTCCCTTCTCCTCTTTACTTCCCCAGTATTTTCCCGCCCTGGGTACACTAGGAGATTTCCCTGCTTCCATCCTTGAAACACAACCCAGAGAGATTAAGTGTCTCTCCCCCCTCACCCAGAGGCGATGCAAATTCAAGCTTAGTCAATCTAACACAAAGGGATTTCCCGCTCCTTTCGTTCCTTAGCCTTAACCAGAGAAAAACTCAAACAGGTCTTAAAAAGAAAAGCTTATATAAAAAGAAAGAAAAAGACATAAAAATGGTCTCTGTATCAAGATGACAATATACAGGGACAATTGCTTAAAAAAAAAACAGAATAAACAGCCTTATCCAAAAAGAATTACAATTTAAAACATTCCAAGCAAAATACACACATGTAAATACAAAAAAATCAATATAAAGCCTATTGTTTTCTACCTTTGTACTCACAACTTGGAAACAGAAGATTAGAAAAGCCTGGAGATGAGATCACTCTCATAGCCGAGAGAGCACAGACAGACACCAAAAGACACACACCCAAAAATTTCCTCCCTGAGCTTTGAAAAATCGGTTCCCTGATTGGTCCTCTGGTCAGGTGTTGGTTCCCTTTGTTAACCCTTTACAGGTAAAAGAAACACTAACCCTTAGCTATCTGTTTATGACAGCATACACAATTAAGCATTATAATAGCAGTTTCACTTGCTGTAAAAAGTCCCAAGGCATTGAATATGAAAGTGAACGACAGGTTCTGACTTTGTAACTAACTAATTCAAAGAACTTGCTTTGAGGAACTATAATGAAGAACATAAGAACTGCCTTACTGGTCAAATCAATGGTCCATCTAGCCCCAGTATCCTCCCTTCCAAACTGGCCAGTACCAGATGCTTCTGAGGGAGTGAACAGAACAAGGCAATTACTGGGCGATCCATCCCCTGTCATCCAATCCCAGCTTCTAGCCATCAAAGGTTAGGGATACCTGGAGTATAGGGTTATGTCCCTGACCATTGGGTGGTAGCCATTGATTGACCTATCCACCATAAACTTACCTAATTATTTTTTAAAATCCAGTTATATTTCTGCCTTTACAGCAACCCCTGGCAATGATTCCAAAGGTTGACTGTGTGTGTGTGTAGTTCTTCCTTAGGTTAGTTTTAAACTTGCCACCAATTATTTAATTGAGTACCTCTAGAATTCCTAGGATGAAGGGAACCCGTAAAAAGTATCAACAATTACAGACCAAGTTAAAAAGTGGTTTGAAAAATACTGTGCTTTTGGAGTATGTTGTTTGGAGGGAAATATGTTCTCTGGGGTTGGCAATTTATGCGAACAAATCAGTAAAAGGTAACTGAGTGTAATAGCGCACCTTCATACCTTTGGATACTGGTGGAGGTACAGGTATTCCAAGGGCAAGAAGGTAAAGCACCACAGGTGCTTCAGTGCTTTCTCTGTAGGCTCAGCTACTTATGTGTCATTCTAGGGCAGGGTAGGCAACCTATGGCACGTGTGCCAAAGGGGCAAGCGAGCTGCTTTTCAGTGCACTTACACTGTCCAGGTCCTGCCACCGTCGGGGGGGGGGGGCCCTACTGCATTTAATTTAATTTTAAATGAAGCTTCTTAAACATTTAAAAAACCTTATTTACTTTACATACGATAGTTTAGTTACATATTATAGACTTATAGAAAGAGACCTTGTTAAAATGTATTACTGGCACGTGAAACCTTAAGTTACACTGAATAAATGAAGACTCGGCACACCACTTCTGAAAGGTTGGCGACCCCTGGTCTAGGGCCCTGTCTACATTAAGGAAATTGTCACCAGTGTTACTGACTACATCAGCATGGTTACACTCATCCAGGTTTAGCAGACCTGCTGCTCTGGGACAATGCTGGGGTAATACATTGGTATTTTACCAGATTAATCTGCATCAGTGTAAGTCCTGCTTTGTGTCAGTGTTTGTGTCAGTCCCTGTTATGTGGTAATTAAACAGATGTAGTGATACCACTGTGAATCTTTCAAAAATAGACAGGGCCTCAGTCTGTCCCTCTCTGACACAACCTCTGCTTCTGGACTGGTGGGGTTCTATGTTGTCTCCCTGTTAACTAGCTGCACCAACAGCCCGATGTCCTGCACCGATGTCCTGACTACGTTTAAAACACTGCAGTGACGCAGTGCAGATGCACCACTTTAATGCTTCAGTGAATACACTAACATGAGCTTCTCCCGTTAGAGTAGTTATTCCACCTCCACAAGAGGCTGAAGTGATGTCAACAGGAGAAGCCTTCCTGTCAACATTGCACTGTCTACACTGGGGCTCAGGGATCTGGATTTTTCACACCCCTGGGTAACGTAGTTATACCAATGTAAGTTTAGAGGGTAGACCTGGCCTTAGTCTCTTGTTCCTGTGGGTGACAGACTATAACCTCTCCCCACCACTGGTAGTGACATTCCTGTGTGCATGTCTTCCAGCAATCTTGTTCCCCACAGCTATCGCCATTGGTTTGTCTCTAGTTCTACAGTTCCTCAGCTGACATGGTCTCAAAAGGCCTTTATCCTCTTTCAGGGCAATCAGCCTTTTCTGGTTCCTACTCTTTGAGAAAGGAGCCCCCTTTGTCCTACAGAATGGATTTGACATATCAATTCTTTCCCAAACTGGTTCCCTATGTGCTGAAGGCATGGTCTGGAGGGAGGCCATTAAAGCCCTCTCCACTACAATTGCAGGGCTTCTCATCCCCAGACCCTCGGTTGCTTCTTGTGCTTCCTCCCTGGACTGCAAGCCTCTACTGGCTAGTTTGCTGCTGGTCTGCTCTGCCCCTTTCTCAGTGATTTCTTAATCCCATGTCTCTTGTTTATAGGAGTCTGCCAGCCAAACTGCTCTGGGCACACAGTGCATCTCTCTCTCTCTCTCTCTCTCTCTCTCATGCCCTCAGATCATAAGGCGTTCACATTGCTTTCCATCCTTGCTGGTCTCCTGCAGCAGTCTTAGCTTCTTCCCATGTTATTTTGATAACTTTCAATTAGCTGCTTTCCATGGTTATTCTTGGTTTAACCACATTGACTCTTGTCGTGGGGGGAGGTTCCAGTCCAACACCTGTCTTATGTTGTTCAGGTCTTTCCTCCATGTATATCCTAGCCATCTCCATTTTCATTCTGTAATTTCCTGTCCTGTAGGTTTCTGTTTTGTCATCATCCAGAGTTCTTTGTGATTCTTCCTCTCCTCCTTCCCACCCCACCCCCCTGGCCATCTGATTTTGAAAATTTGTCTAAGGCAGCTGTTTATGAAAATTTGAGGGTTTAGCTGGTAAGGTGTTAATGAGTTTCCAAGTTTCAGCACTCTATAGGAAGACCATCTTTACAATGGTGTTAAATATTCCATGTTTAGTTTGGACGGCAAGATTTCTGTTTCTGCAAATTGGCTTTAGAGTACAAAGGCAAGTCTGGCTTTTGCTATTCTGGCTTTCATGTCTTCATCTGTTTCTTCTGTTGTACTTACAATGTGGTCAAAATATGTGAAATATTGGACCTCCTCTATGTCACTCCCAGAAAGTGTTATTGGTGTTTTTTGTTTTGTGTTGATTTTCGTTTTCTTAGGTGTTTTGATGTCTTCATTGTTCAATTGCCTTTGGTATCTTGAACAAGTCAGTTGGTATTTGCTTCAGTTTTTCCTGACAACTGATTAACGATGACATACAGTGTCTTCATGTCATTTTGTGCTGCTGTGATCTAGGCATCTGTTGCCATTTAGTCTATAAAGCCTTTGTCTTTCCTAGCACTCTTTTTGTCCTCTTTGTTCTTTATGGCATATTTCTGCTGGAGTCGCTATGTCTGTGCTCTTTTTCTTGCTTAAATTAATTTGTCTACATTTACATCTTTTTGCTATTTTTGGCCATGTATGCTCAGAAAACCATGTATTGTGATGTTTCTTCCTGAATCCCAGCCACTTCTTCAGACATTTTAGTGAAAGCTTCTATTTTGGCTTCCCAACTGGAAATAGTAGTTGAATTTACATCTGATTCCTGCTAGTTCTAGTTGGAAAAATAGATTTTGGGAAAGTGCACTGGATTTACAGTTCTACAGATTCCTGTGATGCTGATCCTCTAGCAGGAGCCAAAAGTGATCAGTAGGAACAAGAGAGACCAGAAGCATGATTCCAATAGAATCTACTTAAATTTCCATTAGGGCCACTGACATTTTCCCCCCACCCCCTTTTCTAAAAATTAAATTTCCATTTTAAAAATGGGAAACAAAAAACTGTTCAAGAACACATCTGGCTCTGCTGCTGGATTGCTGTAGATCAAGGGTCCCTTTAAAGTCGTAGGAGTGAGACAGAATAAGAGTGCAGTGCAGTGATCAGAATTCATCTTGCAGAGAGGGGGTGATGAATTGAGATTCCCCATCATGAAAGTCTGAAACTGCACAGTTACCCTTTCTGATTAAGAGTTTACTTACAGTCCTACAGAAACAGAACCTCAGTCCTGTTCATATGATAAAATAAGATATTGTACTTCAGCCAATCAGTAGAAGAAATTCTGAGTTAAGGTTCCCTCCATTCTTGACCTACTGGTATTCAGTATCCATAGAGAATTTACCCTATTGAATGAACTATGTAGCTCAGAGTATTTGCTCTAATCCCTACATGTAGTGGAGATAGTTTAAAGAAAAGGGTCTGCCTTCACTCTGAACTTCCTTGCATTTTGTCAGTTAATCTCAGACCCTTATTATTATAAAGTTGTTTGTGCTAAAGAAACACTGTCAAATCTGGCAGCTCTAACACCTTTCTTTTCGGTTCATGACCATTTTACGCCACATTTTTGCTTAGATGTTTGCTTAGTTTTGAGAGCAAATGACATATGTAAGTGTAAGCATCTTGAAAACGTCAATGCCTTGTTTGCTCAGAAGAACAGAGTATGCAGGCAGAGTGTAGTAGACAGATGTGCCCTTATTGCAGGTGAAGTCTAGCCCTGAACAGTTGTCCAGCTGCAATTTGATCTCCATCCATTTCCCTATCTGAATAAGAGGCATAATAGTATGTGTCTCCTTCACATCATGTAATTAATGAGCATATCATAATACATACACAACAAGGTGCAGAATTAAGGTTGCACAGGCAACCTTCACAGACATGGCTAAAGACAGTGCGGGGAGAGAGGACATGGAGAAGAGTTGCAGACACAAAGGAGAACAGATTGCTGAAGGCTATCCATCTCCCAAGGTCTGTTCCAGTGTGTGACATTTTCCTGTGACACATCCCTTTCCCCTCCTGGCCCACAAGTTCTTCACTGTAGTGTATGTACAGAAAATCAGACCACAAGAGATCATCTCAGTTAGGTTTCCATTCTAGTATGGGATATTGGCCAATAGCGATGCTCTTCTACCTCCAAGAATCTCTCCCTCTACTGAAAGTCTCATGAGTGAGACCACAGGATGGAAGACATGACCTCTCTGGTAACTGCTGAGATGTGGTGAAGGAAGAGAAGAGGTCTCTGCGCTAATAGGGAGGATCAGAGCCACACGAGGCAAAACTCTTGCTTACCACTCACACTCAGTAGGGGAGGGAAGTGAAGTCATGACAGAGCTTCCCAAAGTCTTTGCTCTCATGTAGGTGGTAGAAAGAAAGCTGACTATGAGAGGCTGTTTTCTACCACTGCCATATGTGTGCATATATAGTGACAAAAGGGAATAAATACACAAATGCATCACCCAGAGCCTGCATTGTTCTAATCTGCACCTTACAAAATGCCCACACCCGTATTAGAGATGGGGGCAAACTAAATTTTTCCTCAGTGCTGGAACTGTTTCTATTAGCCTAGGCAAGCACATGCTATGTATGCAAATCGTGTAACATTTCCTACAGGGAACCTTTGGGTAACTGCAGGTGATTTCTGTTCTGCATCAGCTAGGCCTTTTATTAACACACTGCAAGAGATCTCTTGCTAATTTAGGGTTGCCAGTTTTGGTTGGACATATTCCTGGAGACTTCATCACATGACATAATCTTTAATTAAAGATTAATCTTTAATTCCTGTTGATGCCAGGATAATCCTGGAGGGTTGGCAACCCTAATCTAACTGCATGAGTTACATTAGTGAACCCATCAGGTCAAATTCATCCTGTGCAACTCTTCTGCCTTTGATGGAATTTGGTCCACTGACTAGCTCGGAAGATGACTGCAATACTGGGCAAGGAGTGGATGGGGGTTGAGAGTAAGAAATGAACTAACCAGTGCATACAAATCACTAGTTACATCCGTGGATTGTTCCTATAACCATAGTCAGACTTTCACTGTGTGGGTCTCATTGAAAGAAATGTGGTGTCTTTCTGCTATTCCTGGATGTTTGTTTTTTTTTAAAAAAGACAAAAATCCTAAAGCTTAAACATGTGATTTTAAAACGTGGTAGGAGGGAAGTTATACTAAGAAAGAGGGTGGTGGAGAGGGGGCTGTTGTCACACATTTCCCAAGCAGAAAAAAGAGACCAGATTGGCTAAAGCAAGGAAGGTACTGCCAAGGGACTCCTTCAGCAGTGAGTTCCTGCCATCCCTTCCCTTATGCTCCAGTCCTACTGCTTCCACATCTCCTGCTCTCTTGGCCCTTCCTGTCTCCTAACCCATCTGCCACCTGCTCCCTCCTCTCCTGCCATCCCTGCTGAGCTGTCTGCTATTTTCTTTCCCTGCCTTCTCCAGCTGGCCTCTGGGGTGCATGCGCAGTGAGGCCGCTCCAGAATGGGGGGAGGGAGCAGAGGGAAGGATGAGGAACATCACAACACAGAGGTCTGATGCTTCCGCCGAGCAGTGAAAGGAAAACCAAATCTCTTTTAAACAACATATCCATGCAAGTTTGGAATAGAAAAAGCACTGTGCTTGTAACTCACTTTGTTCACCCTCCCCCACAGTACACATGACATATATTGCTGTTATATCCCTAAGGTTAGGTAAGATTTATATATTAAAATCAACCTTTTAATCATCCACTCAAGTTTGTCAAGTAATATTTTCTGAGGCACTGATAAAATATTATTTGTTTTTAAATGATCATCAGCATTATTGTAAGGGTGAGTAAGTAGATTTAATGTTTGGGCTGGTAAATTTATATTCACTGTATACAGAATGTTCTGCACATCCATCACTATGCCTCCACTATTTATCGCCTGTATAAGAACATATATTCTCTGGGCATATAGCCCTCTTATAAGGTGTATTATTCCCTATACTCATAGGCATATGTGTCTCCTTGGTAGACATCCATTGATATATCCGTATTCCATGTATTCCTTAGGTCCATAGGTAGGGTTTTAGAGAGACGAGGTGGGTGTGATAATATTTTATTGGACAAAAATCCATCAGAGAGAAAAACTTGCAATCGAAACACAATTTAACACATATTCTTCTTCAGACCTGGGTAATGTACTCACAGTGTCACAGCTAAATGCACGGTGGAACAGACTGATTAGCACAAGTAGCTAACGTATTTGAAGGGACCATTTAAGGTGAAGTGGCCTGTTGCAGCTACAACACTGCACACATAGGTATGGCTGGCATGTGCATGCTGGCTTAAGTTTTTCAAAAGTGACTAGTGATTTTGGATGCCAACTTCAGACACTTTACATGAGCCTGATTTGAAGAGGGCAAGCACTTGTTACTTTCTCAAAATAAAGCCCCTTTATTATCTGTATTGCAGTAGCACCTAAGACCCCCAGTTTTGGACTATGACCCTACTGTAGTAGGTGCTAAATTGGGCACCCAAAACCAGTGGCGTGTTGATGTATAATATACACACTGTATGTATGACCTACAATCCCCTCCCCACCGTGTGTGATGTGGCACATGCAAGACACATGTATGCCCAATATACAAGGAACACGTGCATCTCTTTATCTGCATAAATAACACACAACTCCATTATGTACAGCAGCCTACGCTTTCAAAAGTGACTAATGATTTTGGGTGCCCAAAGTGAGATGCTCTGATGGGACCTGGTTTTCATAGCATGGTTCCTGTAAGGTATCTCAAATTGGGCATCCAAAATCACTAGTTTCTTCTGGGAAAAATTAGGGGTGCACAGGTTTGTGGGTGTATATATATATGTATATGGGATACACTATGTTAGAGACACATGCATGCATTGTATAGATGTCTGTAGGGCATAAATATATAGGATGTGTATATATGGGCTACACAGTGTAAGGAAAATATGTATGCATTACATAGATGACTAGCAGGCATGTATATTTGATATATGTATCCCTATTTTAGTGGTTCGCAACCTGTGGCCCAATCAGCACACAGCTCACAACCCATGTGACATCCTTGGGGCCATACAGATAGTATATATATTAGGGTGACCAGCTGTCCCAATTATATAGGGACAGTGCTGATAGTCAAGGCTTTGTCTGTTATAGGTGCCTATGACCGCTCACCCTGTCATGATTTTTCACACTTGCTAGCTGGTCACCTTAATTATATATTATGTGGTTGTGGCTCATGTAACATGTAGAGACCTGCATCTGCGGCCCACAATGGTAAAGATGTGAGAACCAGCGATCTATGGGACACACTGCGTTAGGGAAATATGCATGCACTCTATACATGTCGATAGGGCATAACTGTACACATGTATACATGGGACCCAGCAGCATAAGGGGCACATGCATTATGTAGGTGTCAGAGGGGTAGCCGTGTTAGTCTGTATCAGTAAGAACAATGAGGAGTCCTTGGGGCACCTCAGACACTAACACATTTATTTGGGCTAACTTTAGCTCCCGAAAGCGTATGCCTGCTAGAGGTGACAACGGGGCACATATACACTAGGGCAGGCGTCTATAGGTGACACGCACATAGGGTGACCAAATGTCCCAATTTTGTAAAGACAGTCCGATTTTTGGGTCTTTTTCTTATGTAGTATCCTGTTATCCCCCCATCCCGATTTTTCACACTTGCTGTCTGGTCACCCCACACGCAGGGCTTCTGGGACACAGGCCCACACGACGCACCGGGCTACAGGCTCTGTGTGTTTACACCACCCCGAGGCGACCGCTCGCCCCCGCCCCCGCCCGTGGCCTCAGTCGCGGGCGGGAGAGAAGCAGGCGCGGGGCGGAGCGGCGCTGGAGGCGGCGGCAGCAGCCGGCCCTTCTTTTCCCGCCCTGCGGCCCGGGCCGCGGCTCGCTCTCCGCCTCTCCTCCGCTCCCCAGCACGAAGCGCGTCTCAGCCAGGGGGCGGCAGCGGCAACGGCAGGGCCGGGCTCCCCTCCCGCTCCCCCCGCACAGCGAGCCGCGCCATGGAGACATGAGCCCCGCGGCCAGCCGCAGCCGCCGCCTCTAGCATGGCCCGGCCAGGGAACTAGCCAGGGCCAGCAGGCAGCAGCCCAAGCAGCGCCCTCGCTCCGCGCCGTCAGCATGGGGTTCTGATGGGCCAGCCCGGACCGGGAAGCCGACAGCTCCGCGGGGGAGGTGAGCGAGCTGCAGGCGCTGGGCTCTGCGAGGCAAGCCGGCCCGCCCCGGGCGCGCTGCTTTTGTTCGGGGGCCTTCCGCGCTGCTCCTAACAAAGCGGGTGGTGGCTCTTTATTAGACGTTTGCATTGCATAGTGCAAGGGATACTCGGATCACGTCGCTTGTGTGACACAAACACATTTGCATGCAATGCTGAAATAGATAAGTAATATTGTGTTATTGATTGTCTTTGGCTAAACAACACATGCTGCTACCAACAGATGTATTCGTATATACAGATTCTGGAGTGTATAACGTGTATACCACACATGCAAAATCTGTACATCAGAATGCACGTTTGTATATACAGTAGCATTCTTTGTACTTTATGCTGCAAATATCCTGGTTTCAGTGTTGTATAAAATATGTTTCTAAACAGTGTTTGCCAGTGTTATTGTTTACATGCAGTGTGTGTGTGGTTGAGTTATAGAATGCATGCTGATATACTTGTATACACACCTTCTGCAATATATAGCATTGTTTGCAGCTGTAAAGCAGCAGTGTGTGTATATCTGTATGCGCTGTGTGTGTATATATTAAACTTTAGTGATATAGCTTGATTTCACTTCCATGGAAGTGACTGCATATGTAGATAGGTTTTTTTGCAATAAACATATTTTTTTTAATTGCATGTCAAATACAATAAAGAGATTAAGTGGATGTATTTCAGTTTGCGTGCAAGTGTTCACACTTTTATTCCCTGTTCTTAGGAGTAATATTTCTAAATAATGTGTGAGCCCAGTCATGCAAGACACCAGGCCCCTCCTGCAAGATGCTCAGCAAGTCCTCAACTCCTGGGGCAAACTGAGGACACCCAGCACCTTGTATGGACTTTTGATTTGTAGGTCCCCAGTCCTGCAACAAGCTCTGTTTTGGAGCACTCCTGCATCTGCATGGTGCTCCATTGATGTCATTAGGGTACCATCGGAGTTCTGGGGCTACCTGAGCAGAAGTCATTTCAGGATTTGGGGCCTTAGATGTTCTAAATATTGTTGTCCAAAGGGGCATAATTCCATTTGAATATTTGTTCCCAATGCTGTAATTCTACTGCAAATAGTGTATCCAGTGTCTCTTGTACTTTAGCTCCTGTTTTCTGGCCATATGGTCAGTTGTCCATAATTCTGTCCGCTGCTTTGGCTTATTGTTGATTACGCTATATCAAAAGTATGCTTTAAAAAAATTGTAACTGCACTTTATTTCAGACTGTTCTGATTTGACTGCAAAACTTGTGTAGGCAAGGATGTTTTTATTTTTGTTAGTTCTTGCTTTGTTATATCAGTTGACCTGGTAGAATTGGACTCCCCAGGGAAAGAGTTTTCTTGAAAGAAAACTGAATTGCTGATGTTGTTTCATGTAAAACTGTCCCAGAAGGGATGATATAAACAGATAACATTACCGTAGGTTATTTCATGCAACTGGTTTAACGAAGTGTTTGCAAAAATTCTCATGAAAATTTGCCACCTTAGGGTAAATATGGGGGAATGAATATTTTTGCCTAAGGATGAAAAAATTAATAATGCTTTGTTTGCGTGCTTTAAAAAATAATTACTTGCCCTAGGCAGGCAGAATTTTGGAAGGCTGATTTAAACAATTGCTTTTCAGCAGCCGTATAGTTTATAATGTCTCTTTCCCTGGGTGTCAGAGGGGTAGTGGTGTTAGTCTGTATGCCTGGGATGACAGACAGTTGTATCTCTGACAAAGGCACAGGGTTTTGATTTTTTTCTAAACCCCTTTATTATATTTAAACTGTACAAAGTCTCTCGGGCTATGTGTTTTAGTTTTCCCCTTTCAGGCTTGGCTAATGTTTTCACTGTCACAAGGATGGGTCTGTAGGCTTTTGCAACCTTTATAAACAAAGCACTGCAATCAACCTAATCACCTCAGGGATGTATATATGTGGCACCAAATTTTGCAACATACGGCTGATAGAAGTTTAGCCCTCAGAAAGAAGCCACAGTACCTTATTCCAGACTTGGGGGACTTACTTTGGATCCCTGCTAACAATTAGATTTGCTTTTAAAATTGTGCAGATGCTTTGTAAAGGTGGCACGGAGTTCTGGGCCTTGCTCTGGAACCTGCTGTGTCTGGGTAAGCCTGGGATTAGAACTCAGCGAAGCTAATCTATTGGCTTTTCCCAGTGGAAGTTAAACATTTTGGGGTGCATATGCTTTTAATTGCTCTGCACCCCAAATTGGGAACTTTCTCTTAGCTGGGGTTTGAAAGGCCCCATTAAGAGACTGATCTTAATTTGGCCCTTATACAAAAGGCAAGAATCTGTAAGAATATATGTTTGGAATCTAATTTTAAACACCTTCTGAGACATTTGCATGAAATGTTTCTCTGCTAGTATAAATCCATTGGATCGCTTAAATGCCCTTTCCAAAAATATATTGCACTGTAGCTGTTGAAAGCGTATAGATTGCACTGCTTTGTAGCTGGGGCTAGATACTCCCCTGTGTCTGTTCCAGCTACTGCTGGAGGAGACACCCTGGTGAAGGCCTTCAAGATGGAGAGTCAGTGGGAGGGGAAATGGCACCACAAAACCACTAGGAGTTCCGTGGTATCAGGGTGGGGTTAGTGCTAGCCCCTCCACATGAGTGCTGTCTGGGAGGGGGTCTGGCCAGGATGGCTGCAGGACATGGATATTAGTGTCTCCCAGCCACAGCTCCAGCTTATGGTGTTTACAAATTAAAGCAATATCCGCCTCCGAACACCTAGTGGGAACCGTGAAAGTGGAGTTGTTGCAGTAACACCCCCTCTCTTCTTTTGGGGTGAATCCCCGTGGGGTTTTGCTGGTAGCTAGAGGTTTAATATTGTAAATGCTTTAGGGTAGCAGCTGGCTTTTTGGTCTGTGTTTGAACAACGCCTGCTATGATGGAGTCCTCATCCATGGCCCCTAGTGCTACTGCAGTTCATGTTGTTGTTAACTAAGTTCCCATTGCAAATATCCGTGTATCTGGCCTTCGGTTTACAAAAGGTCTTTTTGAGGGATAGGGAAGGGTGACAGTGTAGGGATGAGTTGGTTTGGGTCAGAGTGGGAATGGTTGACAGACTTTGTATATAAGAATCTGGTCCAGATTGGAAGGGACTGAAATATATTACAGTGATTAAGTGGCCAAGGTGAAAATGAGTTTGGTGGTCACAGTTGAACTTGTAGCAGATGTGGTGGTGTATATGCCTAAGTAGAGCCAGATCTGGTGGTGGTGGCAGCCTTTCCATTCTCACTGTCCCTTTTGCTAGCAGTATCTGAAAGAGGCCAGAGATGAAATACGACCTACGCAGCAGGGCTACACTCAGGAAAGTTTAAGGCAAGTGAACTAAAGGTGTAAAGTCAGTGCACATTAAACTCTGTATGGATGCTTTTATTCAGGAGTAAAGGGGTCTTAATTCTCTTTGAGTAATCCCAAAGGAGGATTAAGTTAATTTATGGCTTGTGCAGAACGCAGCTGCCCTCTCCTTTAGTGGTGACTCTCATCCAGAGTTGGTCACACCTGTGATCTGTACTGATTAACCATTGGTTCCAAATGCTATTTGAGGTATAGGTTTTAACCTGTATATCCTTAAATGGGTTGTGTCCTGGTTACCTCAGAGACTCTCTCTCCTTGTTTGATCTGAGCACTCAGCAGCTATGGTATTATCTGCTGGTCATTGATGGGGCTGGCCGCTGGGCAGTTCCACGAGGGGCTATGACTTTGGAATTCATAAAGTCCAGATTTATTGATCTTAAACACTTTCTCTAGGCTTGAGTGTTGGGCAAAGTCTTGGTTTAGAGGGGAATCATCTCAGTGGGTTTGACATTATATAGTTCTTAATGATATATTTTGTACATGTTCCCAGAACTCTGTATTGTATAAATGGACCATAAAGATCCAAGTATCTTTTCACTTTTAGAGGAGCGTGTTCTGGGTTGAGGCAATAGAAGGAAGCATACAGGTACATGTGCTGTATCTGTTCTGTGAACAAATAATTGGCATCGGTCTCTGGAGCTGGCGGACTGGCATCTTTAACTACACTGCAGTGCAATTTACCTGCATATTTTAATAATGTTTAAACTTTTTTTTTTATCATAGGATAAACTTTCAAACGCATTAATGGCAATTGGGCAACTAACTGCTCTTCGTGCCTTTGAAAATTTCCCACATAATTGTTCTCTCTCCTGTCATCCTCCTGTTCTTAAGGATGGGTCTTCTGGTGTCCCTCGGTTGCCTGGTTTGCAGTGCTAGTGGCAGTGATGAGAAACAAAAAATATACTTACTCCCACAACTAAGAAATGCTAGTTCAGTGGAACTCAGCAGCTCAGAATCCCCCATGGGAGCTTTCCTTCCACGGAAGAACCCTTCTCTTTGCATGTCTGCATTTAACAGTTCATTGTGGCACTGGTTACTAATCTTGACCTGGTACCAGACTGGAGTCTTTAAAAGCATGTCTCTTTACAGGTTTAATCCTTTTGATTTACTGTATTCAGCTGCTTTTAAAAACAGAATATTCTGGTGGATAGAGCACTGGAGTGAGACTCGGAAGACCAGGATTCTGTTTCTGGGTCTGCCATGGGCTTGCTGTATGACCCTTGGGCAAGTCACTTCACTTCTGGCTGCCTCAGTGTTTGTACAGTGTTTTGAGGTCTCCTGATAAAGCACTATGTAGGAGTTGGGTGGTGGTGGTATTATTTATTAAAGATATGTGACCTGATTTACCTTGTACTTACACATGTGTAACTCAGGAGTTCATCTGATTAGAGAGGAGAATCAGGCCCCTGTACTGATTTATTTTCTTTACCTCTGATTTTTAATTCTTGTCGTGAAAGTTTTTTGTCCCTTATTTTCTCTGAAACGTCAAATGCTGCACTGCTTGTATAGAAGGTATTGCAACTATATGGTATGTTTCAAATAACCCAAACAAACCTAAAACATATAAACCATTTTGCATCAAAGCTGCTACTGCTGTGTTCTGAAGCTGTAAATGCTGATGAATGTTTTGCTATAAGTGCTGGTCATGAAAACTTCTCTGCCAGATAGATTTTTACACAAGAAAGTGTTAAATTGAAGAAGAAAGTTGGGTATTTTAGAAGTGCACCTTTTATTGGTGGCCCTATTTAGATTTTTTTTTTTCTTCAGAGCAGTGTGTAAACAGTAACTAATTCAGTATTGTTAACTCCATTTTACTAAAGAGGAGACAAAAGGTTTTAATGAATCTTCACGCGATCACACACAACGCTAGCAGAGCTGGGATTTAACTCTCAGGAGTTCCTGGCTCTGCTCAGGGCACTTGCTCATGGTGCCCCTTCTGCTCATTGCTAAATTCTGAAGAGCAGCAGAACTGACCAGATGCTTGTAAAATTCACTGGATATCTTGGAACAAAAGATCAGGGATGGGGATTGAATTGTGAAGGGCAGCCCTGTTCTTTCTCCCCATTGTCCACTAACCTCAGCAGTGGAGGACTGTGGCTCTGATCCTCAAAGTGGGGCACCTAAATACCTTTGAGGATCTGGGCCCAAGTCTCTTCTGCTACTGCCATTGGCAAGTAAATTTTTCAGGCAGTGACTATGACCTAATCATCATTCAGTTTATAGAGATGTTGAGGTGCTTGTACTGTTCTTAAACTGCTTTTAGTCCTGTGCAAGGATAGTTTTGGGGAGACTGGATGCATTTTTCCAGTTGTCAGGATTTTGGATGTGGTGATGTCTCCTAACATTTCCACTGTACTAGGTGTTCAGGCAATTCCTAAAAATTTTACAGGGGGGCGGGGGGGAATGTCAGTAATAAGTTTGGGGTTTGCGAACATAGGTGTGGCTTTTTTTATAAATACATGGAAAAGGGACATTTGTGTCCTTACAAAATTCTTATATGATGTTAGAATAATTCCCGTAGGTGGAGTTCTGCAAAATTAATTTTTCAGGGGCAAAAGTAATGGATACCAGGTTTAAACTGTGCTGATTCCTAATAGCTATCCATATCATACTGGTTTCTCTGGCTAGAGAATTGATATACTGATGTTTGAATGGTAAAAGTCATTGCAGAGCGTTCGCATTTTGTAGTTTGTTGGGAAGTGCATTGTGGGCGTGAAGCCTTCTGCAGATTAATAATGGCTCTGCTATAAATCAGCATTTCTCAAATGCAGCCACTGTGGGTGCATGTGGCCACCAGGGGGTTTTTATTGCAGCCACAGTCTCTTGGATTGTGATGGGTGGGGTGGGGGGAACCAGTGTCCCCTCCCCTATGGCTGTTAGCAGGGGTTGGGCCTTGCCACCTCCCGCACCCCCCAGAAGCTGGAGGAGCAGGCCACTGGTAAATTCCTCACTTTCTTGGGCGGATCTCGGGCTTTGGGCTTCAGCCCTGGCGTGGTGGGGGTGGGTGGGCTGGCTTTGGCTGCAGGGCTTTGGGATCCATCCATGCAGTGACAGGCTCTGGTTCCAGGCTGTGGCCACAGGCCTCAGGCTTCTCCCCCCATCGTCTCTGGCCCCCGCAGCCTCACTGCCAACCTCCCTGTCTAGAGCTTAATTTGACCCCAAGCTTACTGGGGCTTAGTAAGTCTGCTGTGAAAAGTGATATTAACAAACATACAAAATATCATTTTTTACAGCAACAGACTTACTAGCTAGCAAATCTTAAAAAACAAGACAAAAATACCAAAAAAAGCAAAAGAAACAATAACAAAAAAAAAGAACGTGCAAAGCATCTTATTTGGGTTTCTATTCTGTTTAGGTCCAGTAAAGAATAGGGACAACTGTACATTATTTTTATTATTGAGTCTGCAAAAACAAACCCCTACATGAAGAAATTCAATGTTTTGGACATATGTATGTGCATATTTATTTTTTTCCTGAAGTTAATTAAATATTTTAGCAAAAATTGTCAGCGTGGCCGTCCTAAGACTTTGTGACTACACTCTGAGGCCACCAAAAACTTTGTTGTGAGAACCCTCATGGTTGGAAAAACTTTATGGTAATATCTGTAGGTGCTAAACTCTGATCTCTGTCCCACCATTCAGATTCCATAATAATAATATTAGTAATTGATATTCTAGGATTTCCAAATAAAGTCTGGTTGGATAAAACATGGTTGCAGGTCCTAGAAGTCCTCTTGAACTTATCCTTGTAGCTGGCTGAAGGCAAAATAATGAGTGTCTAGGTCACACCTGCCTGATTACAGAGTTTAAAGGATTTTTTAGGCCCTCCCTCAGGAATTTTGGTGGGGCCAGAGATGTCAGAGCCACAAGTGTTGTAACCATGTAACTGGCTCTGAATGGAATAGAGGGTGCATTGAAAATACAAGCAGGCCACAAAGAAGGCATTCTTGAGCTCCATAGACGTCTAGTTTCACTGAAGTTAAGAGGTTGGGGTTTTTTGGTTTGTTTTTTTTCAAATGTCAATTAAAAATGTCTGGTTATTTTCAAATGACAAAACCAGTGGGTTAGAGGTAGATCAGTTGCGAAGAAAATCTCAGGCTTCTCAAGTCTTTGTTGTTTTCCTGCGTGTTCACTAACTGCCGATGTTATTGATGTGCTGTCTTACTAACCATAATGGAAAGCTGCAGTTGGTAACACTATGCAATAAACTGGTCTAAAAACTCACTCATGCATAACATGTTATGGCAAATGCTCAGTTTTGCTCATCAGTCCAGAGATCAGATGTTTCTCTTCTTTAACTTGATAAGGGAAGTGCTGAATTAAACCATTTGCCAGAGATTCTGTGCCCTTGTGACATTACTTTTGCCTTTGAACCACAAGCCAAATTCTCTGCTGATGTAACTGTTGACTTCAGTGGAGTTACACCAGCTGGGAACTTGGTCCCAAGAATCTTGAGGCTTTGCTTTCAAAATTCAAACTGTATTATAAGTGCTCAAACTGCTCCCTGTAAGTACTACTGTCCAGCTGGTGGTCCCTGTTCTTGAAAGATCAAACTGCTATAAACAAGTTCACCGCCAGCTTGTTCTTCATGGGTGAAACAAAATGGAAAGCACACAAGAGTTTTTGGAACACAGAACTGCACATGCTGCTGTAACTGAATGTATGGGAACAAACAGCAACTTCAGACTGAACATTTGCAAAGCAAGCAGAAGGGGAACTCCAAGACGCAAAGGCTGACACTGCCCAAATCTGCAAAGTTTGCCTCCTCTGAGCTATGGTGTGGCATTCTGGGGATAGGAGAATAGTCTATGTGTTTTAATAATTACCCTGATCCCTTGGTGGCCTTATGAGACCTTCCCAGCTTGAGTAAACTGTGCAGATGCCCCAGGACCAACCAGGACAGGAGGGCCAGCTTAACCCTGTGAAATTTGCACCAATTTGGCAGGAGATGTTTACAGAGAAGAGCCGGAACTGTGCTTGTACAGGCCTGTATTAGCGGACAATTGGAATTGCATTATTTACATACTCTCTAACTGGCATCTTGAGAACCCCTGCTCTACAAACTGGGGGTCAGGACCCCTAGGGGGTTGCAAGGTTATTACATGGGGGGGGGTCGCGAGCTGTCAACCTCCAACCCAAACCCGGCGTTGCCTCCAGTATTTATAATGGTGTTACATATATAAAAAAGTGTTTTGAATTTATAAGGGGAGTCGCACTCAGAGGCTTGCTGTGTGAAAGGGGCCACCAGTAAAAAATAGTTTGAGAACCACTGGTGGAGACAGAGAACAAGTGATCCTTGTGGACAATCTAGCTTTGTAATACTAGATTGTCTTTAGTTAATGATGAGGGGGGCATGGTACCCTCAGAGCCTAAGAATGCTGTTCTTCTGTACTGTATCTCCTACTTGATCTGTTGTTCCAAAGGTGCCTTATTTCTCATTTCCTTATAATTGTCTCATAGAATCATAGAATATCAGGGCTGGACGGGATCTCAGGAGGTCATCTAGTCTAACCCCCTGCTCAAAGCAGGACCAATTCCCAACTAAATCATCCCAGCCAGGGCTTTGTCAAGCCTGACCTTAAAAACCTCTAAGGAAGGAGATTCCACCACCTCCCTAGGTAACCCATTCCAGGCTTCAATCCACCCTCCTAGTGAAAAAGTTCTTCACTAATAT
Organism: Chelonoidis abingdonii; assembly: GCF_003597395.2. NCBI lineage: Eukaryota > Metazoa > Chordata > Testudines > Testudinidae > Chelonoidis > Chelonoidis abingdonii. Next base: position 14,958,124 of record NC_133773.1, on the reverse strand, counting down.
CCAACCTAATCTCCCCCACTGCAACTTAGACCATTGCCCTTGTTCCGGTCATCTGATACCACTGAAACAGTCTAGATCACCTCTTTGGAACCCCCTTCAGGGTTGAAAGAGCATCAATCCCTCTTTCCTTCTCTCTGCGCAACAACAACCCGTTCCCTCAACCTCTCCTCATAAAGTCACGGTGCCCAAGCCCCCGTATAATCATTTGGTCCCTCCGCGGACCCCAATGTCCAATCCTTCGTGTAGTTGGGCCCAAAACTGACCCCACGTACTCCAGAGATGCCTCACAAATGCGACACTAGAGGGAATATCACGATCCCGAGTCTGCTGGCAATCGCCACATATTATCAGCCCCAAAATGCCATTAGCCTCCTCCTGCAACCAAGGGCACAGCGTTACCAGTAATCCATCTCTTCGCCACGTAACCCCTAGGTCCTTCGCAAACCTGCCTTCCCTAAGCCATCAGGTCCCTAATCTAACAGTGATGGGATCTTCCGTCGAGAATGCGGACCGCACTTGTCCTGTTGAACCTCATCAGTTTTGGCCCAGTCCTCTATATTTGTCGGGTCCTTATCCTATCCTAACGTCCAGCATATCCCACTCCTCCAGTTCAGGTGTCACTGCAAAATTCTGGAAGTGCAGCCGTACGCCATCGACTCCTCATGAATGGAAGATAGAAACAAAACCGGCCCAGACGGACCCTTTGGCACTCCACGTTGAAACCGGGTCCTACGAACATGGAGCCCCTGATCACTACTGTGAGCCCACTAATAGACCCACTTCTATCCACTAATCTATAGTCCAATTGTCCAGCTACTTTCTTTAACTGCGTAAATACGTGATACCGATCAAAAAGCCTTGCCAAATCAGCGAAAACACATCCACTGCTCCCCTCATCCAACAGACCGAGTTGTCCCTCATATGAAGGCATTAGTTTAGTCAGACATGACTTGCCCTTGGTGAATCCATGCTGACTGTTCCTGATCACTTTCTTCTCCTCTAAGTGCTTCAGAATTGATTCCTTGAGGACCTGCTTCATGATTTTTCCAGGGACTGAGGTGAGGCTGACTGGCCTGTAGTTCCCCGGATCCTCTTCCTTCACTTTTTTAAAGATGGGCACTACGTTAGCCTTTTTCTGGTCATCTGGAACCTCCCCCGTTCGCCATGAGTTTTCAAAGATAATGGCCTCCTAGTGCCTTAAACTGCGTCCTCATATTAACAGTAATCACTGATAGCTTTCTCTGAAGCTGTTCTGAGTATGCAGAGCAAAATGTTGGACATGCTATGTGTTTAGTTTTGTTTTTAATAAATGTCTGGTGGTGATTGCTTTCTTTTAACATCCTGTTTACAGTTGTCAAGGGGAACCAAATTACTGTAATTGCGCTCTGTGTGTGTGTGTGGGTGTTAGAGAAACAATATAATTTGTCAGAAATAAGACTTAAGAACAGTAATTTTTACCCAATTTTTGTTTTGTTGCTGTTCAGTTATATTAATGACTGGCTAGAGCTGCAAAAAAATTGAGCTGTTGCTCAATCCATTTCACGTGTATCTAATTGCAAATGTATTGTATTCATCTTGTTTGGATGGTTGTATAACTTGTAAAGCAAAGCAGAGTATTTTTGTTTCTGAATGTTTAACAAACGAACATCAAAAACTAGCATTTTATGAATGTGAAAGTCAGTGATCCTTATTTGAAATATATTACTCAATCTTTGTGGGTTTGATTCTCCTACATCAGTGTATATCAGAAGTAACTTAAGTGAAATTAGTGAGTTAGATTGGTACAACTGAGAGGTGACTTGGACTCTGCATCTGCTGCATTAACATGTTTGTAATGAGGGGAGCAAAGAGCCATTTCATAATTCTGTGCGGTGATGGTGTTTTATCTTAGGCACTCTGTACTTATTAGCATGTACACTGTCTCTAGTCCATGAGTTCTCAGACTGGGGGTCGGGACCCCTCAGGGGGTCGCAGGGGTATTACATGGGGGATCGCGAGCTGTTAGTCTCCACCCCAAGCCCCACTTTGCCTCCAGCATTTTTAATGGTGTTAAATATATAAAAAAGTGTTTTTAATTTATAAGGGGGGGGGTCGCACTCAGAGGCTTCCTGTTTGAAAGGGGTCACCAGGACAAAAGTTTGAGAACTACTGCTCTTGTCACATAGTGAGCCACAGGAAGTAAAACTGGTGCAGCTGTTGTCTTGAGACTGAAGAGAATGGGTTGTGCTGGTGTAAGGGTGTATACAATTTTTCTCAGTACTGTCCAGTTGCCACCTCATATTTGCCTTTCATTGTCACTAGTACTGGAATAAAGTGTTTTATATGTCCTAACAATTTTGTTGTTTCCTAGGGTGCCCTGTCTGTATCCACATACAGTATTATCTATAGTCCTGTGCTTAAACTGTAAGCTCATCAGGGCAGGGACCGTATCTTTGTTAGGTTTGTACAGTGTCTGGCACAGTAGGGACCCTCCCTGTAGATGCTACCGCAATAATAAATGTACATGATCCTGACTTTGCAGTCATGGCACACACTGAAGTCAGCTGGACTATTCTATGAGATTTGAGTGCCCAACAGTTGCACGATTGGGCACATCTGATGTTATAAAAGTTTACGTCTCAAACAGCATCTTATATATGTAACAACATCTAGACAAATAAAATAAGGGACACATGCTAAGAGCCATGTACAGCTCAATGGTGCAGTGTACAATTCAACAGTTTTTTGGTTTGTAGAGGTTCATGCAAAGCTTTTTTTGGAGGGGGTGGGGTGGAGTTGTTTAAATTTAATACAAATGAACTTGTGAGTGGAAGGAGGTTGTTTTGCTTTGAATGTGTGTACAAATAAACCAAAACCTAAAAGCAAAACTCATCAAAAAATGAGCATCAGGGCATAAATTTTGCTGCTGCAGCTAATCTCAACTGGGAGTTTATATGTTGCCCATAGTAAGCAGGGGTGTTTGTACTGCCTTAGAAGCAGTGCAGGAGAAGGCGTTGTGACTAAACTTGCCACTGGTTTATACCAGTATCCAATTATTTCCTGTCTATACAGGCCAGCCTGTAGAAGGAGGGTGAGCAGAACAAAGACAACTTTTTTACTACCGTCCTCAACAGTCCTGCCTTGAATACGTGTGGGTGGACCTGGGTTTAGCATTCTTCCTCGTCTCTAAAAATGGGTGATGCTTTATTTCCAAAAGTCTAGGGCGAATGCCAACCTGCCTGTCCTCCTTTTAATCATTTGTAACACTTCTTCTCCAGGGCAAGAAGCCTTTGGCTATATATCCCCAGTATTTGCAGTTTTCTTGGAGCTATTTTATTATGTTTAGAACTATCCAGCTTCTGTTTTCTTGTTTCTTGGTCTCTTAAAGTTTTGTAAATTGTTATGAAGAGTTCTGTGGATTTTGCCTTTTTGAAAAGTTTTGCAGTGTGGAAAAATACTGCTTGAGAGCTGACTAGTTTGATTTAACAATATTTGCTTTGTATAGTTTAATATGTGACATAGACAATTTATGTTGTAATGGTCATAAAGGCAGAAGATAAGAGAGAAGTGAAGATCCAGAGATAAGTGAAAACCTTCAGGTTGCAGGAATAGACTTTATTCTGTGGACATAAAGGACTCTTTGGAACTGTGTGTGATCATTATTCAGCCCCAAGTGGAGGGCGATGATGCTCATGAGAGAGATTATAAGGGGCTCTGAAGAGGGAGGATGTGGTGCAGAGGGACACGTGGCCAGGAGGGGGCACGTGGAGAAGGCCTCACCTCTAAAAGACTTGAACCTCTAATTTCAGGGCAAGAATCGCCAACTTATGACCTTGTTTGGAAGAGAGTAGCCTTCAGAGCAAAACAAGCTTTCACACAATTGACCCCCCCCCCCCCCCCTTTCCAGCTTGCTAGCAATTCCTCAAGAAATATGACTGTGGCCAGTTGAGCCTATGCTGAATGGATTAAGAAGCTACAAGATGTTTGAGCAGTGATTCAAAAACTTCCAAGATTTGGTTGCGGGGGGCGGGGAGGAGAGAGATCACTCTAGTTGTTAAGGGAGCCATGTTATTCTAACCCCAAGAAAACAGAGGCCAAAATTCAGCTGGAGTTGAATGCTTTACAGTGATCCAATCCACCTTGATCCAAGCTTGTTGAATTTCTGTGGTGACTGTTTGGGGTGACAGATATCCAGTTGTGTACAAGAGCTGACTTTGGGCAAGCAGATTTGTCTACTCTAGCGCCCCCCCCCCCCCCCCCCCAATTGCCACAATAGTACCTCAGGTGCACGCACATACACACACACTTAATTGGATGTGGCATAAGTATTATTACCACTGGCAGGACCTTGGAAAGTGTTTTTCATGGAGGGAACTTGTCTGTTACGAATCTGAGTACATAAAAATATCAGAGTTGCCTAATGGACTGCAGCCTGACTTTCAGAAAGCTGGATTCAAAGAAGCAGTGCCAGTCTTTCCATTTGTTTCCTTCTCGTATAGCCCTTTAATGTGCATTTGGTCTGTGCGCTTTGTAAAGCACAGTGTTTGCTTGTAGTGATCCCTAATTTTTTTTTTTTTTAAGTGAGACTATATCTGGTTAAAATGTATATTAGTTTATACACAGGTTAGTTTCAGCCTTCGGGCTCCTTGGCGTGTTAACCTTTGCAGCATACAGAACACCATGGGCATGTGCCATTTTGGCTTACAGGGACGCTTTCAAGTGCTTAATTTTATTGTAGATTTTTTTTCCTTCCCATTTCCAGTTTATTTGCCTCCTTAGTTTGAAAACGAAATGTCTCTTCTATTTGGCAAATTTTGATTTTCCACCCCCCCCCCCACCTTCTCTTACTCCTAGTGGTGGCTCTAGATTCAACATTCCCAGAGGTATTTAACCCTTCTTAGCTGCACCTGGGTTTATTAATTCAGGGCACTTTTGAAAGCATCCCTCTGTCCTTTGCTGTGGCTGTCGGGCTATTCAGTGAGGTACATGTGCTCTCTGAGCACCTGGTGCTTCCGTGCCATGGGGCAGCTGCCTCTGTATAAACCGTTAACCTCCTGCTCCTCTTCGCTTCTGCTGGTAAATTGTATTGTCAAGGGCTTGGTCACACCTGGTTTATTGTGAAATATTCCATAGAGACCAAATTGCACCTTGTCTTCACTCCTGGGGATGAAGGAACCCTCTAGGGTGGGTTTGTAACTTTCTTTGAAGTCTGGGTTTATAAGCTGACCAATAGATCTCATTCATTCATGTATGTAGTTTGTTCAACTGTCAAAGATACAACATAAATATTAATGGTTCTAATAGTCTCTATTGAATAAGTCATCCAATATCAGGACATTACAAGCCCACAATAGAATTATGAAAATAGTCTTCATACTGACATTTTGTTGTGTTCTATTGTATACGGTGGAAAACGGCAGTACAAAAAGTCAATCATGATCAAGTGGGTGTATAATAGCATACAATATATATTAATGCCCTTTGTATAACAATGTGTAAAATATATCTATAAAAATATACCTAGCCTACATTCCATTACATATTGACTGATGTAATCAAAGAAATGAAGGCATGTTCTATACAACCTGGTCATGTTTGTGCTAAGCTGTTAAGACTCTCCAGGTTCATAGAATATCAGGGTTGGAAGGGACCTCAGGAGGTCATCTAGTCCAACCTCCTGCTCAAAGCAGGACCTAATCTCCAACTAAATCATCCCAGCCAGGGCTTTGTCAAGCCTGGCCTTAAAAACCTCTAAGGAAGGAGATTCCACCACCTCCCTAGGTAACCCATTCCAGTGCTTCACCATCCTCCTAGTGAAAAAGTTTTTTTCTAATATTAAACCTAAACCTCGGCACTGCAACTTGAGACTTAATCCTTGTTCTGTCATCTGGTACCACTGAGAACAGTCTAGATCGTAGGACTCTATAGCATGTGCGCCAAGGCGGATGCGAGCTGATTTGCAGTGGCACTCACACTGCCCAGGTCCTGGCCACCAGGGCGGGGGGTCTGCATTTTAATCTAATTTAAATGAAGCTTCTTAAACTTTTAAAAACCTTATTTACTTTACATACAACAATTAGTTATTAATAGGCTTTTATAGAAAGAGCTTCTAAAAACACTAAAATGTATTACTGGTCCATGAAACCTTAAATTAGAGTGAATAAATGAGACTCGGCACACCACTTCTGAAAGGTTGCTGAACACTTTGTCTAGATCCATCCTCTTTAGAACCCCCTTTCAGGTAGTTGAAGCAGCTATCAAATCCCCTTCACTCTTCTCTTCTGCAGACTACAATGCCAGTTCCCTCAGCCTCTCCTCATAAGTCCATTGCTCCAGCCTCCAAATCATTTTTGTTGCCCTCGCTGCTCTTTCCATTTTCCACATCCTTCTTGTATGTGGGGTGGGGGGACCCCAAACTGGAACGTATCCAGATGAGGCCTCACCAATGTCGACTAGAAGGGAATGATCACGTCCCTCGATCTGCTGGCAAGGTCCCCACTTATACAGCCCAAAATGCCGTTAGCCTTCTTGGCAACAAGGGCACACTGTTGACTCATATCCAGCTTCTCGTCCACTGTAACCCATAGGTCCTCTTCTGCAGAAGATTCAATGGAAGGAGGTTTGTTTGTTTCTTCTGTAATGCTAAGCCCACTGCAAACCTTGTCTGCTGCATTTATTAAAGATGTGGGTCAGACACCTCTCTTTGGGCAGCCAGAATTGTGCCTTTATTTTTATTTTTTACACTGACGTCTTACTCTTCCGTTGCATCAGTTGATCTCTTCTGAGGAGAGGCAGGGATTGGCCTGCCCTGCGTTGCCCTAGGACCAGTACTACCCTTAAAGTCTTATGTGATACACTCCCTCACTGATTGCTTCCTTCTGTTGCAAGAGTTCGACCTTTTTTCACCATCCAGGCGTCACTGTTGGGAGGAGAGGGGCCTGAAAAGAAGAAAAGTTCTCTTGTGAGTCCATAGCTTTCTTCTCTTGCATCAGTTACTTCCTTTCTCTTGTAGCTGGAGTGCCCATACAACCACAGAAACACCTCTTGCTGGGAGTGGAAAGAGCAGTGAGAGCACTGTCTGTCTCAGAAGAATTCCTTTGGAGAGATCTCATGAGAGGAATGGTTGCTAGGTAGGAGATACTGGGTCTGGGTTTCTTTGTGCAAACTTCAAAGCATGATGTTTGGAAGAAGAAGTTAGGCAAGAATGAGAGACTGGAGTAGAGTGCGGTGAAATCCATTTGTGCTGTAAACGTTGTTGGAGTTGGTGTTTTGGTTGTGATATAGGAAAAACAATTGACAACTACTGATATAAACTAACTTTTTTCAAAACTCAGCCCAGAAAAGAGTATAGATTTTGTTCTCCTTAGAATCCAAAGATCTGCCAAAGTGTGCGCTCCTTTTCTTCTGAAGGATGGAATCCAGCCTTAAATGCAAAAAATCTCTAAGGGTCCCAAACCTTCTGCCATTCGAGTCAATGGGATATTTGCCATCAACTGTGATGGGAACAGAATCAAGCCCTGTGTTATCAAAGCTGACTGGTATGACCTGAATTGTGTATATTAAACAAAATAACCGGAGGTGTAAAATCCTGAAAGATTGATTGACTTTTGCTTGAAATTTCTAGTCCCTTTTGATATTTTATGTCTGGAGTTTAAGGCCTGGCTAATTATGTTTTCTGTGCTAGGAAATCAAGGTATGATATTCACAAATATTTTAAATAAAGGGACGCGATGTTCAGGGTAAAGGTCACTCATGCTTCTTGTGCCTCTGCACTCTGTGCCTCCAAAACGGCCCTTGGAACTTGAATTCCGTTCCCAGGGCTTAAACCTTCGGTGCTGCTGTTTCGAGGTATAAGAACAGAGTTTAGGCAGTGCTTTAGGGGGCTGATCTAAAACCCATAGAAGACGGTGAAGTCTTTCCATTGACTTTAGTGGACTTTGGATCAGATCCTAAAAGCACTGCTTGTCCCATCCCCCGCCGCCTCATTCTCCCCCCCCCCCCCGAACTTATTTTATCTCCTATAAAGTTAAGTGTTCACATAAGCCTTTAATTACAGTCTTTTCCAATTATGTATGTTACAGTGCAGTCTGACAGGCTGCAGTTGATATCCTGTTGGATGTTACCCAGCTAGGATTACCTGTATAAAGAATGTTTCATTACTAAGCAGTTACATAGCAACTGAACTCCTAAGGGTCTAATTGAATTTGAAAATAAGTTATGTCCAGCTTCTGTTCTCTGGAGTCCATGAAAAAATACAATTTTGAGGACTTTATTCAGGAGGTGTGGAAAACTGATTTCTGTGACATTGGAGCTAGTGTTGTGTTTTACCTGAATCTGTTTGTAAGGACCAAATTCAACTAGTGTTGAAATCAAAGGAAATAGTTCCATTGGTTTGTTTTTAATTGCAGTTGGATCAGGTCCTAAATTATTAGGTACATTTAGGAACCATGTTACATCCAAGCCACCAATATAGGAGGCTAGATTCTCCTTTGCCTGGACCCTTGTGTTGTCACGCACACCTGTGCAAAGTGAGTGTTGAAGACGACCATTATTCTGACTTGCTGGTGTTTTTTACACCCACTCTGTCCAGGTGCGAATGACTGTGAAAGGCAAGGGTGGATCAGGTCCCAGATCTATATTTTTGGAACGAGCAGTTCCAATTCTGCACACCTTGAAGTTGGAAGGAGTTTTGCCAGTGGGTGTGGGATTGAATCCCATCTGCGTGAATCAAGTCTACAGGCCTGATTCTGATCTCTCACTAGTTTTACAGCAGGGTAATTCCAGTGGAATTACTCCTGATTTATCCTGGCCTAAGTGAGGTTTGTTAGTGTCTTCCCCCTGAGAAGAGGTACTTGTGAAAAAAACAATAAATGAAAAGTACATTCTCTGGCTTTGTTCCATATGGGTAATTGCTGTAACAGGGCAACTTCACTTCTGCTTTTAAAAGGTAACTTTTCCCTGTGAAAATGGGAAAGGGGTATTGCACTTTATTAACGATTTATTCTTTGTAAATCTTCAGCTGATCCATTAGAAGCCAATGTCAGGTATTTTTCATAAATTTTTAAGTAGGTATTTTGAATCCGTTTAGAATATTCACTGGAAACTTGAATCTGGAAATCTCTCCAGCCATTGTCACTCTGGTTCGTTACTCTAATATTATTAGGCTGGCATAGGGTTGGCTAACAAGCTGGGAGGATTGTTTGGTTGGTTCACTTTGAAGCGTTTGTTTTGGAAGAATCTCAGAAGAAGTGCAATTCAACCTATGCACAGAGATCACACAAGGTGTATACATCATTTAAACTGTACTTTAGGGCTTAAGTGGGATTGAAGTGATGTTTAAGCCTTGTGCATAGTCTAAGGGTATGGCTACATTTGAAATTTCAAAGCGCTGCCGTGGCAGCGCTGCAAAGTGTGAGTGTAGTCGGAGCGCCAGCGCTGGGAGAGAGGTCTCCCAGCGCTGCACGTAAACCACATCCTCTACGGGTGTAGCTTGCAGTACTGGGAGCTGTGCTCCCAGCGCTGCAGCACTGATTCACTGAGGCTTTACAGCGCTGTATCTTGCAGCACTCGGGGGGATGTTTTTTCACACCCCTGAGCGCGAAAATTGCAGCGCTGTAAAGTGCCAGTGTAGCCATACCCCAAGTGAGGTGAATGGCACCTATTAAGAATTGCAGGAATCTTAGCAACAGATAAAACTTGGTTTAGTTTCCCTTAAATTTGTGATATAGCATACTGAATCTACCTTAAAAAAAACAAAAAAACATTTTTGGTCTGAGGGAATCAATTTTCTCTTGTCACTTCTACCTGTGCTGTTACATTTGACAAAAATAGTAGCAGGTTATCTTATTTACTGTAAAATTTGACAGAAGCATGAACTACGTTTATTCATAAATCTAATAACTGCAGTCTTTGTAAACAGCCTGGCTAGGAGTTGGCCAGCCTCCTCCGTATTATGTTTCAGATTTCACAAGAAAGCACACAAGTAGTTCAAAGTTTAAATACTTTCCCATGGACTTATATTTGCAAAATGAATCGTTTTGCCTAAGTGACTTTGTACAATCAAGAAATATGTGCTCACAAAAAGTAGCAGGTGATATCTAGCCGACTTAAATAACAGACTTAAATCTTTTTCTCTTGAAAACATCTTTTCTCTGATTCAACTATATTAAAGAGTCCATTTAAAAAATAAGGTGTGGTCTTTTTTTTTTTTTTTTTTGCTTAAAATTAACAAGTAACATCTAAGTTTTAGTTCTGAAAACTATTGAAGGAGAGGGCATGCTTCTGTGCCCCCTTCCTAAAAAAACCCAACAACCTCTTTTCATTTGTTCACTTGGTGCATTTGTGGGAAGATTTTAGAAGTAAATGAGACTTGTGCTCCTAAATTCTGTAGGCTTGTGTGGGAAAAATTTCCTCCTTGATTATCTAGATTGCAGGGCATTTATGCCTTTTCTATGTTAATGAGTTTTGTATAGATTCCCACTAATGCTTCAGGTGAACTGGTGTTAGGGATGGGTGGCTTCAGGTTAGCAGAGCCTTGTCTGCAGTAGGGCTAACAGGTTCAGCTACCTTGGGACAACACCGGTAGGGTTTTTGGTATTTTAAAAATATTCTCCAGTGGAGACATGGCCTTAAAAATTGACATGTGCAGTCAAGTTCCCCTCCACAGTTGTTGGATCTAAACCACTCTAATTACATCCAAGAGTAGCTTTCCTTTCCTCCTGGGTATCATTTCAGGGTATGTGAAGCCAGTTGCAGTTTCTGTGAATTACAATGTTATGGGTAAAACTTTCAGAAGTGCTGAAGTGACTTAGGAATCCCAGCTGATGTCAGGTGTTTTGCCCTTGTGGATCAGCTTTCAGGATCTGTGCCTAAATGCAGTACTGCATTATTTACAATATGGACCATGTCTATGGAGCAGTGTGTAAGCAGCAACAATTCCTGACAATGGATCTCAAATAGATAAGATTTTTCTTTCTAAATATGTTCTTGATGGGAGTACTGATTGGTTAAAGCAGTTTGATCATTGTGTTAATCACTTTAGGAAGATCCTAATGTTCGGGTCTAGTGCCCTGCAGTGGTGTCCAGACTTTAATCCACTTTATCATCTATATAATGTATTTAATAATCATCCAAAGTATTCGGTCGACAGAATTATATTTAATGCTCACTGCTGTTTGTCCTCTCATTTTCACTCTCTCTATATATATATTTTAAAGCATTAATTTCAAATATTTGTCAGGGATTGAATGGTAAATTGCTCTCCTCTTTATCAGTGATGTGTATGTAGTTCCATTTCGTGCAGCTCTTGAGCTGTAGCAGTCTTTATTCTTGTTTTAAATACATAGGCCTGGCATAGTCATGACACTGGTTTGTATTTGCTTTTGCAGGTAGCTGTATCCAGTTGGGTGGTAGGCGGATCCAAGGATTACCATGAAGTTTTCGGGATCCCTGGAGAGCCAGAGATTGTGTCTCCTCCTGGAGACAGCAATCTCTAGAGAAGCTCAGATGTGGAAAGTGCATATGCCCAAAATTCAGCCCAATCAGGTAAAGTCTCCTATTTTTCTGGATATTTTCTGGCATATTTTTCAGTGAATAACTGAACCAGTTACATGAGAAATGATCCTACTTCCTGGGGGAGGGAGGTTTAACCTTTAATTCAATGTAATGACTAATGCTTTGTTTTAGGAACATACAGTCTGAGGTACAGAACGTGCTCTACAGAATACAGTGTTAAATCACTGCTATTGCTTCTAGAAGTACACACACATTTTGGTTTTATTAAACTGACTCTGTGAATTGCACTTACCATAAATACATGTTTGCTGCTATACAGTCGATCTGAAAAGCAACTCAGTTGTGTTAGGTTAAGTTTGACTTATAATGTTGTTGAAACTCTGGGCAATTTTCTGCATGAAGTATCCTATTGTTCCTCTATGTGTTACTGTGGGCATTAGCTTGGCATGCGGTCACTCCCTTCTGAATTTTTTTACTCAAATGTAGGGCCTGTTCTGCCACCCTTACTCATATTGGGCCAGATTCTCCGATAGTGTGTGTTGGTGTTACTCCATTGACTTCACTGGAGTCACTCCAATTTACCCTACCTGAGGATCTGGCATGGTGAATAATACTGTACTCCATGAGTAGTCTCACTGATTTCAGAGTAGTGTACTACTTAGTGTAAGTAAAGGTGGCAGAACTGGGCACAGAATTGGCCTTGGTAAACGGCGAGTTTCTGCTTGTGTTCTGTGTACTGAAAACCCCCACCTAGCATATTTATTTATGAATGGCCTGTGTGCTACATACAGGTATAGTTTGATTTAAAACAAAATATCTCAATGTCAGGGTGAGGGATTGGATCTTCCCATTCTTTACTCCTGGAGGCTGGGAGTGCATCAACTCCTGTTCTTGGGACTCTGTGGCTGTATTAACAATATTAACAGGCTCTGGAAGGAAAAAGGTCCATCCTTGCTTAGCTTGGTACACAGAAAACACAGTAGTTCAGGCACTTGAAAGTTTCCATTGACTTCAGATATTTACCAGTATATTAGCCACAATTCTGCATCTCTATGCTGACAATATCCAGGACACTTAATTACAGATTTGCCAAGAATTGATTATTTGCATTCAAGGCATCAGTCATTCTTTGTAACAACTATTGCATTGTAAAATTGGTTTAGTACCCGCTGAAGTACAGGTTCTCCAATCATGGCATGTTTAGGTTGTAGTGATTGTTTGAATTCAATCTTTACACCTTGCTGTGGCTGTGTGGCTATAGTCTTGCTCTGGGTCTTCTTTGGAACCTCCTTCTATGTTAAGTCAGAGGATATTTCAGGACCTTATCCTGTGAGGTTGACTTTGGTAAGGCTAATGGTACTCAGCTACTCACAGGATAGCTACGTATTCAGTTACATTAATTTGACTTTGTAATGTTTCTGGCCATCTGCAGATATGAAAGGGGAGGCAGCATTACCAGATTCTGTGAAACATCAGAGTAGTATAAAGCCATGGAAACAGTCTTGATTAATGTTTGTGATACCGTACCTGCAAAAATCCTACAGTGTTCCTTTTCAGTAGAACTTCTAGTTACTTACAGACTTGACTGATTAGGTTTGGGATTCTAGTATGCCATGATGCCATTACACATAAGGATGACTTTTTTTTTTTTTTTTCTTCTTTTCATTCTGATTGCCGAGTTAGGATTCGTGCTTGGAAAAGTTTACTGGCCTTTGAAAAGGTTTTTGTAGTGGTCCACCCAAGCGCTTCCAATCTTGGTAGGTCATTAAAATCACATCATTTTAATTATTATCTTGCATCTTTCCATACTTCAGTTCAGACAGGATTCTATCAGCTGGAATGCCAGACTGCTTTGACATGGTATGAAGTGTTGTTTTCTAGCATTAGCGACTCCAGAGAAAATAATCACTAAATCGGGTTGAAATTTAAGCATGTGGGGGTAAAAATACGTGGTAATCAGATTTAAATGAATAAAAGAGAGAACACATGCTGACATGTAAAACTACACAATTTTTGTAGGTACTCGATATCTGATAATTGCAGCTTTGTAGTGGTATAAAATATTCCTTTCCAGTGTTTTTTGTTCATGAGACACTGCACTTCAGACTGTCACAGATCATTTCATTTTATCAGTGCTCATTTTGGCATGGTTTCAGTCATAAAGTTCAACCCATATTGTTACCCTAACCCCCTGCTATCTGAAACAGGGCTATTATTCCTTAACATCTATTCACTTAATTGAAAATGTTCTCAATTGCCCGAAACCTCAGTAACACAAAATTGTTTGTCTCTCTTGACATTCAGAAAATCTAAGACATACTGGATAGCCAGTCCTTGGACACTGTGGACACTTAATGTTCATTGCCTGTTATAAGTATAAACTCTATTTTGATGTTTTACTCTGGTTTCCAGATGAAGAAACCCACAAGGAAAATCTAATGATCAAAACTGAAAATACATTTCAGGGTTTTTTCCGTTAATGAAAATTCAGCTAAGTTCTTGGCTGTGTTTTTAAATTCTAATGAGGGGGGAAAACACGCATGGTTTCTAGACCTTATTGTGCTAGAGTTTAGATCCTTGGAAATAGAATTAAAATTGTATATGATAAAGGTGTAACCATATGTGTTCTGCAGTCTGCAGCAGTTTGGTGGGAATTTCTTTCCCGGATATGTTTTGGAAACCCCCAGTCCCTGTATTGCTTTCAGTTTTCCTTCTCGACTTGTGACACACTGACTCAGCCTATGTTTGATAGCTCAAACCCAAAGGTTAAAGGGGTTTTTCAGTCTAGAAGAGACATCTGGCTTGTGTGTTTAGGAACGCTTTTTTGCATTTTGTTAGCACTATTGTTTGTTCACATAAATGATACATATACATACACAATACAATATTACATGTATATTGCATATGATGGTCAGGTGAAAGGGGAGTGACTGGCATGTGGATAAGATCTGAGAGATAAAGTCGGAGAATCTGGTCAAAGGTTAGTTTTCTCGTTAACAAGTAACACACTCTATGGCAGTTATGTTCATGGGCCAGGAAATTTTTTTTAGAAACTTGATGCCATTTCATCTTCCTTCTTCCTTTCCCTGCTTGTTCTGTTCCTCTTTTTCTCCACCTCTTTTTTTCTTTTTCTGTTCCTCATGAGAATGGGAATCAGGAGACTTCAGTTCATTCCCATTCCTTCCCGGCCCCCCTCCCCCCCAACTGCCTTGTCATGTGACCTTGGACAAGTCATTTTTAACCTCTTTATCCTTTTGCTACCCCATCTGCAAAATGGAGATTACCATGTTTACCCAACTTTGTAAAGTGCTGAGAGATTACTGGATGAAAAGCTCTAAGTGCAAAATAGTATTTTTGCCTCTCCAGATGTCTGTTTCCAAATGTGGCCAGGCCCAGAAAGGAAACTGTACTGCTTATGAATTTTGTAGCTATCACTATACTGGAACTAAACACTATCAATTAGCACTGTTGGAGACTTCAGAGAGATGCCTGCATCTGATTTCACGTTGGTGCAGTTGAGAAACAACCCCACTGAAATTAGTGGCATTACACCAGTGTAAAACCAGCGTACCTGAGGTTGGATATTGGTCCTAATTCTGCAGTGCTATAGCTGCCCTTTAAGTCTGCCAGTGCTGATAAAGGTCACTGCTGCTCGCAAAATAGCCCGGAAAGAGAAGAACAAAAAACGGGGAGAGAACAAAACCCAGGAAATCACTGACACTGTGTGTTTGTTTTTTAATTTCACCCAGTAAAATATTTTACCTGAATTTAAGACATGAAAATGTAATAACATTGAGTTTGCCCAGAATGTAATAAGATGGGTGTTTAACGGCACCTCAGGAGTGTTCAGTGGGGTTCTATTATTTGTTATTTGTGTTGCAGTAGGTACCTAGTATCTCCAGTCATGGCCCAGGACCCCGTTGTGCTTGGCACTGTACAAACACAGACAAAGAAGACAGTCCTGGTTCCAAGGGGCTGACTATCTAAGTGTAGGACAGGGGACAACAGATGGAGACCACAGACAGGGGAACACAAAGAAACAATCAGGCAATACTGGTCAGCATGATAGGAAGTGGTCTTGGCACATCAGCAGCCTAACCGTGGGCAAGCTTTTGGGTGGGGAGTTGGTCCAGAGATTTGGGCACTTAACTCCCCGAAGTTTCTGTGAAGCCCCAGCTGTAAAGTGTGTGTATTTGTGAGGTTGGAGTGGAGGATGGCAGAAAGTCCACAAATCTAGTGCAGCAGTAGCACATCTCCGTTTTAGAGGAGATCCAGGTTTGAGAGCAGGTAGGGAATGGGCCTCTGCTGGTGCTGGCTACAATCCGGCGGGGGGACGGAAAGGAAGGGTAGCTTTATTTTTTTTTTTAACCTAGATTTAGATTTAAACAATAGTGTAAAAATTAACAATCGCTCATACAAGTTCTAGGCATCTTATTAACTGATATAAGATTAATTGCTAACCACCTACTAACCTGAAACACTCAAGTGTGGCTAGTACAAAACCCAGCCTGTCAGAAGCATTAAGCAGTCGGAGACAATAAGTTAGTTCAGCCAGTCAGTATCAAAGCAGTAGAAAAGCCCCTTTTCCCTCCTCGCCATCTCCAAGCTCATAACTTCAAGCCTCCCCCCTCCCTAGGTGTCACATAAATGGCTTTTTGGTTGAACTGGAAATCAGAATAACTTCTTAATTCACACCAACACCTCTAAATGTACTTAGCCAGTAGCTAATGGTCATAACTGGTGCTGCTCTTCCCTGTCTTATGGATACTTACTTTCCTCTGCTGTTAACTCATTTTGAGGTGGTAGAATCATGCCAGCAGAGGCAGCATTGCTACCAACCCGCTATAGCGTATCAGTCATGCAGTTGACTTCATTTGTATTCTGCTGTCACATTAGTTAAAATGTCTAGAGTTTTAAACCTTTCACAGGAACATCCAGTTACACAGATGTGCACCCCTTGAAAGAGCATCCAAGAATAGGCAACTGCGAGAGTTTCCTACATGGAGTTAGATGAGTATTTGCAGCAAAAAGTATTGTGAGATGTGCATGAGATGACCCCCTTCCCAGCCAACCTCTTTCCTAAAATGTGGCAAGTTCAATTCTGAAATTCCAGTAAGATCCTTGTCTTTATACACCTCTGATATGCTGCTGGTGATCAATTCACTATCTCGCTGCACTCAGGGAAACTGGGAAGTAGAGCAGCATTTCCACTTGCAGTAGAAAATACAGCCACAGTAATTGCATGGACCTTGGATTATATTAATAGATTTTAAGGTAAGAAAGGACCATTATCGTCTAGTTTTACCTCCTAATACAGTAACTCCTCACTTAAAGTCGTCCTGGGTTGCTGATCAATTAGAGAACATGCTCGTTTAAAGTTGTGCAATGCTCCCTTCTAACCTTGTTTGGCAGCCGCCTGCTTTGTCCACTGCTTGCAAGAAGAGCAGCGCATTGGAGCTAGCTGATGGGGGCTTGGAACCAGGGTGGATCGGCAGCCCCTCTATCAGCTCCCCACTCCCCTAAGTTCCCTATGCAGCAGCCACCCAGCAGGCTAGCAATTGCTGGGCAGTTCAGCTGTCCCTCCCCCACTGCTGTGTGCTGCTCCTGCCCTCTGCCTTGTAGCTGCTCTCCGAACCTCCTGCTTGCTGTGTGTGTGGGAAGGAGAGGGGGGAGGAGAGGACACCTTACACCCCGCTTACCCCTTCTCCCTATAGAGCAGGGACAGGTGGGGACAGGACAGAGAGAGCCTGGAGCAGCAGCTGCTCTCTCAACTTCCTGATCCACTTAAAAAGACAATGCTCTTAAGAGTGGGTCAGCTTACTTAAAGGGGCAGTGTGCATCTCTCTCTCTCTCTCCCCCACACACAAGGTTGTGTCTGTCTCTGTCTGCTACGCAGTCTCCCCTCCCCTCTCCCTGCTGCCTTGCAGAGTGTGAGGCTACATTGTTGTTAATGTATTAACCTGTGAGGGCTCAGCTAGTTCATCAATATAGTTTTTTGTCTGGTGAAAAACATTTCCCTGGAATCTAACCCCCCCCCATTTACATTAATTCTTATGGAGAAATTGGATTATCTTAACATCATTTCGCTTAAAGTCACATTTTTCAGGAACATAACTACAACGTTAAGTGAGAAGTTACTGTACTGGTTTCCTGATTCCCAGTCCAGTGCCCTCTCCATTGAACCACTATTCTTCCCTGATAGAGGGGACTGCTTACTCCTTCAGAGGAGGGATGGGGAAAGGGAGTGTGTGTGTGTGTGCGCGCGCACGCATAATTATTTTTTAAAGGCCTTTCCCCATTGGTTCGTTAGAATCTGTTATTGGAGGTGCATTGTTAATGATCTAGAAACAGGAGCATCGTAATAGCCTCTTCCTCTAGGACTGGTGTGCAGAGGTGCCAAACAGCAGTAAGAGGTTATAGTGGAAGGAATTAAGGCTTTTAAATAGCAGTGTTAATCTTGGTGCCATGTTACACATGTCATCACAGCTGGATGCACGTCCAGGAAATCAGTGACTAGACAGCTCTCCTCTTCTCTCTGGGTTCTCATGCTGCTCTGAGAGCCTCTCAACATACAGCCGTGTTGCTACCTGTAGTTCTCTGGGGCCATTTAAAAAAGGCTCTGACAACTGTTCTAGCGACAGAATGTAAAAATACTTTAAATGCATCTCTGCCAGTGTTGGTAAACCCTGTGAGAAGCTGGTAAGGAGCATTTCTGCCCTCTGGAGGCTCTCCATGCAGCAAACTGTTTTGAGTTGTCTCAAGCCCCACACAGATACCTTCTGGCTTCTTGCACCCTGTGCCAATATTGCCTAGGCCCTGATCTGGGTCATAGAGCTTGATCCTGCAGGATGTTGAGCACTCTGGCCCCAAGACAGTGAAGCACTAAAGCACACGCATAACTTCAGCATGTGAGTAGTCTCAGTGCTCGCATGCCTAAAGTCGAGAGCGTATTTAAGTGCTTGGATGTGTCAGGACCAGACTGCTCAGTGCCTCGCAGGCTACGCTGTTAGTGCACAGTCCTGTTCTCCATGCTAGCCCTGTGCCACACCGTGGGGGGGGGGGGAGTGGTTGTGGCTCTGTGTATGGGCCGCTCAGGCTACGATGTGCATTGGCCGTTGTGAGGAGGAATAGTTACTTCTGCAGGAGTGTCTGGAGGTATGCATCTGAGGCAGCCAGCAGTAACCGGGATGGTTATAATGGCTTGGTCAGTTGCTTGATCCTGCAAGTGCTTTTGGTGAGGGATGGAGAGCACCCCCAGCTCTCACTGACTTCAGGTTTCCATAGATTATCCGTCTAGGGAAGGCCTGTAGAGACATGCAACCAGCAGAGGAACTGACTGTAAGTCATGTTGCCCAGCTGAGGGTCTGGCCCATGGACTCCTTTTTAACATTAAAAATGTCCCTTCGGAAATCACGGGGCAGGCTGAACTGTTCCTTAATCTTGAAGCCCATTGCTGGTGTTCCCTGAGAGCAGAATGCAGTGGAGCTGCTTCAGTTTGCTGTTGCTGTGTAGGAAATTAAAGTGGGAGGATACAAGTGGCATGTATCCTCCCATTTTCCCTGGCATGGGGGGCAGTAATTAAAGCAGTAGCACTGGACTGTTACGTAAGTGTCAGCAATTGGTATTTGGCAACAAAACAAACAAAATCCTGATGTGTGATGGGTTTGTGGTGTGAGAAAATGTCTAAGGAGAAGCACTTTGGAGTCTAGGAAGGGACTTTACTGTTGCAATTGAAAGCGACTTTTTATTCTCAGGAACAAAAATATCTTGTTTTGCTTTCAATTTAACTCCTGTAGCTCAAGAAATTATGACTCTGCTGTTTGTTTAGGTTTATAACGTCCTACTTATTGCTTGTGCAGTTGGGTTATATGAAATGTGTATCTCCTTGGGCATTTCACAAACACAAAGTCTGATTGGCCACTCCTCTACAGGAGGGGCCCTGCCCTCTTTGAGAGCAGGGGCATCTTCTGCGGTGATGGGAGCGTTGCTTTCTCTGTGGAAAATAGTGAATTTTCCCCATCTCAATATGAAGAGGCATGAACTGCCGGCAGGGTGGATTTGATTTAAATCACTAGTCAGGAAGACTCAATTTAATCATGGATTTCTACATAAAAGTGCAGATAGATGTAGGTTTCATTTTTAGAAGGTACACACTATACATTTAAGTGATTTATTTTGAAAACTTTTCAGATTAGTTTTACAGCTATATCAGAAAATGAATGATTGGTTATTTCATTTACCAAAGGTAATTGAAGCAGATATTTATGAAGTCATTGGGATGTGAACTATCTCCGGTTCAACAGGTGAATCATTTGTATTTGGAGGATTTTCTTGCCATGCTGTATTAGGAGGAGAACATCACCAGACAGGCATTTAAATTGTCTTAGTTAACTAAAACAACATTATGTATTCTGGATTTTTTCCCTTCAACAGCAAACAATAATATTATAACAAAACAAGCATATGAATTTTTGAATTTAAACATTCAAGTTTTTTAAAATCAGGTTTGTTTTTGTTAAAACTGTTTTTAACTAAAATAGTTAAATGAAATATTTTTAAAAAGTTAAATCGACTCTGTCAGGTCAACATGAGAAACTTAAAATATTGGCTTCTGTAGCTAACTCAGTTGTCTTCACCTTCATTTTCCTGTTTGTTTATAATCTGGAAAAGGAAAAACAAGCTTTCCTGCTTTTTCAGGTCCCAAACGAGTTTTCAATTTGAATGAATTAGTGCAAAGTAAGAAAACAGTCTTTCTACACCAGCAGAAGAAGCTGCTGCTGTTTAAAAGTGAGATTATCACTTCAACATTCTCTGAATTGAAGTGATTAAGTGACTTCCACCAGTTCATTGCTGTGACTTTCTTTAAAACATCATCAGCAAACATATATTTCTTGAATGGTTCACCCTTAGCTCTAAAGTTTACTATAGTTGGCATTATGGAGGGATGGTTGCTGGATGTCCATGCCATAGCCAACTCCTCTTCTTCAGCAGTTAAGGTTTGACCCTGGTACCAAGTATTGAGGATATTTACAAGAAAATGAGCTGGCGATAATGCTTCTCCCATTCTTTTTTTTAATGCTTGTAATTTAACTCTGTCATTGCATATTTCTTTTTTTAAGAGCTCACTCAGTTCTTTCCGAACTTCAACAGGGTCAGCAATAAAACAGCTATTTCCCTGCATTTTGTCCAAGCCTACAGAAATAGGCTTCGGGGTACTCAGCATGTGTTCAACATTTCTCTTAAGCCCAATGTTGAGAACTTTTTCACAATGTTTTTCACAATGTTTTTCACAATGTTGTTCACAAATTGTCATCAGATTAGACCAGTTCTTGATAGTAGTGGACTGTTTTGAGCACTATGAGTTCCACTGCACGTCTTGTGGAAGAGTTAGCTTGGGTTCTCCCACTTTTTTCAGAGCAGCTACTGCAAAGTGGTTGTTATGGAAGTATTTTACAATTTCAACATTAGCCTTTATTTCTGGAACAGTGAAGTCTTTGACTAGGAGGTGCATCAAATAAGCACTGCAACCATATGTTAGCTTGGGACTCTTCTAAATAATTTCTTCTCATGTTGGATACATTTGCAGCATTGTCTGTGACCAAGCTGCATACTAGACATTTGAATTTTTTCCCCACAGTTTGTCATAGCTTTTACTGCTACTTCTTGTAAGTATTCTGCTGTGTGTACATTTCCTGATGTATCAATTGTTTCTGTAAGGAAGAAATTCCCTTCTTCTGTTGTCACACAAGCACATACAACAGGATCATTGTGGACATTGCTCCATCCATCAAGACTCAGGTTAACAATTTCACCCTCTAGACCTTTTGCACACTGCTCAATTTCTCTTTCATACACTTTGTCCAGCAATTTGCCTGTGATATCTGCTCTGGGTGGACTGTATCCTGATCTTAATGACTAAACCATGTTAATTAAGTGTGGGTTGTCAATCATACGGAAAGGAGAGTTTGTTGCATAAACAAACCGGGCAATTTTTTAAATCAATTGCCTCTTTTTGTAATCTGCTGCTTCTTATCACAAACGTATCTTTTGTCGTTTCTGAAAGATGGAGTTTTTTTTTTTCTTTTTTGCTACAGGTGATATAGTGTGGCTATGTGATGCGACAAACACTATCACTGGCAGATAACTTTGAAACTATAGAAAATGATTGTAATCTTGAAGGTGGATACTCTTCAGAATCCTGTGTGTTGAGGATGGATTCTCCTAAACTAAGTCAATGCAGTTATTTAATTGTTATTACCATACTGCTCATTTTAGTATTACTCATTGCATTCACTGACACTCAGTACCACTCTAAAGGTGAAATTGTAAAAGGAAGATCTGCCTATTTCAGCTGTTTATTTTTTATCTCAACTGCATCTAAAATATAGTACCATAGAGTAACAACTATATTTTTTGCTCAAACATGAGAATTCAAGAATAGTCCAGAAGGAAGACAGGCAGTCCTTAAGAAAGCAGTATGAAATAAAAAAGTTTACCGACCTGAAGATCCAGCATGCTCAGACATGTTCCTTTCATCATCTCAACGCAGCTTCTTCCTGAGAAGGAACACTTCTCATGATGTTGTTTCATTTGAGCAACCAGGCCTTGCATTTCTTTGTTGCGCTGTTTGCATGTTGCATGCATGCCTGTCTTACCCACAGGTAGAGGAACTTCATTAAAATATTCCCAAACTGGGTCTCTTTTAGGGCCTGCTGCCATTATAGGTTTTCCCTTCTAGTGAGAGAATGGTATGGTAGATCTCAAATCAATGAAGGCTACACTCAGAAAGACCTCAAGACTTCTGGAATATTCTGCTCAAACAGTTTCACTTTTGTTTCTACTGCCTATCCCTCCCTTCTCACATTTTTTCTCCAGACATCATCTCCCTGTCCAGATCTATTTCTGCCCCCCAGCAGTCTTCTATTCATTGAACTTTTTGAAACTTTGCAGCTTTTAGAGAGATGTAAGGGATTGACACTGTACACAAATTTGCAGAGGGACAATAGGGTTGAGGTCTGTTATTTCTCACCTCTATATATTTATTTTATTTTAAAAGCATTTTTGCTGTTAACAAGCATGTTATCTCTGGAGACACAAATCCACAGTTTGAGAACTGCGAAACGAAGCATCTCTGATAGTCCTCAGTCTAGAAGATACCGAGTCCTATTGGGTAGATAGAAAGATTAGCCTAAATAATCTCTACAGAAGTCCCTGGAGCCCCATAAGTTTGGGTCCCTAATCCATGAACTATTAGAAGTTATTTACAAAACTTTTCGTAAACATTAAATGAATATATTGTCTCATACTATAGAATTAGAATTTATAATCCCTGTTCCATGATGAGATATCTTTGAGCTATAATGGGTCTTAATTAAAACTATCCTTAGATATGTGTTTTCCTCAAAAAGCATTTTATCAAAAAAATCCGATTTGAATAAAGAATCCGATTTAAAAAAAACAAACATTGGTTTTATTTATTTATTTTTATCCACCCTGACTGCCAGCTCCTTCAGGACTAGAGCTCTTTGGAAAGCTTCTGTAATTGAAAATTAAAGGCTAAAGTAGAGACGCTTATCAAGCGCTATTCAGAAAAGAATTAATCACTTTCACACATGGCTTTTTCTGAAGCTGGATTTTTCTTTTAAGCAATACTTATTTTGTGCATGTCTCTGTCTAAAAGCATTCGCCCCCAGGAGTTGCTGTTCATATTAAAATAACCTGAGAGTCTTTTCCATATTGCCTAGAGATACTCCTTGTTTTCTCTAGCTCTATGAGAGAAGAGATTAGATACCACACTTGCATAGGAGGGGCAAGGTCACCATTGACTACATGTGACCCTGTTATCCTTGAATATGTGGGCTTGTATATTAAATCTAAGTCCTTCTTCTGTTTGTTCCAAAATTCAAATTTTAGGCCACAAGTTCAGTTAAAGGTGACCTACCGTGGGGTAAAGAATTGGACTTGTTGGCTCTTTTTTTTGTTTCTTTGTCTTTTTTCAGTACACGTATACACCCATTAGCGTAGTATCTGTATTTATCCTCACATCACCTTTGTGAGGTAGGGAAGTGCTGCTATTCCCAATCTACAGGTGGGACACTGAGGCACAAAGAAACTAAGGGATTTGCCCAAGGTCACATAGGAAGTCTGTAGCAGAGCTTAGAATTGACCATAAGCCTCCTAAATTCCAGAGGAAAAGTCTAGCCACTGAACCATCTTTCCACTCTGATATCTCAAGACGTCTTGAAAAGTTGGCTGGTTGTTTTGAAATACTTTCCCCCAAAGTCTTTCCTTCCCTTAGAAATATAAGGAATACCAAATCTTGCCTCCCCTCTTTTGCTGGAGAATGTGAGTGGTGGAATGGGTGCTTTCTTTGCTCTTAGTTGAAGGGGAGAGAGTGTTGTCTCTCTAAACAGCTGGGGGGGGGGAGGAAATCTCCTTTTTAAAGTTAAACCTACTAATGAAACCCAAAGAGTTGCAAACACTTTGACTAAAAATCCCTTCCCTCTCTGTTGCTCAGGTTTCATTTCTTAAGTGCCTGTGATGTCATATACCTGATGTCTGGAGTCTCCAAGGGAAAACGAGGCCTGACCTGAATTTCAAATGTAAAAAATCAAACGAGGGGAGAGAAGATGAATAAAAACCATCACGTTTTTGATGTAGAGCATTTAAAAAAAAAAAGGCAAAATCCCAAACCCAATTTGCTTTCCTCTGCAGGTCACTTTTAACCTTTGAATGGGGATGAATGAGATATGGGGATTTGCATGTGGGAAATAAAAACAACTAATTCCAGCTTTGGAGTAGGAAATTTCAAGATTCCAAACATTTCTCCCAGCACAGCCTTCCTGTACCGAGCTCACTTTTTTCTAACCCTGAAGAACACCTCACAAAATAAATGTTAGGTCTAATAACACCTGCCCATTCCTGAGGTTTAACAAGAAACGGCGTCCACAAAGTGCAGCCCTTTCACTTCCTATTATTTTAAGGCTGAATTTGTGACTTCCCAGCCTCCTGTCCAGTTGAAGGCCTGGGACTGTCACTCTGAGGTCTCTGTCAGAAGTCCCCGTAGGAGCCTGAGGAGTTTAGAGGCCGTATCCCAGCTTGGGAAGGTGTCCTCTTCCCCCACCACATCGTATGGACCCAGTTTTTGGGAGGGGTGTGGCCAGAGACCTATAGCTTAGGGGATGGTTCAGGGAAGTATTGCAAAGCTGCAGAAGCAGATACAGGCACAAAACCTCCAAGCTACTGTATAGGCAAGTGATCTCCCACTGCCTGCTCCTTTGGGGACCTAGGGAGACATCTTCCCCAACAGAAGAATTCAGTGATGGGGGCAGATGAGACCTTGCCCAGTTGTACAGAGTTGGAGTCAGAGATTGGCAGGGAAGGTGCCTTCTTCTGAGCATTTTCCTGGCCAACTGCCAGGACATAATTTCTCCTATCAGCAGTGGGTGCAAGAGCCTCCACTTCCTCCCCTCTTGTACATAGACCCAATAGTATGAGGAAACGCTTCAGAAAGCAACACTGCTGTTTTATTTTCAGTAGTATTTATTTTTAATCTTTCCTTTTGCTTGTTGCCATTGAGGTCATTGGCAAAACTCCTACTGACAGGCCGGGTTGTTAATCTGGCAATGATTAAGGGTCAGGTTTTTAAAAGCGTGTTTGGTTTGTCTGAAGAAGCATTTTGATTCAGCGTTGATGCATTTTACATTTGGAGCTTAGCTTCCAGATTTGTCCAGATACTACACTTTCAAACTAAGCCTTTAAGCTACTTGAAACCCTTTAAGTCAACAGTACTGTCCAAACCTGGTTATGGTTGTGCCTCCTTTTGTGTATTTTGCCTTCTAATAAAAATTAGCACCAGATAAAAGGATAGTGAAGTTTCTCTCACTTTTCACCTTGGGGTATTTAGAAGTAGGCTGAGTTATATTTTATTTGATGTACAATTTCATCTCTGTCACATTAACAATATGATGTATATTCCTTATAATATCGTCCAATATTAACATACCGTTCTCCCATTTTTCTCCCCAAATAAACTTTGTTCCCTCTCTACCACTACTTCCTTGTGTTTTTAGCAGAGTTACTAAATACTTTATATTACATGACAACTGGCATTTCCAGAGTGAGTAAAATTTTGACCCCATCTGAAGTCAGTGGGAGTTTTTCTGTTGATTTCAGTGAGGCCAGGATTTCACCACTATAGCATAGTGATGCTTGCTAAAATGAGATGATTTTATAGAAATAAATCAGTTTACTTTCTCTCCAAAAAACAGATTTATTTTAAAAACTGAAGTGTGTTTTTTATTTGTATTATAGAAGTGCACAGAGGTCTCAACTGAGATCAGGGCCCCATTTGTGCTTGATGCTATACATACACATAGTAAGAAATATTCCCAGCTCCAAAGATCTTGCAAAGACTTAAACATGTGTTTTGCTTTATGCCCAGTGAATGGATCTTTTGAGTTCATTGTAAAGTTAAGCTCATGCAAAGTTTTTGCAAGATCGGGGCCTAAATAAACAAAACAGAGTGGCAGAATGGAAGTATTCAGCAAAACGCGTGAATTTAAAAGTAAGTTGCATGTTTCCTGTCAGCAGTGCAGCTGCTTCTGCGGCGGAGTCTCAGACGTGGTTCTGGTGTCTAGGTGGCTCAGCTTGTTCCAACCTTGTCAGCTGTTGGGCTGGGTAGGTTAACTGAGTTTTGAATTTGAGCTGAGTTCTTCTGAAGACTTGGCTTCTGTTATGGATGATTCTGGCCACTGCCTGTGGGGCGGCATAGGAAGCGGATGGCCCGCTGGCTTGAGGAGGCTAGCCCCCCAAGTGCTGGGTGGCCAGCTCCCCCTCTCCCCCGAGCGCTGGCAGGCCTCCCTAGCCTCCCTCCCCGAAGCACAGAGAAGGCAACGCTGGAAGCCCCTCCATCCCAGGGCGGCCTGGCCCCAGCACCCTGCCCCCCCAGGCTGTTCGTGGCCACCCCAGTACGCTTCCCTGAAAAGGAGCAGCCAGTCTGCCTGGGGCAAGCAGGAGGGGGCCTTCCAGGCAGAGCGTGGACAGGACCATGTTGGGCTGTTCAGGAAGGCAGTCTCCCCCAGCCTACAATATGCACCACCCATGTGGAGAGGTATCCAAAGGGCTAGTCTACACTCAGTTCAGTGGTGCTCACCCTTATGACACTTATTACCTGGTGTGGGACAAACCAATATTGCACCGTTTAATAAAATTTAAAGTCACCCGTATTGATTTGTATATTAAGTTCAGCTTATTTCTTATGTATTTAGCTAGAAACAACCTATGTACAGTTTTGTTTATTTACACAGTGATGTAAACATGACAAAACAGTAGTGAATCGGCCGTTAACTGAGTTTTGAATTTGAGCTGAGCTTTATGACATACGGTGGTAGGTCGTATATGGCCTGCGGGCTGTAGGGTGGGCACCCCTTAACTGTATCCATTTGAAACTGGAATAGTTAAATCAGTACAACCCCAGCATCGACAGTGATACTGGAATGAATGTGATATAGTGGTTTGTAGTGTATTGGTAGGTATCAATTTAACTGTTTCAGTAAAAATATCACTGCCTCCCCCCCCACCCCCCAAGTGAAATAGTTAAATCAGTACAAAAACCATGCAGAGCAGGCCTAAGGCAGGAGGCTTCATAATCAGGCTGGTCTCTGATTCTTTGTACTAAATTAACTTTGTTTTTTAAAAAGGAAATGGTGTATAGAATAGACAGCGTTACATCAGATACATTAATCCCTTTCAAAGGTTTTGTTGGTTACTAGAACAGATCTCTAAATTAGTTACTGCATCAGTGGTGGGTGTTTGTTTTTATTTTATTTTTTAATTGTTTTTTTCCTTTCTCCTTCCGTCTTCTGCTGAAAAGGAAAGCAATCCACAACAACTCAGAGTAGCGTGGTGTTTTGTTTGTGCAAGCTGTTCGCTCCCTTGTGCCACAGCACCCTGGCAGCCATCATTCGATTCCACATTTTGAAACCACATTAGCAGCAGCACTGAGGGCTGCACGGATCGCAAGGACACCTTCATTGTAGAAAAAGCACATCTGATGGCTGCTTCCTTTCTAGCTCAACAAGTTGCAATGACCAGAATTGAAGTGGGAACAGCCACATGCCCCCAAACGTTAATGAAACTAACTGTAAATATTGCAGAAGAGGAAATGAGGATCCGCATACAAGCAGAACAGAATGTTTTAATGGTAGTGCCTGTGTGACTACTGTAGTTAAGGTTGATTTGTAACTTCAGCCATAAACCCTCATTTTCTGTTGCTTGTGACTTTAGCCAACAAGCTCTTTTGCGGCTGATGTTTTCCATTCTTGGGCAGGTGCCAGAGGTAATTTGGTTTGCTGAAATCTTCAGTGAAATGTGTTTTGAGACTTTTTTGAGTTCAGTGAGTGTATGTTGAATTTAAAAACAAACAAAACCCCTCATTCCATTTGCTGCTAGCAAAATTGTGTGTGTACCTAGTTCCAGTGGCTTAATCCGTTTTGTTGAGACTGGGCTTGTCTGTGTGTTAGTGATATCTTTGAAAAAACTGGAGCCAGGCTTGCAGGCAATTGGATCAGTACCTCGTAAGTTAAGAGTGCTGAGTTTTTCCCTCACCCATGTGCCGTACGATTTTCGGTTGATCAGTGGTTAGGGTCAGGAGTGCTGCAGAGTGCTCTAGTTTGATCCAGACTTGTGCCCCCGGCAGACTTTCAGTGGGAATCAGCTGTCTAACTCTATTTGTTGCTCTTTGAAACTCTCACCCAGAAAGTGCAGAAAACTTGACAAACACAGGGAAGTTACGACGTTGTGGGAGTGCTGGCTCCAGGAGCCCATGGGGTTGGGGCTTCTGAGCGCTATTGCTACCACCTCGTGTTGATAAGAGTGCTTCCCTACCTCACAGATGTGCTCATATCCCTCTTCATGGACCCCTTGCTTAATGCAAAGCTCCTCCTTGATCCGCTGACAATTCTCTCTGGGTATCTTGGATAGATGGGGGAAAGAAAATTCATCCCCCAGAAGTTAGATGGTGGACCAGTTGTCCAGACCACTGGAACTACAGAATTGTAGAACTACTGGGCCAGAAGGGACCTTAAAAGCTCATCTAGTCTAGCCCCCTGTGCTGAGGCAGAACCAAGTGTAACCCTTCTGCCCCTCTGAGTTGGCAGCAACAAGGGCCAGGTTCAGTATCCAGGGGTTCCGTTTCAGTAACACAGTGCATAATTGGCTCGAGCCCTCACCCAGTGACCTGGGACACTTACATACCACACCCCCCCTGGGCGCCTCTAGGAGGCAATACTTCCCCTCTCGCAAGCACGGAGTCTGAGTGTAGCAAAATCTTTTTAATAAAGGAAGGAATTAATGCGGCATCCCATTGGAGAAACACCACAAACAGAGTTATAACACAAACCATAAACAAAAACCCACCTCCAAGTCCATTTGGCAATGTCCTTTTCCCTTTAGGGTCTTAAGTCCAATCACCCTGAAGTCCAACAACCCAAAAGTCTCTGGTCAATGCCACTCCAGAATTCAAGAGTCTATCTGTAGAGGTCCCTCCCCCCAGCCTGGGTGAAAAGGGGCACCTTACGTGGTCTGCCTCTCCGGGGGTTCTGCTTCCGCCTTCTCCACGAACTGCTCCGCTTTACCAGCTGCTCCACTCTGCTCCTCCAGCCGTCCTCACAAACTGCTCTGCTCCACCAGCTGCCCCGTGAGCTGCTCCAGTTGTCCCTGCAAACTGCTCGGCTCCACT
Source organism: Chelonoidis abingdonii (assembly GCF_003597395.2). Lineage (NCBI taxonomy): Eukaryota > Metazoa > Chordata > Testudines > Testudinidae > Chelonoidis > Chelonoidis abingdonii. Next base: position 14,928,891 of record NC_133773.1, on the reverse strand, counting down.
CGCTCTGTGGGCCGCTCCACCCATCCCACAGCTACTCCGCTCTGCCAGCCGCTCCGCTCCACGAGCTGTCCTGTGATCTGCTCCAGCCATCCCCACAAACTGCTCCACTCCGCCAGCTGCTCTGTTCTGCAGTATAGCTTCAGGCTCCCCCACTAGTTAGCACAATACTCAGTGCTCTCAGCTCAGTAATTTCAGCTCTTTTGTGATTTCAACTCTTAGTGATCTCAGCACATAGTAGGGGAGCCCCAGTCCTAGTGCATCATTAGCCCAAAGTGAGTTCAGCTCAGCAACTTGTATCTAGAATCTTAAGGGAATAAAAAAATCAACTCTGACATTCCACAGTGGAGAGAGGATGGGGTGGAACTGGTGCTTCTGGCTGCACAAGGAAACTGCACCACCAAGCACAGATACCTGTCCCCAGCCTCTCTAAATTCATTGGGTTTTGGAACCCATGTGCCTTGTCTAGCAAGTACCACCCAACTGAGGTTGAGTCATTTCTGTCACAAAGCAGTTCCATAGCTCGGCAGCCTGGGATGGGGTAGGCGTGCCTATGCAAATACTCTCTGAAATTCTTTCCACCAGATGTCAGGGTAGAGCTCATCCTGACTCTGCTTACATCAGTAAACCTAGACCATCCCTGACAGGTATTTGTTTAACCTGTTTAATCCAGTGATGAGAATTTCATATGCATGAGCACAGCTGCTGGATCACCTCTGGGCAAGTAAACTTGGCCTGGGAGGTTCAGTACTGCAGTAGGATGCCACACTCTGCTGATTCCCTTTGCAGAAGTCCAGACACTGCTTGCAATCTGTTCCACAAACTGATATATAAATGACTGTCCAGCTGCTCCTCTCATCCTGGGCTCAGAGTCTCAGACAGTTGTGATCTGTGTGTGTTCAGTGCCTCTGAAAATCAGGTCCTACTATTGATTGGTTTGAATTTGGAGAAGTAGATTTTGGGGGGGTGGGGGCATGGTGAAACAGCATGCATGTACCTTATAGCACCTGCTGTGGTTGGGTAAAAATAAGACTGCACTGATTCTTAGGACATCTGCCAGATGTTATTTAGGGCAACGTATATTAGAATAAATATTACGGGAGTGGATTATTATACTTTAGACTTGTGGCCATATATTTACTTAATGCCTTCAGTTAGCTGGTGGTCTGGGAAAACACCAGAGATCTACGGGTTAATGCTGTGGTCGATCTCCTCTTGCGGTATGAACACAGTGAACTGTAAATGGCTGATGCCCAAGGGGTTGGTGCTTCGCCTCTGCAGCCAAAAGACATAGAATATTTCAGGTTTTCCAGGATCACATGATCAGGGATGGCAAGGAATTTGTCTCTAATAGGTTTTTTATCCACATAGCTCAGTAACTGGCAAGTTCGTTCAAAGGCGGAGACTTACTTGCTAAGCCTCAAAATGCCCTTCCAAGTGGTCTTCTCGCCCCTCCCCCCCATGAGATAATTACACCTGACATGTTCCCAAATCCTGCGCTTGATTAGATACTGTAGGATGTAAAATACCAGGGTCTTAGTAATTAGAGATGGAAAAGACCAACTTGATCATAAAATTCATCCCTTTTGCCAGCACAGGATACAGCAGAATGTCAACTCTCCGGAGCATATTTTAAAATGAGGCCAGGAGTATCTGACAGTTCCCAAGGAACCACTGTTGCAACAAGAACACAACTATGAATTACATAGTTATTCTAGCTATCCTGGGACACATCCAACGAGGCTGAGCAATAATCGTTCTTTTTAGTTGCAGTCAAAGCTGTCATCTGCCTGGAAAGGAGGAGATCTAATTTATTTCAGATAATAAACAGTGCAGATAATAGGAAATTAATATGTTTCAGAGGCCATGGCCGCCTCCTGTTTTAGATGTGAGGTTTTCAGAAAATCAGGCTTTGACTATGTTCTGTTCAAGTTGATGGAACTTCAGTGACTTTCACGGGAGCACACATTGTCTTCTCTTTCACGGTGGGAGCTGCCCAGTGGGTCTCTTGAGCTTCCAAATCCCATTTCAGTGGCACACAGAAGGTTGTGTTTGTTCTGTTTTGGGCTTTCTTTGTTTAAGCCTAAACTAGGCTAGGGGAGGCATTACTGTTCAGATTGGTCACTAAAAGCTGTTCCCTAAACACATTAAAACCACAAGCCCCACAAACAAGATGGTACAGAGCTTATGGTTGGTGGTGGAAATATTAAATAGGTCTGAATCCTAAGCTCCTTATGAGGGGACCCCTGTTGTAGTTGAAGGGATCACTGCAGGCATAGGTGTCTCTCATAGGTCAACTGGGATAAAGGTCAAAGGCTTGATCCTGCAAGTTGCTGAATGCTCTTGATTTCTACCGACTCCAGTCGGAGGAGAGGGGGCTCAGTACTAGACAGGATGTGGCCTGTGGTTACCATAAAGTATAGGTTTCATATTTGTTGACTTGCATCTTCACTTGGATAGTGCATTTTTCTTTATGTACTATTTTTTGTTAAACATGAGACTAGCATCACCTAACATAGCCTTTTAAGCCATAACACTGTCTGTCTGGAGCTTTTCAATTTTCATACATCTTCTGTTTAGAAAACAGTGTTATGGGGCTACATTCTAAAAGTCTGTCCTAGGGCATGTCGCACCTTCAGCCTGCTAGACTTCTACCTCTGTGGGTGTACCCACATTAGGTAAGCAGACGTCAGTATGACCACTGAGAACCCCAGGTGCAAACATAGAAAGTGGCTTCAGGCTGTGTTAAAAGCATCCCCCTGGTCCCCCTTCCCTCGAACAGCCACAGAGGGCTTTGTTTCTGCATATGTTAATGTTTTGCCTTCTCTCAGTTCACTCGGCCTTCAGGTTCCAGGTGCGAGTACAGCCTGTTGTGTTTTTTTTTTCTTCAACAGGATGTAGCCATTTCTCCAGCACAGCGGGATGAGGTGATTCAGTGGCTGGCCAAACTCAAGTACCAGTTCCACCTTTATCCAGAAACACTCGCCCTGGCCGTCAGTCTCTTGGACCGGTTTTTAGCCACAGTAAAGGTAAATAATTTCAGGATCTGTATCTTCCAGTGGGTTTATACCACCAGCTCATGGCTTTGGAAGTGACTCTTCTTGGTGCTGGGCCAAATCCAAGCAGGCTCATTGTATGAGAGTGTACTTCCGATTTACACACTATATGATGCCTGAGATTTCAGATGCTGAACGAGATTAGTGTCTTCAGTATATCCCTTCCTAACTGTGTGTCTGAACAGTGCAGCTGGGTCTGTGGAAACCCCCTATTATCATGAGAGCACAATGGGCCTGGTCTCCGATGGCTTTCTGGACCAGTTTCATTTTTTAGTTAGTAGCCAAGATATTCACCTGATGTAAATCAACATAGGTGCATTGACTGCAGTGGAGACATGCCAGCTTACCTCAGCTGAGAATCTGGCCCAGTGCGTATCAATGTCAGGAATACCTGCTCTCTTCCCTGTTCTGCCAGCTTCCATTGACACGCTGCAGCTTCTCGGTTTAACCAAAGAGAGGAGATAATCACTCCGCCTCTCTAGAAGCTGTCCATGTTCATGCTGTCTCTGTTAACCTTGTTTGAAAGTTGTTAGCCTCACCTAGGCATTTGTCTTCCAAGCTGTATCCAAATATTGCCCTGGGAAGGTGGGGGCGGGGGAGTGGGTGGGGAAAGAATCTACATAGAAATCTGAATGCATCCTCTGGTTTAAAATATACAAAAAATGCTTATTAAACTAAATAGATTCTGAAATGCAGCAGCCTTCGTGGTAAACCCTTTCCATACTCGTATGTCCTATGGAATGACATGGAGGGTCTGTGTTTCTATAATATTTAACTCAGACATTGGGCAGGTCTGAGTTTGTCTTGTTTGTATCACCTGGAATTGGTGTTTCCCAGGGTCTGGGGACGTAGGAGTAGTGGGGTGGCCGTGGATTAGCCAGAAGCATGACAAGGAACAGATTAATAGATTCTGAGGCAGCATTGTGATGGTTTAGTCTGACCTCCTGTACAACACAGGCCAAAGAACCACCTCAGTCTAATTCCTGGAGTATGAGGTGATAGAAGAATGTTCGGGAAGGCAGGAAAAGAAAGCAGTAGGGTGGAAAGAGCTTCAGGAGCAGGGTGACACAGGTAGGAGACAGGGAGGGAAGTGTGGACACCTTCACCGCCAGGAGCCTGATTTGAAGTCAATGGGCCGAGCATCAAGAGGTGGGTCTGGGAGGGAGGGCGCTATGAAGATAGTAGGGCAAAAGATGGCACCTAATACAGTGGGGTCCTGGTCCACAACTAGGGCTCCAAGGATGACGCAGTAATATTAATAACAATAATAAAGAAATCCAGGAGCTTCTCAGTGAAGGCCATAAAGGGAGGAGTGGCAGGCCAAACAGGCCTGCCGTATTGTCTATTGGAGTGGAGCTGTGAGTGTGCCCATAACAGTACGGTGAACACTGTGGTTTAAGAAATAAAATTCCACAAAACCGATTAAAATATTTTAAAAATCAGCCTTTGGGGCATACATGGTACCATGACTCACGGCCCCCGAGTCTGTGCTGTCCTGCCCAACCGTGGTGCAGTCGCTTACCACTTGCAAAACAGGTCTAAAATGCCACCGAATCGAAATGGTAGTGCACTGCACGAGGTGCAGGGCAGTGGAGTAACATGTCCCCCTGGCCTTGAGTTCTAGAAACCAGTGGTCTTGCCTTTGGCTAATCTAATCCTTTGTCCTGTTTGCTCTGTTAAGCTCAGTTCTCAGTAAGTGGCCAGTCTCCTCTGCTTGTGAGTTTTTAATCCAGTTACAAACATTGCTAAAATAGAGGTCTGCAATATATATAGAGAAGTTTAAATTTTTACCCCCATGGTTACATCATTAACATAGCTTGCCTAACTAAAATACAAATTGGATCTTCCAGTAAGGCCTTGTCTACACTGCCACTTAAAGCACTGAAGCTTTCTTCGTTTGGAGTGTGTGAACCCCCCCCCCCCCCAATGCTGCAAGTTTCAGTGCTGTAAAGTGGCAGTGTAGACAGTGCTTCAGTGTGGGGTGCTATTCTCCTCGCAGAGGTGGTTTTATTAGAGTGCTGGAGAGCTCTCTCCCAGCGCTGGAGCCGTGACTACACAGCGGCAGCGCTTTAACATCGGCTGTGTGGACATACCCTATGTCTTCTATATGGTGAAATATTGATGGTTCTTAAACTGCAAGACACTGAAAAGTTTTAGTTTTTTTAAAGAAATCTTGACCTAACCATTTTGACATCTCAGTGACTGGGCCACATGTTCAATGGTTAGAAAATGCATTATTGAACCCCCCTAAATAGCTAATACCCTTAGGAAAATGTTGTGGTTTCAGTATTTCTGTAGCAGTCAAAGCCCCTGACTGCCGTATAGAGGATGCTACTGTGAAACGAAGCGCATAGATTAGGACTCAAAGAAACTCATCCTGTACTTCAAGGAGTGGTGACAATAGAAAACACTGAAAACAGTTTGGGGCAGAGTTTTAGTTAAAATGGTGTATCCCCGTCTTCCCCTCCCCTCCCCATCCCGGTATAGCATTGATCATTTAAACATGTCCTTTCTCTCTCCCTACTGCAAATAAACTGGGCCTTATTCTCGCTTCATTTAAACCAGATTTACAACAGGGTAATTCCATTGACTTGGGGTTACTCCCGATGTACAGTAGCGTGAAAGGAGAATTTTATTCACAGCCTGAGATTTTTATACTAAAGACAGAGAATAGCTTCCCTTGAACTCGAATGTGCCTTGAAATAGTTCCGACTGTTCTGTGCCCCGTCCTGTTGCCCAGCCATGCTCTGGGTCATTTACATACCAGCAGTGGCTTTTGCTGTAGATCACTGCACTAAATAATTAATCCTCAGCATAATTACAGTCTTGGTTTAACTGTGTGGCAGTTGCCGATGAACAGGGAGCACAGAGGGGGTGGGGTGGGAGCCAGAGCAGTGTGACTGTATTTTAATACTGTCTCACAAAAGGACTCCAATGATCTGCTTTAGTTTAGAGACCAGATGATGTCAGGGGCCGGAGGGGTGAGCAGGGGACAATTTCTGCTAAAATAATGCAGTATTTTATGGGGGAATTTTTCAGTACAATTGAAACTCTCCTACAAGTTGTCTTCAGCAGCCCCTTTTCCATTCTCTGCATGCAGGGATCTGCCTTCACCCTACTAAATCAAATTTACTGTTTCTCACAAATTCCCAGTTCTTTCCTCTTGCTCCACTGCGCCCTTCTCCAGCTCCTTCCATCCAGAGGTGTCAAAGCACTTCACAACTTTAACTAAGCCTTGCCGCACCCGTGTAATGCAAAGGAATATTGTCCCTATTGTATAGATGGGGGAAACTGAGGCATGAATTGATTGTCAGCCTGAATCAAAGCCCATTGAAGTCAGTGGCCCTGTGTGATTTGGCTAAGGTCTTGCAGTGGCTCTGTAGCCAAGATGGGAGTAGAACCCAGTTTCCTATTGAAATTAGCTGTTGGTCTCTTACAGAACTGGCTGACTGATGTGGGGTAAAGGCTTTGGGTTCTTCTCTCCAGTTTAGTAAGTTAATATTAATTGGAAAGGGTTTGCCTGTCTCCCATGAAAGGGACCTAGGTTTGTAGTAGAAATGAATAGATTTTATCTCCGTCCTGGCTGTGTTTACTAGTGTAACTGACTCAAGTCGTGTCAGGTGACAGTAGGTGCTGTGCATTTAGGGGTTACTCACTGAGAGCTCTCGGGGGGTGGGGGGGTGATACCCAGGGCCCTAACTAAGGGGCAGCATGTAGTTGTGATGCCCCTGGAGCAGACCAGGGAACTCGAGGAGTCTCTCTCTGCTGTCTAGTTTTTCCCCACTTGCACCAAGGAAAAATGATTGGTGCCAGCCCTTTACCTTGTGCAGATTACGTCCCCCTCTGTGCCAGCTGAGCTATGCTGTGTGAGAGAGGGGCTGAATCAAGCCTCCCTCTACTTGTGGGCCTGTGGAGGCTACTCCTTCCTCCTGCACTGTCATCTGTGGTGTGGGTACTTCACCCCGCCTTATTTCCGTGTGTGGGCATGTAGAACAAACCACAGATTCCCCCTCAAGGACATTGTTCTCCTCGCTGTCAGCAGTACCTGGACACGTTGAAACAGCTATTTTATACAGCTATTTAATTCAAACCTCCCGATGCATCACCATGAGAAGCCAGAGTCCCTGGGGATCACCGATTTCTTTTGTGTCACAGGAACTGGAACCTATTAGAGGCTATGTTTCTCCTTGATCCTGCATCCCTTCCCCCTTGCTCCCTGCTGGGAGGAGTCAGGTTGACTGTTTAGGGACCTAGTTGTGTGAGGGTGGATTGCAGGATCGGGCCTTGGAGCTGCCCTGTAGCTCCATTCTGGCGGCTGGAATTAATCCGGCTGGAATTAATCACGGAAGTGCTCTAGGTTAAAAATGGATTTTATGTTCTCTGCAGGGCTTTTACTTACTTATCTCTTCCTTGCCCTGTGACTTCTTTCAGTTCCATGTCCCACCAGGGCATTTACATTTTTGTCAATACAGACAGTGTGAGATAAATTGTCAGCTAGCTGTTTGGAAGTGACGGGGGAGAGGCCATAACAGTGCTGCTCAGTTTGTACACAGCGTGCTGTCCTAGATGTCAGACATTGCTCCTGGTTTTCACAGACTGCATACTGTACTCCGTGCGTACAGAATAGAGGGGTGCATCTTCCTTTCCCGCCCTCCTGCTTCACTGGCATGGGAAACAAAGTCCTGAATCACATTAATATAGCCACTAAGGTTCTGATTCAGCAAAACTCTTAAGCACGCGCTTAACTTCAGGCACACCCATGAGTTCTGTTGATTTCAATTGACTGCCTATGTGCCTGAAGTTAAGCACATGCTTAAGTGCTTTTGCAGAATTGGGGCCCATAACAAGGGTTCTTCATTGTTGTCACTCTGTAAGAGAAGTTCTCTTAGGGTGACTAGATGTCGTGATATTATTGGGCACCATCTCAATATTAGGGACTTTGTCTTATATAAGCAACTATTAACCCTCTCTGTCCTGATTTTTCACACTTGCTATTTGGTCTCTCCTAGTCCTGTCTTCTCCCTGTGCTCCACTGCTTGCTGACTCCAAAACATTTCACCAGAAAGGGCTCAGTGACCATTGTTTGAGAGCTGCTGCCGTAAAACATAATTCTCTCTTGGTGTTTATTTCTGACTAGATACAACTTCAGCACCTCCGCTCTATCTTCCTCCTTGCTTCACATCTAACCTATGTTGTTCTCTGGGCCTTATCCCATGGTGGAAATTGGCCTGACTCCATTGAAGTAGGTGGAGCTGTGCTGAGTTATGCCAATGGAGGAGCCAATCTTCTGTTTTTCTCCTTCCAAGTACCACTGCTCCCACTAAAAACAAACTCCTGTTCCTCTCCAGCGATGCGCATCACTGGATGCCAATTAGGACGCTGGGGCTGACTGATTTCTATCCTGCCTCATGTAATGGAGTATGGATTTTTCCTTTCCGCGGCTCACAATAATAGCAGTGTAGTCTGCATTGTTTTGGCGTCCTGAGTTCACAGGGTAAGGGAGTTAGAGCCAAGTGGTCACAAATCAGTTTCTGCATTGTACTCACGCCGCGACTTCTTTTCTGTTTCCTAGGCCCGTCCAAAGTACTTGAATTGTATTGCGATCAGCTGCTTCTTCCTTGCTGCCAAGACCATTGAGGAAGATGAGGTAATATTTTCTCTAAAGGCCGAGCAGTTACTTTAAATTGTATACTCCTCTAATTCTTTGATCGCTTGAGCAGGGGGGTTGCCACTTGCCAGGACAGGAAAGAAACGGCTTTTATGACGGATGATTGTTCTTGCTTTTCTTTTGTTTTTTGACGTCTGTTTCTGCAGAGGATTCCAGTACTGAAGGTGTTGGCCAGGGACAGCTTTTGCGGCTGTTCTGCAGCTGAAATTCGCAGAATGGAGAAGATTATTCTGGATAAACTGCACTGGGATCTTCACATGGCTACACCATTGGATTTCCTTCATATTGTAAATATGTTGCTAGTTATATTCTTTCCAGTGCTCGTCCTTGTTTGGTTTTTTTCGTTTCATTAGCATTAATATGAGTACGTGCCAAATCTTGAGGGACTTACTCAGATTTTACTCGGGCAAAAATCCCCACTGCTGGTGTAGGTAAGAATTCTAGGATTTGGCCATATGTTCATAGACATGGCCTAAACAAAAATCTAGCCAAAGACTTTCAAACCTGACTAGTGATTTTTGGGGATCAACTTTAGACACCTTAAAAGTGCCTGATTTTCAGAATGTGCTGAGCTCACGTCATCTTAAAATCGGGTCCCCTTAAGATATAAACTGGCCATGTATAAATTCAGGCTGGAAATTAGAAAGTTTCTAACCATCAGAAGAGTGTTCCTGGAGAGCCTTCCAAAAGGAGTAGTGGGGGCAAACAACCTCCAACTAGTTTTAAGATGGAGCTTGATAGGTTTATAAACAGGATTATCTGATGGGTTTGCCTGTGGTGGCCCAAGACTGGACTTGATGACACAGAGGGTCCCTTCCAGTTCTGCCCTTATGTCTTGAGTTGAGCACCCAAAACCTGCACCCAAAACCCCTAGTCCCTCTTGAAAATCTTGGTCCTAAATGTTAATTGCCAGTATATTTGCTCCAGGATCAAAGCAAGACAACAATAGAACACAAAGGAATTAAGGAGCGGGGGGAGGAAGGGGAGACCTCATTGGTGGATGTGAAATGTGCTTCAATGTGTCCTTAACTGACCCAGATTTTTGTTGACTGGTTGAAAACGGGGACCAGAGAGCCCTTTCATGTGGTGAAACTCATGGCAGGGCGATAGTGGCAAAGAAAACTTTGTCTCCCCTCACAGAATCTCTCCTCAATAGTTTCATCCCAGGGGAGAGCCCTGTTTGTCCATGTCTGATCGAACCATTGAGCCTGCAGTTCAGGAAGAGGACAGGACCATCCATACAGGGGCTCCGTGCCCCTCCCTGGCTGCGCTGCACTTACAGAACTTCTCTATGCAGGACTCCTCCTGGCCACGGCTGCCCTGGGACCCTGCTCCCCCACCCCTTACAAGGCAGTCCCTACCACGGACTGGGCTCCCCCAGCTGTGTCACCTTTCCTGGGGTATCTCTGAAGGGCCAGTGAGGGGACCATGTGCATCCCCTAGACACATCTCAGCCCAGCATGAGGCTTCCCACTCCTCCCAGAGCTGTCTGCTCTGGGGGACAGTGCCTGGCTGGGGTGAAGCAGAGCATGGGATGGGACATCCTTGGGGGCGGGGGGAGGAAATCTCACTCCATGTGTGTGGTTGAGGATTCAAGTGGGCCGTGTTGTTTCAAAGGCACAGGAACGAATAGCTGCTGGTGCCATTGCGTGTGCTTATGAAGCAGTGTGTTAAACTCTGTCAGTAATATACAGACTGGTTTGCTTCTCCTTTTCCTCAGTTCCATGCAGTTGCTGTGTCAACCAGGCCTCAGTTACTGACGGTCCTGCCCAAGATGAACCCATCTCAGCACGTAGCTGTTCTCACCAAGCAGTTACTGCACTGCATGGCCTGTTACCAGCTTCTGCAGTTCAAGGGGTCCATGCTGGCACTGGCCATCATCAGTCTGGAACTGGAGAAGCTGATTCCTGATTGGCTCGCACTCATCATTGAACTGCTCCAGAAAGCACAGGTGAGGGCTGGGCAGAGGTCTTCCGGACATCCCGGCTAACTGGCCTTCTGGGTAGGAGAAGGGTCCTCTGTTTCTGGGACAGCCACTGAAAGGAGGAGGAGGAGGAGAAGCTGATGGTCTGCACTAAACAGCCAGCTGTGGTTGTGAAACCTCTCTCATCTTGTGACCATTATTATGGCAGCAGGCAATTGAGAGATAATCACTTGGGTTAGCCATAGGCCAGGAAGTGAATCATCAAGCTAATGGAGAGAGCTGAATAGATTGAAATTCAGCAGGACAGGCGGTTTTTCCTCCCTCTTCATGTCTCTTGCACACCATCTCTCCCCATTTTACTGAAGATGAACATAGACATCTGTTAGTCTTACAGGTGCCACAGGACTCTGTTGCTTTTTATAGACCTACTTGTTCATTCAAGTTGATTTGTGTCCCTAGGCTGCAGGAAATCTTTGCCACCAGTATAGTAGTTGTTGCTGCAGTCAGTGTAACACACCCATCCAATAAAAGCTGAGTCAAGTCATAGGCAAGTTACAAGATGCACGGAGCTTTTAATGATATATCTGCATGGCATGGAGACAGACTGGGGCCGGTTGTTCTCTGGCTTATGCTGGTACAAGTCAAAGGATATCCCCCATAGTGTCCAATGGGCATGAGGGTAGAATTGAGCCCCCAGATTAGAAAGTGGGAATAAGCCTAGACTTTGTTGTTCTGACTTTATGGCACAGATCTTTACCTGGTTGTAACTGTGTCAGCTTCAGTGGAGCTGTGCTCTGGATCTATATCTGAAATAGGATTGAAAACGGCATTTTGTCTGTGAGTACAGGGATATGGCTAAGGCCTCAAGAGCTGTCAGATTCCCAGCCTCTGAGGTTTGGATGCAAGGTTTTGTGGTTGGGATTTTTTGTTCTCTCTCTCTCTCTTTTTTTTTTTTTTTTTTTGGGGGGGGGGAGGGGGAGTGTCTATGTTCCGCAAAGATGCTCAGGCGACAGCCTGAGGGGTTGGGTGTTTGCGACATCTCCGCAAATACTTTGCATTGTTTGGCGATTAATATGTTCACCTCTTGATAAAGGGAGTCTAATGCCTGAGATAATGTACAAATCAAAATTGTTTGCAGCAGGGAATGCCCAACTGGCCTGGCCACAAGGGGTTAAACTAACCAGAAGGATGCGATCATTCTTTTCTCCTCCCTGCCAGTGTAGCAAGGGAAGGTATAAAATATTCCCTTGATACGCCAGAGATGGAAGTGGTTATAGCACACTTAAATACGTTAAATGTCCTAACTAGGAAGGCTTTGTGGAAGGGTTAATTTTTTTTCTGCTGCATACAGACTGATATGTAAGAGGTAGGAACACACAGGCCTTTGAGAAACATTTTAGATGACATTTGCAAAGCCACTTAGGGGATTTGGACACCCAATTTCCATGAATTGTAATGGAAACCAGGTGTCCAAATTTCTTGGGCCATCTTGAAAAATCTTGGCCTTTAAGCAGAATAATCCCCCTCCACCCCAACTGATCACTTCCCCACATTCAGCACGTAAACAAGCAGCAGCTAGGTATGTGGACAATGGACTTGTGTAGAGAGCAAGAATTGCAGTGACTCACCTCCTTTTGCAATGCCCATGTCTGTTTCTCCAATGTAGATGGACAGCTCCCAGCTGATCCACTGTCGGGAGCTTGTGGCCCGCCACCTTTCCACTCTGCAGTCTGCTCTGCCGCCCAATTCTGTATATGTCTACAGTCCCTTCAAGCGTACCCTGCTGACCTGTAACAGAGGAGCGTTCAGATTCAACCCCTCCTCTGTCCCAGGGCCAGAATTCTCCAAGGACAACGGCCAACCAGAAGTGCCAATCAAAGGTACAGCCGGGTTCTACCAGTGTCTGCCAGCTCCCACCGGCTGCAAGCAAGCCTCCGCCAAGCGCAAAGTGGAACAGATGGAGGTGGATGACTTCTACGATGGAATCAAGAGGCTCTACAATGAAGACAGTGCTCCAGAGGTGGTGGCGCTAGAGAACGTAGGGTCTGGTTGTGGCGCCGATGTGTCGAGGCAAGAGGGCAACAGTTCCCCTTGCCCACCTTTACAGCCGGTCTCTGTAATGTAGCTACCGCCGGCGCAAGCGTTCAGAGGAAAGCTACTTTTTAAACCGTGCAAAATCAGGCTATGATGTATGCGAGAGGGGGCTGGGAAAGAAGCTGTATCTCATCAGGCTGAACTGAAGAGAGCCAAGAAAACCCTTTTTGAAGATTTCCCCCCCCCCCCTCCTTGTGTGGCTAATTATAGTTCAACTATTATTTAATCACTTAAAAACAAAAAAAAGTATAAAAAATCTACAAAAGACCCAAAAAACAAACAAAAAAAAAAGTAGCAAAAAAAATTTTTTTTTTCTTTCTGGTGTCATTAGTTCCCGTTTTTCTGCGACTGTGTATTATAATCCATCTTCCATGTCCAAGAGCTCACATTGTTCCAGGTTTTCCAGCCATCCCATGTCTTTCTGTTCCGATTTCCTCTTCCTGTTTGCTCTTCCTTTAACACTCTGCAAGTCTTGTGTGTGATTCTCTGTACTCTGACCTTCACCACAGATCTATTTTTTTTTTCCCCTTAACAACCAAAAATCGTTCGTTATTTCATTAGCCGTTTTGGTGTTTTAATGTAAAAATATTTCAAACTGGCTTTAAAGAAAAGATTTGGAAAAACAATCCTACGGCGTTTGCAAACTGCCCCACATTTAAAAAGCCAAAGCAGTGTGAACATGCTGTAGAAAAGCAGTAAGGTAGCAAGAGGTTAGACGGTGTTTAGTGTCTTACACAGATAAGAAGTCATTGTGATTAAAAACTAAGTGATTGTGGTTTTGATTTTAAAAAGTGAAAGGAGTCAGTCAAATGATTAGGCCAATTTGACTAAAATATTGTTTTTTTACATCCACATAAGGATTTTTGCAGTTAATTGGCTCTCTTGTAGGTGCTCACAAAAGGTTTAATTAATGCGTGCGTCAAATGCAACCCGTAAATTCTGCAATTGATTTTGATATGTTTGTAAATTTTAGCATGAGATCAGTGCTGCTCAGTTAGGTGCTGGGACGGTTCTGTGATTCTGAGTTTTGGAACGTGTGTAATTATAAGCCACAAAATACCCCAAGTTTTGTGTTTATGTAATTTTTAGCCAAAAGTTTAAAAAAACAAACCCTTTGAAAGCTTGTCCTTTTTAAATGTTTAATCCCTGTTCCTCAGAATGACCTGTCCTGGATCGTTAGCTCTCTCTGCAGCCCTGAGGAAGATACAGTGTTCAGAGCCATTGTACTGATGGAAGCCTTCTGGCAGCAATAAAAACAAAAGTTGTCCTTTCATTTGTGAGTTGTTTTTTTTTCCTTTTGCTTTTTGCACTGGGCAAAGATGAGTGTGATGCTAGGGCTGCAGCAATGCTGACAAGCCACTGCCAAGTGGACGCTTCCAGGCAGGGCACTTGAGAGAAAAAGAAGCGTAGGTTTTTAATACACTATAGTCCTGACTTTTTTCTTTTTTCCAGAGCTGCCAAGGATCCAGGATGCTAATTGCAGCCTCATGCCACCTGGATTTTATTCCATCCGGTCCTCCTTCATCGTTACTCCTCAAACCATCCCTCTGGTTACTCCTTACCTTCCCACCTTCTGGATCCTATCTCTCCAAATAAAAGTGCAATCCTGTCTATTCCATTATTAAATGCATCTCTCCCATCCCCATCTGCCTCTCTTAACTACTATCTTCCCTCTTCTCTTCCCCTCCAAACTCACTGAACAAGCTGTTTACAGCTATTGACTTAAATTTCTCTGTACCAGCTGCAATCTGGATTCCCCTTCCTCCTCTCTATTGAAAATGAGGTTTCTAATAACCTAATCTTGTGCCACATCTCAAGGTCTTTAGTCCATCCTTGCTCTCCTAGACTTCTCAGCTGCTTTGGAACTAATGCCCTCTCTCTGGACACATACCCTCTCTGAGCAGCCTCGCTGGGACAGAGGTAAGAATGCTGGTGGCCAGTCAATAGGAATGCTCCCATTGCTAGCATTGGAGCTGCAGCTGTGGGTGAGTTCCCAAAGCTGGCCAGTGTGGATAAGCCCTTACATAGCTGGATATAATTGTCTTGAGAACCACCAAAAGCATCTTGTTGAGGTTTCCAAAGGAAGTTGCTAGAGAGAAACATGATGTGCTCTCGCTGTGCCGTGGATTGTCCCTTAAATGCGAGGCTGAGTAGGAGCAGATTCCATATTGGCATATCTGTCAATACAACCTTTGGGATTGGGCCTTTGGACACCTTTTCTATCAACTGGCTTCTCGCGATTTCTTAGCCACCTCATTCTCTTCCCGTGACCTCTTACTGATTTGGGGATGGAGCCTTGGGGAAATGTTTTACAGATGGAGGATATGAAGGTGCTGAAAAACACACATTGCTGTTTCTCAATGCTGCCAGAAGCTTGAAAATGCCCAACAACCCGGAAAAGGCGACGTGGAGTCCAGAAGCCAAATTGACAAGCTAAAGAAGCAGAGTGGTGAGAGAATGCCCCTGGGAGGGTGTCAAGCCCTGTGCAGAGCACAGAGGGGGAATGCATATTTGTCTACGTTGGCGGCACCGTGTAGGGTGCATGTCACTCCACACCACAGTGAAAAGCAAAGTAAAAGTAAACTTAAAAAAAAAATTGCAATTAGATTTGGCGGGCCTTGTTTAAGAGCGGTGGTTCTCATGTGTCTTATTTGCCTAAGCAATGCCTCAGCATCTACACTGCTCTTTATAGTGGTGCTGGGGGATATGCGGTGTCTGTCCTCTACATGTCACTGTAAGTGTAGATCTAGTCATAGACTCAGCCCCTTTGAGTTCTCCCAGTCCCTCTGTGCCCAGCTCTTACACATTGGCTCATTTGTGTGTGTTAGAATCCTGGTGGGAAGCAATGCTTTATTGGAATCTGGGTGACTCTTTCAGTCCTTCTGCAGCAATATGATTCAGGCTTTTTCAGTCTGCACCTTTTATGGCCAAGATTTTCAAATATGGGGTCTTAAAAACCTCAGGAGAGATGGGTTCGGTTCCTTAAGCTCCACTGATGAAAAAGCCTAAAAATGAGCTAAATTTTTTTATTATTGAAGCTATTCAGTGGCTCGATTTTTCAAAGGTTCAGAGCACCTAGCAGCTCCAACCAGAGACCATTGGGAACTGGGGGCACTCAGCTCTTTCTGAAAAACAGGGCAGTTATGGGGGTGCCTTGCTGAGCAGCCAAACTTTAGGCTACAATGGCTGGAACTGTTGGAGGAACCTAAGGGACTTAGGGACACTGGGAATTGGGCACCTAATTCTCCTAAATACCTTTGCAAATCCCAGGCCAAAACAAACTGGAAAAGTATTCATCGCTGTGGCTATTTCCCTCAGGCTGTTCCTTTCACGGTACTATTTTTCAGGATTGTATAATTTTGTTGGAGGGGGTGGCAGGTGAAGCATTGTGTGTTGAAATTGAATATTTAATCACTTAAACACATTGTTTTATTAAATCTATATGAAAATCCCCCTCAGTCCACTTATGAGGCAATGGGCCATATGCTCGGATTGGAGAAATTGGCAATGCCTAAAATTCTTAAGAATTGTACAAATGTTTTTTCCTTACAAAAGCATGTTGCCTCAGGCGTTTCTGCTCTTGGGTGATGAAGAACAGAGTTTTTAATATGTAAAAATAAGCATACTCAAGTCAGACGTTAATTTTCACTGTAGGGAAGGCAGAATTAAATTTAGTGGTTAGCGGGCACAGTAGTAGAGTTCTCTGGTTTGCATGTGGAAACCAGTTCTGTGCCTCTTGGGCAGGGCAGTTCTGTCCCAGCTAGTCTGAATGGCATGATATTCTGAAAAGACCTACGTTCGTGTAACTCGACAGCAGGGAGATGCAGAACTAGTGAGCCTCTGGTATCTGTGCACAGAGATGCGTTAGATATTAACTCCTGAATTAAACTACCTTGCTTTCTTGAGTGGAGCTCAGAGCCCTGTTCTTTGGCTCAAGAGTTTAATGGCCCTGATTCAGTGAAGCAGCTGGGCTGTGACATTTGAGAAGCACCTAAGTGATGTAGGAGTACAAAGCCCAATGATTGCAAAGGGGACATGTGCTCTTTTGAAAAGCCCACCGGGAAGCACATGCTTAAATAAACCCCATTGACTTCACCAGGCCTTGCACCTGCTGAAGTGTTTTAGTGAAGTGTCGCCTCTGCACATCTGGCCGAGAACAGGGAATTATCAGGGCAAGCTGGCAGTGTTTCATAGGGTTGGACTGTAACCCTATTGGGCCTACTGGAAGAGGGGCCAGGAAACTCCAGGAGGGTCCCCTGCTCTCAGGACTCTGGCCCATGAATGCTGCTGGGGTCAGGGCCAGCTCCATGAAGGCCTAGTGCCTCTGTGTCTGCTCAGAGTCCTCCACAGCTTTGCACCCAGCTCCTTGCCAACGTGGCTGTAGTGAGCTGCATGGCCCTGGATGCCCCTGCTGGCACCTGCCCTGCCAGTTCCCCAGTGCAGACACACCACAGTAAAGCTAATCCAGCCCCTCAGCACTATTCGCTCCCTTCTGCTGTTCCCACTGAGGGCAGCGGGGCTGATGTGTGCTGCCCATGGCCTTGGCCCCCTATTCTAGGAGCCAGAGACCCTGTTGTAGGCCTGCTGTGCACTGTGGCTCCATTATCACTGTGATGTGATGGGAATCATGGAAAAGCAGGGGCACTCACCCAGCAGCTCAACCTCTCTGAGCATCAGCATATTAACAGCACTCTCACACCATTGCTAAACAAGCTGCCAGCGTTGAGCCGGATCCTGCAATCCTTCTCCGATGAAATATCCCGTTGCCCTCCCTCCCTCCTCAGGACTGGCCAGTTGCATGAGAGTGTGCAGGACTGCGGGTATGTCCACCGGGCAATCAGAGTGATTGTAGCTCAGGTAGTCGCGCCCACGGGAGCGTTACTCTAGCTAGCACGCTAAGACTAGTAGCGACGATGCGGAGGTATGGGCTAAAGTGCCAGGGTCTGGGCACACTTGTACACCTCACACCATTGCATCTTTGAGCCAGTGCCGCTAGCCCTAGCAGTAATCAGAGTCAGCCTGGGCATGCCTACCTGCGCTGCAATCACACCGCCGATTGCCATGTTCCACATCCCCTGACCCTAGAACAGTGGGTCTCAAAATGTTACAGAGGGTTCTCGGGGGGGGAGGAATTCCCTAATGGCAGACAGAGCTGTTCCTAGGGACCCCGACCAGCAGCCTGGAGCCTCTGGACTTCCAAGAGCTAAGCAGATCAAAGCAAGCATGTCTACCAGGAGATTTAAACTTAAGACTTCTTATAAGAAATGGAAAGGGAGGTGGATATTTTTTGCTGTTTTTAAAATTAAATAGGCTGCTAGTGTTTTTAAATTTATTATGAAGAACAAGTTTAAGTTTTGTTGTAACGTGCATTGTTTCCCTGAACTGCTCAAGACCTGAATACTTGTGTAGGAGGAACTCTGAGTTGGCTTCTTAAATCCCTTCATGCTGTTGCATATCTGATACTCCTTAGGAGCGAGAGGTGCCAGTACGGGGGGGCGACAAGGATCATGTGCTCTCCCACGTTGGTGCACCGCACTGCGGGTCCCTCTCTTTTTTCTGGAGCCCCCCCCCCAGGCCCTGGAGTGTGGGGAGGGCTTTACCCCTGCACCTCTTTCTACTGGTGCCTTGTCTTGTAACAGGCTTAATCAAATGAGAGCTTGGAAGAGTGTTGCGGTTTTCATCTTGTAATAAAAATACTGTAATGATAAATAGTAATTAATAGCGTGTAATAAGCCTGTCATAAAAACAAATTTTATATTTCCAAGATCACGGCTTTTATCATTCATGCTGAGGTAAGGGAGAAAACGCCTGGAAATATTCATTTTTAGGAGGGGGTTCATGAGACTTGACATTTTAGTTTAAAGGATTCGCAGGTGATTAAAGTTTAGGAACCACTGCCCTAGAATAATGACTCAGAGCGCACAAACAGTTACCTGAGAGTGACATGCGGTGTCTTTTGCAGCCTCTGCCTCCCTCCTGTGGCTGAAGCAGCTGTTGCACTCTGTTTTGAATTGTTTTAGGGCATGAAAGCCGCAGATTGTTTTGACTTGGCGTGAATGCTTGTTATCCACAGGGGAAAATGGTGCGGTGCCACTTTAACCATAATTATATGGCAGCCCTGCTAGTTTACAACGCCAAATGCTTCAGGCTGCAAAGGTGCATGGAAGCTGTCTCAGAACGAACAGGACAGCTGCTCTCGTATCAAAGCCGTCTTGCTAGAGGACTGCCCAGGGCTACAGCTGAGTCTGGTGCTGAACATGTGGGTGGAGAGGGAACTGATGATGCACTCTTCCCTTCTGATCTGCACCCACTTTGTGCTGCTGTAAACAACCCCATGGGTACATGGTAGTGGTGAGCTGTGTGCTAAAGCAGGCTCTGCCCTTAGGTGATTTGAATCCTAATAGTTTAAATTCCCTCCAGATGTTTCCCAATTTCCCTCTGCACATATCCACCTCAAGCACCAAAACCAGCCCTTCCCCACATCTCTCAGCATGCTCTAGGTTCTTAGTCTTGTAGAGGCAGCAGGGGAAATGGATGTAAGGGAAAGGCAATTCTACTCTAGTCCTCTGCCACTTCTCCAAGGTCTCTAGGAAAATTATCTCAGCTTCTCCCTACTTGGATACTCACCTTTATTTATTGTGTTAACAGTATAAATTCCTCATTTAAAAACCCAATTCCCTCTCCCTTCAGGAAGTTTATCATCTCTCACAGGGCAGTGGTGTAGTGATATCACACACAATGATGTCAATCAAATTGTGTTATGGGCATGGTTGCTTAGTGAATGACTCACCATCTACTTCCTCCAGCGGACAGGCATGTCTGCTCTGAACCACACTGCGTGGGCACAAGCCCAACTTGCTTTTCCTGTGGCAATTTATTTACTTATTTAGGAAGTTTATTTTCTTTCTCATCTGCGGCCTGACTCAAAATCTACTGCAGTCAAGAGGAGTATTTACATTGGGCTCAAGGGTCTTTTGACTGACCACTTAGTGTGGCTGAAAAGTACATTTTTATGCCCTAGAAGTGGGCCAAATCCAAGCTCCCGTTTGTCACGCCGACAGGCACGTGTCCAGCAGAGGGACTGTGCCAAATGTCTTGGTACCATCTGCTTCTACTAATGTGCTGCAGCTGCTCCAAAAGTAATAATTCTTCTCTTATAGTCTTCCTCCAGCTCCATCCCCACAGCACATGAGCACTGAAGCCCTTGCTTGCCTGTGACCTGCTAAAGCCAGGGGTGGCAGGGCAGCACCCTGGAAGCAGGTGCTGCTAATGTGTGAGGCCCAACTTCATCATTTGCCTTCTGCGTGGTGGCATGGCCGCACTTACCCCTGTGCATGGAAAAATGGAGCATTTAAAAGACCACACAAGACTCCACAACCACATTTTTATTATTAAAAGGTTAAATAAGCCTGAATCACAGACAGGAGGAAGTGTCTTGTGGCCAGTGATACAAATGCCCAGAGGAACCTGCACATTACGCAGAGCTCCAGCCTTGCCAAGCCAGTCACTGAATGGAGTGTCTACCTCACGGCAGCCTGTTGCACTGTTCACCATGTTCCCATGAGGCTATCACGTTCAGCTCCTGCTATGACACTGAACTATCATGCCATGAATGTTCAGCAGCTTGGCCCAGGTGGCCCCATTCTTGGTCCGTCCTTAAGCACTCATGTAATTAACATGATTAGTAATAATGGGCAACAAATTAACCATCTTGTCACTTCTTCTTGCCTTAGGGTTTTTGGCTGCCAAGCTTATCAAGCCTAGGGACTCCAATACAGCAGAGCACGAGATGGTGGTTACTTTGGAAGAGAACAGGTGAGCATCTCCTATTACTGACTCTGTGCAGGCTGCTTCACTAGATGGGCTGGCTGTGTGACCTGTGCCAACAAAAGGGTGGGAAGGGGAAGCGATATGTATGGAAGTGTAATCTGTACAGGCATAGCATGGGCAGTTTGAGACTATCTATAATGGATACAAGTCCCACCCTTAGGGCCTTTTAAAGATAGACGTTTAAATCCATCGTAAGGGGCCTGATTTTTCCCAGAGGAGCTGAGAACCTGCGGTGCTGACTGGTTGCAGAATAGCAGACCACTGCAGCTAACCCAAGAGAGCCTGACTTGCCTCTCCCTTCCTTTTGCTGTGACTCAGGTGTTGTTCCACTGATGTCAGTGGAGTTATACTTATAAACCCACCACGAGCAGAGCCTCCAGCACCCACTGTTAGGTGATACGGTAAGACTGGTTTCCCAGTGTTAAGTTCGCTCTGCCTTGTAGCAGTGCTTAGGAACCTTGGTCACAGAGCAGGGCCTCACTCTGTTAGGTGCTGTACAAATGCAGAACAAAAAGACCATCCCTGCCCTTAAGAGGTAACTTACCTGTGATGTAGTGGAGTAGTTGTGCTTTCTCACATCACTGCATTCTACATTCCCTCCCCTACAGCCCACTCTATGAATGGGAATCATGAGAGCTACAAGGAGCTGGCCTGGAGGTAGATGGGGCTCAAGTACTGTACCCCAAAATATAAATTGACCAACAGCAGGTAAGGGGTGGGTGGGTGTTTCCTAATCAGAGATCACAATACTCCAGGAGAGGTGAGGGGTGAAGATAGGAGGGGCCAGCATCTCAGTGGCTGTAGATCTGCAGAGCTCACTGGGAGACCAGTTCAGTTCAGTCTGTCCCCAAGTCTCACTTCTACCCAGTGAGGCACTGCTGCCTCCCAGAGCAGCTGACACCAGTAACTGGAGGAAGATGTCTTAATTGCCATTGGGTAGGGCATTGGTATGGCACTGTTCTTAGCACAGGCTGAGTAAATTGTGACGCCCCTCTCTCTTCTTGCAGGCATGGTAACAATTTGACATGTTTTAGTCTGGGGAACAGGCTCTTATCTGAACAGTAGGTGACAAGCAAGGAAAACCGCTAGCGCAGTAGAGATTTAGCTAGCAGAGAAAAGCAGGCCAGCTGTAGGAGGGACACACACATGAAGGGCACTAACTTACATGGAAACCAAGGCTGGATACAGGCAGGCACTGTCATTCATCTCTTTGGACAGAGGCCATTGTGGGACAGAGCCTCAGGGTATGTCCATTGGAGTCAGTGGCCTTCTAGTGATACACAGCAGCTGGGGATCTGGCCCACTGCCCTCAATGGATTTACCTCTGACTGCTGGAGTTGAGCCTGTTTTGCTTTTTTCTCTCATGCCAAAGTGTTTGATACCTTAAATTAATAATCATTTCTATTTTAAGAACTAAACAGCTTCCATAATCTATGGGGAAGTGTGCCTTGCCCTGTGACTCTTAGGTTGTCATCTCTCCCCATGTTAACGTAAAGCAGCATCATTACTTTTCTTAACAGCTGGGTGTGAGGGGGAAAGTGAGTCAACACCACCCTTCCTTTTTCAAAATTCCTTGACAAAAACAAGTGGGAAACTTTAATAAGAAACTTGCCGGTTTCTGTTTTGAACATTAGAAGAGCCGCTGTCTCTAGGCATGTGGCCAACGTACATCATTCCAAGGCTTGCACTTCTCATAAAGAACCTGAGTAATAAGTGTGAGACCCCCTCAGCTGTATCACATCTCCCTTATGGGTCAACTAAGGATTTGTAATACAGGAGCTGGGGCTTTTGTGTGTGTTGTGTAAAGCTTGCAAAGCATTCAAGCTAAAACACAACACCCTAGGCCCTACTTTATACAGCACTCACTCTTCTGTGATGGTCTAAGCTTGTCCAGGTGCCTGATCTGGGGCATGGCATGTGTGATGGAAAAGCTAGGGGAAGAGTGCAGGAGCCTGGCTGTATAACCACTTACACAAACTTAACTGAATCTCAGTTCCTTTTACACAGGACAGCAATTTACTCTGTGTCTTAGTCCTAAAGTCTACAGCCCACACTATGTGGGCAGGGGAGCAGTTCTAGCCATGCATTTTCAAAAGCCAAAGGTGGGTGTATAGTGACTATTCGATTTCAACATCCTACCACAATTACCTTTTTATTTAAAAAATACTCAGAACTGACTAGGCACTTGTAGGGACTCAGAGCATGCAGCAGTGACTTAAGGAGAAAAGGACTGAGGCACAAGCACGTGAGCATGGGGAAATGGATTAGGAGCTAAATAAAATGTACCTTAACTTGGCTGGAAGGCATAGCTATTATAAACTCCATGGGTGAGACGACATCCAGTGGGGGCAGTGGAGTTGCACCCATTTCCCCAGGCCTTGATGCTGCAAGGACTTTGGTGCTTTTGAAAACATTACCCTACCCTTAACCACATGCATATTTCTCATTCTCAAATGAAGACTTCAGAGGGAGTTAAGTGATGCCTAAGCCTCAAGCTGACCCTCTGCCCAGGGGTGACTTTCACCTGGGCTCAGCTGTTTCTACTAAAGTCACATAGGCCATGATCCTGTTCCTATTGAAATGAATGCACGTTGTGCCATGGGCTTTCAGTGGCAGCACACTGAGAACCCTGAGTCCTATGCTTCATACAGATCAAACCAGTATGCTTCTACCATCGTAACATCAGGGCCTGATCAAGCAGTTCTAGAAGATGGGGTTAAACTCCACTAATTAATCAGTAAAGGTCACATTTTACTAAAGTGATGATCTGTGGACATCATCAAATATTAATGGAGTCAGACCTTAATCTAGCAATGCACTAACCCCATGTTTAGAACACCAGGCCTCAATGAGGGAAGTGTCTGAACTTAATACATTTTCTGAAGGTTGTTTCTTCTCAGTGAGTCTGTTCCAGGTGCAGGGGCTTAACTCCATACTCAAGTTTTCTCCCTATCTTTGACTATTGCAAGATTCTTCTCCCACTCCTTCAGTTGGAGGAGAGTACGTTTCAGCCAACTAAATTTAAATACCAGAAATGTTAACATTCATGATAAGTTTGTAAGGCTGATTTAAATATTTCCTTGATACATGGGCACAAATCCACTTAATCAGATTGAAGAAATGGTGGTTTTGTCACTCCAAGCCCAGCCCTCTCTCCAGCAGCAGGAGTCCAAATCCTCTACCAGTGCCAAAAAACCCCCTGTGCTTCTGAAAAAGCACATAAGCAAGTTTGGGAACAATAGTGGCTTTTATTCTTTAAACAAGAAAGGAGGCAACATAAAATACTCTGCATTCCTTTGGTCACTCCACACTGAAATACAGCAATGAGTTGTGGTCAGGAGCAATGAACATCCACTGCTTGGCAGCAACTGATTAGAAAAACTCCCCACAATACACCTAAAATGATGACTGTAATGAACAGAGCCCACTGACACTAGAGGGCACTCCACTTGCATGTGTAAACTATGGTACAAGCTTACTTTGTTTTTAGCACTTTTCAAGCTCTTTGCTGTCAAATCTGCTTCTGAAGTAAACAAGTGAAAGTTATGCATGTCCCACAGCAAGACTACATCAAGCATGTAAAAGTTACTGGATTGGGTTCACATAGTTAAAAATAGTTTTCTGAGACAGCGATCTGTGTGGCTGGACTTCATAGGAAAAGATCCCATTTTGCACACGAAGAGGCAGATGATCAGCTGAAAATAACTGAACAAATTCCATTAACACAACAGTATCAAATAGCAGCTCTCTCTGCTCATGCCACTTCATCCTTAGTGATCCTTGTCCAAGGAACTATTGTAATAAATGGTTTAAAATGCACAGGAGCATATGCCTCATGACTGCACAGCTTTCAGAGGAACCAGATCAGGATGGTTTGGCAGAGAGGGTAGAGTTGGTGCTAGCTTAAATCTACTACTCAGCAATCATGGCTTATTATTGCACACATTCTGTCCATCTGTAAACTTCTTATTTAATCAACAGCAGTGTGCAGGTGGTGGCAGAAGAAAAAAGCTCCTACTGTCATATCTGTGATAGCATCCAAGTTCTCTGTTCCACTTATTCTCTCTCTCGTTTTGGTAATGAAAATCCTGGAGGAGACACCCTGGTCAGCCCTGGGGAGCAAACAGACCCTTACAGCTATGCACTTCCCTGACCCATGCTTTAAAGAGCAAGGTGGAGCTGATGGAAGAATGAGATCACTTCTCCCACCAGGTGTGTACATGTCCTGCTGGCTCTTCTAATGCCCATTAGGAGAAAGGGAGTAGGGGCTTGGCAAGGTGAGCGTTACAGAAAGAAGAAGCTACAGAAAAGAGAAGAAAAAAAAGTTCAGAATCCAAATGAAAGGAAAAAAGAAAATGAAATATTTTAAAGGAGGTTAGCTGTGAAGGAGAGTGTGTGTGCACATACATGAAGGTTTTAATGGCGCAGGAGCAGTGCAAGGGTCTGGGCCCATCAAGCCACTGTTTAGTGAACAGGGGAAGAGGAGGAAGGAATGGGGTAAAATGAATGCTGCCACTGGGACCTGCCGTGGCACATCCCAAAAGCAAATCAACCAAAGAACAAGAAATGCCTGCATCAGCACCAACCTTGGCATTCACACATACATTCACTTCCTTTTTCACCCAACAGCCAGCAACCACAACAAAAGTAAATTACAAAGGCCACACAAAAACTAGAGTTTGGGTAAAAATATATTTCCCCTTTCCCACTTTGTGTTGGCATGATTCACATGTGCACCCCAGAGCACATACAAAAAAGGGAATTCAACTGTGACTGAAAGCTATGATTCATTTTGAACTTCAGAAATGAAATATTTTGACATCAATAAAACATCTAAGTCATACATATATAGTTCTGCATTAACAGTGGCTGGAGGTATACAGTCATTTGGACAAAAACATGGGTTATTTTCAAAGAACAAAATAATGTTCTACACCTCTAGTTTAAAGGCCATCATCATATATTTAAAAATAAGTACACAAAATATTCCTACTGCTGTTCACAGCTTTATTTTCAGTTAGTTTAAAAAAAACACCCTTCATATTTGTATAATCCCTTGCTGTCACACCCTGGCCCTTAGGGCCTTCTAGATGATCTATACTGTAAATGCAGTTGGGCTCCCTGGAGAAAGGATGTGACAGGAATAAGCTGTTAGAAACAGTTTGAGAATGGCAAATCACAACGTGATTCAAATGGACAGATCTGGTAACCTACACAAGACATTGCTGGTTTTCATCACAACAGTTTAAAAGTAGAATGAGAACTACTTGGAAAAAACCCCACTGATTGTGTTAAATAAAAAAAAAAGACAAATACAGAAGTCTTCTTGACAGGGTTATAAGCAGATAACATATACAAGGCAGCAAAAGGATAAGTGATCTTGTATTTAAGAAAACTCCCAGTAGCCCATAGCTAGGAACACAGAGTCTGCCTTGGCAGCTGAGTGGATGCAGTCTGCAGATCAGAACCATGGCCCGTTTTTACTAGCGGTTGGAGATGGCGCTGAGTGGAATACCTTGTAATTCCCCCTTTCCCATCAGCCACAAAGCATGACATGTCACTCTATACTGAAAGTCGACATGGATTATTGGAAGTCCTCAGGTAGCCATAGTTACCACTGAGGATAACCACAGTCCCAAGGCCCAGGGGAAGAAAGGGCACACTATTTACCTCATTCTTAGATAAAATATTATACACAGGGTGGGATTTTCCAGAGCCCTCAGTGTTGGCCTAACTCTGCCCCTCGAAACATCAAGGGGAGTTTCCCCAAGGATTTACAGAGGAGCAGTGAAGGCAATATTGAGCACTCTTGAACAATGATCCCTTTATAACCAAGGCGATGTCAAGTCAGTGAAAATAAGGTGCCTAATCTGTGCTTTTGAAAGTCAACCCCCAATACTCACAGCAGCGCATTTTGGAACAAGTATCAGTCTTCCCCAATGGCCACTGTGTCATTCAGACGTTGCCTATGGGTTTTATTCCACATCCAGGGAATGCTTTAATGCATAGACCTGCATGCTCCATTGTTTGTTCCTGCTCATTTATAAAAGCCTAATAATGGACATCCCAGCACCTCAGGTAAATGCAGCATTATCAGTGACTAGTCATTGCTCTTTAAACATCCTACCCTTTGCAGATCCTCACAAGCAAGAGTTATAGTTACAGAGCTGTCATGAAAAAGCTAATGCTACCTTAAGCTGGAATTTTCGAATGAGTTGGGGTCCCTAATAGCCAATAGGAGCTGGTGCCTAACTCCCTTTGAAAATCCCAGCTGAAGATGGTTGTTGTTTAGTAAAAGTTTTTAAAGAACCCTCAGCATTGCCATTTGTAGAAAAGTCAACGTTCATTCATTTCAAAAGTGGGCAGAGAGGTCTCTTGCTGCTGTACTTACATGCATAGGTGAAAAAGCACATCCAACTAGATTTGAGGGTATCCCTTATTCCGTGCAGAGCCAGGGACTACTGTGAAAAAGGCATAGATACAGAAAGGAAAGAAGTGCAGCAGTAACAAGCTAAACATGGCCCAGGGATTTTTAAAAGTTAGTGCGCCATTAGGCAAAAAAAAAAAAAAATTGCAAGTTTAAATTTTATTCCCAGCTTCTCCAAAATGATGGTTCTTTGCTAAAAAGGGAAACAAACCAATTTCTCCGCCCAGCATTTAATACATTTGGCAACAGTTTTGTGTCCAAACTAAAAACCACCTAGTCAGCTAATTTTCTCTGCCAAGCTTCCCTTGAAAGGGTTTTTAAACTGAGCAGGAGAAACTAATATTAAAATTAAGTTCTCTTACCTGCCCCCCCGCCCCCGTGTTAATTAAAAATAGGACACACACACAGACACAGCTGATGGAAGCACACTACAGAAGCTTCAAACTTGAGCATATTGCATGATCAAATGCAGCCCATGGTTAGGAAACTGGTTTCATGTGTTCAATACCAAGTGAGTTTGTAAGGTTAAGCTGAAGCAAAACTGCAAGGATCTCTGATTTTTACTGCTATTTAAACCTGGCTACTGCAACTGTCAGTCCTTCCAATGATGGTGATGTTCACATGACAACTTAGCTTGAATTTCAAAATAGTTTCTTCCCTGCTTTTCCTCTGCTTAAATTTATGCAGTTTGTCCAGCCATCCTTTCCCCTCCCCAAGAGCCATGTTTATGTGGGGGGGAGGTGGGGGAGAGAACAAAACCATCCCCCACAAACCTGCCTCTGTGAATGCAGTTACACAACCCCTGTGCTTGGGTAGAAACAAGCAAAGTTGGAATGTGGGGGAATCAGGTGAAGAGGGTTAATTTCAAGGGTGCTTAAAAGAAAAACAGGAGACTACCTAGCTAGGAGCAGAGGGAAAGCTGGCAGATCAGCAGCAGTAGAGAAAGAAATCCAGAAGTTATAGGGTAAACATGGGTCGCCACTTCTTGGAATGTATCAGAAAGGAAAAGACTCTGTCCGAAAAGGAATAGCATAGAAAATACGAATTAAACAGTTAGGTCAATTTTCACACCAAGTATGCCCTAATAAAAGGCCTAGCTTATGCTAGATGTTCAGTCACCGTTTGTTAATGCAAACTATTGTTTGCATCCCAAGCCTTAGCCGGCTGCGCAATGCTGATCAGTGCATTGATGTTACCTTTATTATGCCTTTGTCAAGCAAGATAAGCTACATCTTTGCCCGGTAAAGAGAGTGAACAGCCATATTATCTCTCCACTTTAGGAGCCCAGAGTAACTGAAGTTAATGGAGTTTAACTAACACCTTTAATGGTTCACTGGCACTTACCAACATAGGACACTACGTTCCAAGACTGATCCTGCAACCACATAAGCACGTGCAAACATTTACTCCCGTGAGGACTCCTACTAAAGTCAACTGAACTATATCACATGAGTAAAGTTACGCTTGTGCTTACGCGTTTGCTGGATGACTCTTTTACTCAGGCAATCTATGGAAAGTGTATTTGAGTTTTGGGATGGGTTTCAGTCACCGGGTTAGTTTTTGATGAAGGACTCTGAGATCAAAGCAATAGAGGGGAGAAACCTCCTGTCTTGGGAATTTGCAGCTCCTTTTGATGCACATTGCACAGCTTTTAGGGGTTAGCCACAAACACTTAATAGAGAAGAGTTATTGCAAAAATATTTAACCTGTTGGGTGAATAACAAAAAGCCAGGCCAAAAGTCATTATCCATAAGGTAAAAAACTCATGCAAGAATAAGCATGCAAGGTCAGTTGCTCTTTTGTTACCTACACACACAAAAACCTAACAATGGGATTTCTACAGTCTTACAAGTCAGCTATCAAAGAAACTCATTTAAGTGGGTTTAGCAATACAGTGGGGAGGCTCTGGCTAAGTTTGCACTGATCTTATTCCCACTGAATAGTAACTCACAGATTTCCATGGGAGTACTTGTGCTATTCAGTGCAAGTAAGGGGAATCAGTTTGGCCTGTTGAGAGCAGTGTGTGCAAACGAGTAACAGCAGCATTTAAGGCCTTATCCTGAAACCCTTCCAATGTCTTTAAGTGGCCTAGGATCAAGCCACTGAAGCACAAGTCTTGCTCTCAATTCAAAGCCAAGTGGCAGGTCTGATCTATTGCTGCTGTTCTTACCAGAGAAAGAAATGGCATCAGCTTTTCAAACAACCCCCCCGCCTCAATTTCCAGATGCTCACTGCTTCACCCACCTTTCTCCCACCCACTCCATTATTAAATGAGTTAATAGTTATTGGTGTTTAAAACAAAAACCAAACAGATGGCAGAGACACGTTACTGCAAAAGCAGGTGAATGCAGGAACATCCTTGGCTTGCCAGGCTTTATGTGAAGCTTGCACTGCAAGTTAAAAAAACAAAAACAAAAAAAACCATTAGAAATAATAGAAACCCAAAAGAAAGAAAGATGGGAGAGCTGACACCAGCATTCTGCTTCGGTGGACGCCCATGCAAATGGATTATGAAATTTAAAAGAAGTGAAACAAAATTTTAAATCAGAGTCAATTCTATTCTATATGACAAGCAAAAGCAAAGAAAAACTGAGTGGAGAAAAACAAACAAACCACATAGTTAGTCCAAACTGGGTTACTGTTTGATAGTGACTTAGGCCAATATTTTCAGAATTGGCTAGTGATTTTGCATGCCCAACCTAAGACACCTTAAGAGATTCTGATTTTCAGAGAGCAGATGCTTAACATTTTCTGAAAACCAGGCCCCTTTAAGACAGCTCAGGTTGGGCAGTTTAAGGTCACACATCACTTTTGAAAATGTAGCCTACTGGTCTGATCCGGATCCCACTGAAATCAATTGGAGTCTCTCTTCAATGGCTGTTGTCCCAGGTCCCAACTGAACACCCTGCATGGTGTAGTTTAATGACTTCCACCAGGACAGAACACGGCCTAGTATATTTGCACCAGTTTGAAAATTCCTTTCATTAAAAGGAAGTTGGAAGAGAAGTTTCTTGTATTGTTTTACAAAGTGACTTTACATTAAAGCAGCCAAACAAAAGAGTTCCAACTCCTGTGCCTGTCTGAGAAATTGCAAGTAATACAATGCACACATCTAGGTACCCAGCTGATGACCTATTCAATGGAGCAGGCAAGAGCCAAGAAGCATTTTACTGATCTTATTAAAAGGGACCTACTCTGGTTGTGCCATGACCACACTCGTTGCCAGCAACTGCCACTGGAACACGTAGGTATGAAGAAATGCCAAGGCCACAACTAAGATTATGGGATTTGGGCAGCACTTAAGCATATGGTTGTACAGCACCTAGCACATAAAAACAGCCATACTGGGTCAGACCAAAGGTCCATCTAGCCCAGTATCCTGTCTGCCAACAGTGGCCAATGCCAGGTTCACTCCCTCTGGGGTACCTAACAGGTAATGATCAAGTGATATCTCTCCTGCCATCCATCTCCACCCTCTGACAAACAGAGGCTAGGGACACCATTCCTTACCCATCCTGGCTAATAGCTATTAATGGATTTAATCTCCATGAATTTATCCAGTTATCTTTTAAATGCTGTTATAGTCTTAGCCTTCACAACCTCCTCAGGCAAGGAGCTCCACAAGTTGACTATGCGCTGTGTGAAGAACTTCTCCCTGTTAGTTGTTTTAAACCTGCTACCTATTAATTTCATTTGGTGACCTCTAGTTCTTGTATTATGGGAATAAGTAAATAACTTTTCCTTATCCACTTTCTCCACATCACTCATGATTTTATACACCTGTATCATATCCCACTCTTTTCCAAGCTGAAAAATCCTAGCCTCTTTAATTTCTCCTCATATGGGACCCGTTCCAAACCCCTAATCATTTTAGTTGCCCTTCTCTGAACCTTTTCTAGTGCCAGTATTTTTTTTTTTTTTTTTGAGATGAGGAGACCACATCAGTACGCAGTATTCAGGATGTGGCCATACCATCGATTTATAGAAGGGCAATAAGATAGGACAACAGAGAATAAGACGGAGACTATTTTCCTGATTCATTGGCCCTGTTTCATCATTCTGGCTTGTGCAGAATTTTGATCCAGTCTCAGTGGTCCAAGTTACAGATGTGTAATTCCACCTTTAAAAAGAAGCAGTCCAATAAATTGCATTTTGGGGAGGCTACAAGGGAAATCCAGCTGAGAGCATTTCAGGGATGAGCCTAATTTCCACTGGTAATTGTATAAAACATCAGAGTCATACCACCGCAGTTCAACGATAAGAATAAAAACCCTTACCTATTAAAACTGTAGCATTTCACTAGAGTGCAAGAGAAAATTTAAAGGTTTTCGGAACCAAGATATGCTACAATGCAGACGCATCTGCATTTTCCTTTCCAGCTTCTGTTAGCAATTTGATTATAAAACAATTTGAGCAACTCCCAACAGCTGGTGTGGAATGATACTGAGAGGCAAGACTATTTTAAACATATTTACAAAGCAAAGTGCATGTTCCTCATGACTGGATTTCTATGGCAGAATAGAAACCATGCGATTTGTAATGGCAACTAGAAACATGACGTACATAATACACGAATCTCATGCAGGTGCCAGAAGAATTCACAGGAACAACTAGTAGCTAACATCTACTATTGAAAGTTACAAAACCAAACCCCACTGCATATAGCTTCAGTCTGATACAGAAGGGATGAAGAAACCTATTGCAGATTTTATATAAATATTACATTAGCAGCGCCATTTAAA
This sequence comes from Chelonoidis abingdonii, assembly GCF_003597395.2. NCBI lineage: Eukaryota > Metazoa > Chordata > Testudines > Testudinidae > Chelonoidis > Chelonoidis abingdonii. The sequence goes on along the minus strand of NC_133773.1, from coordinate 14,897,153 downwards.
AGATTTCTGAGTAGAAAAAGGTCATCAAAAGTTCCAAGTTACTTAGAAAAAGGCCATAATACTAGGGAAACACAATGTGGTAACAGCCATGCCAAGCAGGACCCTTGTTCCAGTCTAACCTATTTACAGAGAACATGCAAGGGAGAAATCTCAGCATTCTAGGAATGTTGCTGCCAGATATTATTAGTTATGTACTGATCTGCTTTTTGGATTATTTAAATGAGTTTCCAGTACACATGAAAATGCTGTATTTTCTCTATGCTGGTCTTTGCGTAAGCTTTTAGAGCCAGATTCTCAGCTAGAATAAGCCAGCATGGCTCCATAGGAGCTACATTGATTTACATCAAGTGAGGAACTGGCTCTTCATTGTTTTAATTGTCTTTGCTGGGTGTGATTTTCAGAGCACTGATCCAGCAGCAGAAACGAGACACACACGCTCCGGCTTCTACTGGTACAAAGATGAGAGCATGGTGCCACTGGCCATTGTAGAAAAATACACCAGCGTACACGAAATAAAGTAGAAGCTCACTAGTTCGCACTAGTCCTCTTGTGAATAGTTGAAGTTAGTCAATTGCACGTAAGGTCTTCCCCACACTTGAAAGTTAATTCAGATTAAGATAGGATGGGAATTTAAAGCACACGAGCCATTCCTGAATAACTCCATGTGCAGACAAGCCCTAGGCGACCAACTCAAAAGCAAAACATGCCACATCGTTAATTGCACTTCACCCATTTTTCTTTTGTCAGCAACAGCTTAGTGTTAATTATTTATGACGGTATTTCGTAGAATACCAGGAAATCCCTATGCCGTATGTATAATGCAAGACCTTGCTGGAGCACTGGCTATTAAACATTTACTGAGGTCTGGAGACAACAGTGTTTTGGGTGGATTAAAAAGTGTGTTACTCAGTGAGATTCTACAGTATCATTCTCTTTATCGGGTATAGGATTTCAGTAACATAAATGTGTGCTTTTATCTCAGGCAACCTGGGAAGGAATCCAAGGGGAAGCCTACCCTATCTGAGAATGGTAGAGGGGAACTATTGGTACTTCTTACCTAAGACTGACCTGTTAGACTAGATTGCCCTGTTCTGCTATACAGACAATCTGTTTTTATTCTACTGCAGCTCTGTCAAACTTGTAAATCTCCAATCCCGAGACAGTTTGGGTTTTTTTTAAGCCGTGTATGGAACAAAGCCAGTAAAGGGACAAATTCTGCCCTTGGATGCAAGCCCCGTAAGTATTTGAGAGTAGAATTTGCCTCACGAGTGTAAATAATAGAAAATACAATGCTGTTTATCTTTTGCTAGATGCATCAGTTGTGCTATCTTATTATGTTGAATTGATACTACATGGATTAAATTAATCTGTAATTATAGGTACCATAGTTTAAAAACAAACAAAAAAACCCACCAAGTATTCATGTCAAAATGACATGGCTGTTAAGCTTTTGGTTTTAAAAGGCGTTTATAGTTATAACCGCAACCCTAAAGTATTTAGAATCAGGAACTCTATTTGAAGTATAAATGGGGGAAGGAAGTAGACGTAGAGATGCTCTTATGGGGCTCATGAGAATAAGTCTGTAACCTTAGTGTCCCAAAGCTGGTTCCGAATATGCTTGAGAAATCACAGATGAGATCTCCACTTTCTGACTGCTCTCTCAAACCAGGCAGAGGGATAAATTAAACTTTACGGTACTCTTCTAATGAAACCTTAAAATCATCTCCCCGGCCCGCCCCTTGGAGATCATATTTTATGTGATCAGTCTGGTAAAAAACCCAGTTTCCAGTCTGATGATGGGGAAAAGCAAATACAGACATGCAACAGAAACCCTGCCCCCCCCACTGGAATAAGGCCACAAGGTTGTAGTGCGAGAGCCCCTTACTTTTTCTTGTCCTTGTCTTTCTTGGTTTGTTGGGAACCAGCCTGTTGCGCCTGTGACTGTAATAGCTGAGCGGCTGCCTTCTTCTTCTGGAAGTTGCTCAGCTCCTCCTCGAGCTCCTTCTTTTTGTCCTCCACTTTTTTCTTCTCCTCTTGGTGTGTCCGCTTCAGATGGTCAAACTTTTCATGGAGCTGCCCAGACAGGGAGGGGATGATGGAGTTGGAGTTGGAGGGGAGGGGAAAAGAATATTGCTTTGTATTATTTGTATGAATTACTGCACTTCCTGCAGGGGTCCCTCTGGTTTATGTGCTGTGCACACACAAAGCAGACCTGCAGCGCCTGCCCTGAGGAGCTCCCAATCTAAACAGACAAGACGACCAAAGGGAGTATTAAGTAACTGAAGCAGAGAAAGAATAAGGGTCAGACTGAAAGTCAGTGGGATTTAGGAGCCTAAATCCCATTTCGAAAATTTCTTATGCATGAAGAAGCCTAAGTCATTGAGGCACTTTTGAAAATTTTACCCTAGGTCACACAGAAAGGCTGTGGTAGAGCTGGGAATTGAAGGCAGATCTTCCCAGTCCAGGGCCTTCACCACAAAACCAAGTTTTACTGATTTTAAAGAGAGATTTTCCTAAAGGGATTTTAAACATTCCTGGTATTCTACAAAGAGGGGCAAAGTATGGAGAGGTATTGCTGGGTGATTATATACTAGTTATTCTGCCAATGGGCTTCAGGGAAAGTTAGGATTTCACCTTTCGCAGCAAGAAAGCTATGTGTGAGAACTGCCCTAAACATCTAAGTGTTGACACGGATTTGAGAGGACTGCATGAAAGACCCAAGCCAACTAGCATTTCTCTCCCACTGTATCTTCTGACTTTTGGGGGACTGCCAGATAACTCATTCCCAATTCAGATTACAGCGATGCATCTTGTTCATTTTAATGGACAGACTCATAATTTGTGTTTTCGTGTGTGTGTAGTGACAAACTGTTGTACATTGGTGACCAGCAAAACTGCTACATGATCACCTGATGAAAAGCCCCCCAGAATGTCTCATAACATTCACAGATATCTGTGCACTTACACACACAGGGCTTGATTCTCCTCGGCCCTGCACCATGTGGAAACAGCTACATTCGCACAAAGCAAGTAAACGGTGCAAAATGCTACCGCTCCGACCCGGTGGCATGTTACACCCCCTTTGCAGAGATATAACAGGACGACACAAGGTGCAAGGAAGCAGGGAATCAGGATAGAGCTCCACAGAGCAGCTCTTGTTCACATGGACCTCTTGGATAATGACAGTTCGGGTGTGCCCTTTGGGGCTGCACTCTGAGAAACCCCGACCCTGCAGTGGGAGTCCAGAGAACAGCTGAGCTGCTGAAAGGCTCTATGCAGGAGCCAGGTTTCAAAGGACTATAATGGTTGAAACATGGCCCCTTCAAAGCCAGACAGTCTGCAGCGCTGGGTGCCATCCTGTAAAGCCATCAGCTCCCCAGGCTGCAGCTGTCCCCAGTGCTTTGGGCCAAGGGGAACCACTGAGCGGTATGACCTAGCAAGTATGCCCCTTTCCTTGGGCAGGGAGGACTCCGATCTGCAGAGCCAGCGTTACATGGCAGCTGGGGTTTTACAAAGAAGCCTGAGGGAGTTCTCTGTGTCTATGGTATTTATCTGCTTCCCTTCCACCCTCCAACCACTGTATCTGAACCCCTCAAGTTTTCTATGTCTGTATCCTCACAACAACCCCGAGAAGCCAAGAAGTGCTATTATCCCCACTGTCCAGGCACAGGGACCTTAGGCCAGGTGTTTAGGCATCTAACTCCCATTGAAAAATCAATTTAGGTGCCTGGACACCTTTAAAAATCTGGCCCTAAGTCCCACAGGAAGTCTGTGACAGAGCAGGGATTTGAACCCACATCTAACACCTAGGCACATGCCCTAACCACTGGGCCATCCTTCCTCTCAGACTATCAGTGGTATCCAAATGCCTAAGTCCTTTGGGTCCCTTTCAAGCTCCCAGCATAAACCCCCGTGTGTAATCCTTTTGGTTGGCAATCACTCACATCTTTCTCCGCTTCTTTCAGCTCTGCTTCTTTCTCCTTCACTCTCATGACGAACATCTGTCTCATTTCTTCCTCCTTCTTCTGCAGCTCACCCAGGAATTCATTCCTCTTCGCTTCATAGGTCTCTTGGAGACTATTACAAATACACAGGGGAAAAAACAGTCAAGATTACACTTAGTGCCTGGACCACAGATATTCACCCCAGGCTTTGGGGCTCTTGGCATGTCACCCCTCGCTCAGCGTTGCCATGGAATTTAGGAGCAGAGACCTGATCACATTGTCCAGATCCCAGTTCCAGTTTTCCGGAAGGAACTTCCAGTTTGGGAAGTTCTATAAAAGATACAGACAGCAAGAGTGACTCAGCTTCAGACGCAGCTACTGCATATGCATTTACTGCAATCCAGCTGTTAACATAGCCTTCCATGGCTGATCAGTTATACATTTCTCTCTGCTCCCAATCTTCTTGCCTCATCTTCTGTTTGTCCGGCATCTAGCCTATGTAGGATCCATGGATCCAGGATTAACAGAACACAGATTCTGGGCTGGTGTGTTTCGTAAAGGACTATTATTCTTCCTCTGAATCACCGTCTTTTACAGTTTAATTGCTTCATTCCTCCATCAACACAAAGGAATCTGTTTCTTGACACTGATTTACTACCCAGTGAGATGCTGCAGCAGACCTCGGGGGGGGTGGGGGTGGGGGTAAAATAGGCCAACACACACCTACACATACAGCTGCGATTTTCGGAGTCGGGGGATTTGGAAGCCAAATTCCCATTAATTTTATTCCTTTGGTGGCTTTGAAAATCACAGTCAAAAGGATAGCTTGCGTTTGCTGTTACATTCCTGAGAACAAACAGTCCCAAGTAAAGTTCCATTGATGTGGATTTTGGGTTTACACACAGGTTACGTTCTGTGCATAGGCACAATGAGGAAAATTAAAACTGAGTTAGTGAAACATTTGCCCCTGCTTCGGGCCAGTGCTTTATTCTTCATTGCGTGCAGTGATTTTCTTCGTTAGTCCTTTGCGCAATTCCAGTCAAACAGCCTTCAGATTGCTACAGCTCGGGCTTAATCCTGCACACAGTACCTCCTCCCACAGCCCCTTGCAGGAACGGGTCTCTCAGGAGCTGCTCTTCTGCAGTATCAGCCACAGACAGAGACAGCAGTCTCATGATGCCAGCTGACCTAGCTGGGTTCCCAACACTTGAATGGTGCAAATCTCATAAGGTTCAGTTCTTGTGAGATTCTCACCATCTGAGAATGGGGAAATGAAAAGGAGCTTCATTTGGATCTGGACTGGACACAGTCCCAGCCTGGTAATAATAGGTAAAGATCCAGAGAAACGAATCACAATTGACCTGAAACTCAATTTTAGATAGAAGGTTCTGTTTATGGCCCATCTCTAATTGAAATCCTTCAAGTGTCCAAGTATAGGCTCTGGATAACACTACCTTCTTCATTACCAGAGCCACGGCCTGTGCGTGCTTTCAGTTTTATCTGTTCATTGAGTGAAGATTAGAAACTGCAGTTGTAATATAGTATCCCAGGGAGCAGCAGAGCCTTACAAAACCAAAGTGAAAGCACTCCATACTCCCTTAATCATATCCTGCCTTGCGACCCACATCTCGATAACAAACAAAAGAACAGGGTGGCATGGAAGGAGGAAAGCTGGCCAGCTCATGCAGGGTTTTCTCTGTCGACAGACAAAATTAGTCGTATCACATTATTTTAGACTGAGATTTTACAGTTGGAAATCTCACCCTTCGTGCAAGACTTTCAGATACACGAAAGCCAGCAAGCTAAATTGTTTGTTGATATAATACCACTGACTTCCCTGGAATTCGTCTGGGCCAAATTCTCTGTTGGGGCAACACCGCTGACCTATCTGCCGTTATTCCAGCAGAGAATCTGGCCCAGCAATTCAAAGTTACATATGGAAATCTCACGTCCAGCCTGGAGGAGTTTAAACGCAAGGCCATTTGGGATTTCAGCAACTCCTTCCAGTCGCAGCTCTCAAGAGACGCTGTAACTTCAGCTAGCTAACAGAGGCATAAACCTACATTCCAGAGAAAACTCCCAGAATCTGAACATTTACATCCAGTGAAGGAAAACGTTTCCAAACTACTGTCCATTTAAAAACAAACATTCTAGCTTTTATTTTAAAAATCGATAGGTCAGTTAACAACCCAAGCAACAGGGAAAGGATTCCACAAAGAGGAGGAAAATGCATGAGAAGCCAGGGGACTACACTAGTAAAGAGACACTGAGAGGAACAAACCACCTCTGCTCAAACAAAAAGACAAAAGCAAAACCTAAAACCTTCTATTAAGGAACACAGGCACTTCCTCCTATTTTAGCACCTCATCAAGCCTGCACAAGCAGTGGCCTATGGCCTGCATTCTTGCAATAAGCTTAACTTCACTGATACTGGCCTCTCATTGACAGGCTTCCTTTCTGCAACATGCTGTTTAGTGTAAACAGTTTGCTGCGGTCTGGTCTCGTAGCCAGCTTGGCTTAAGATAAATAGAATGCTTACTGCTCCTGACAGAGTAATGTAAACCAGCTGAGGAACAGGATTGCTGTGGACGTGCCCACTGTAGACCACTACTCAGACTCGAGGGAATGCGTATTTGCTTGCTTGTCTTGGGAGGAATAATGGATGCAATCCCTACAGTACTCTTTCCCTCATTTTGGAAATACGACTACTGCAGGAAAGGGGGTGGGCGTACTTTAAAGTAGCATCCACCCCATGTATACAATTAAGTACTTTCCCCATTTCCTTTCTACTTATAACTTGGGCAAAAGTGGCCTCAAGTACACAGGAAGCAATGGAAATTCCTTGGATTCCTGAAAGGGAAGGGCTGAGCCCATCTTAAGTCATTGCTCTCTCGAAAGGAAATCAAATAAACTTCACACTTGAGCTGCCTCGAGAGCAGGGGCCTGGCTCCCCTCTCACTCATGCTGGTGGAACTTCACCTAGTCAGTCTGGCCTAAGAGAGAGAGGGGCAAACTTTACCTTCCAGATTGGCGGTCTGACTCCTCTCCCACATGCCATGGAGATCAATGATGTTATGCGAGCATGGGTGAGAGGAGAACAAAGCTGTAGCTTTACCTCAAGCTATGGACCACATCTGGGTTTGTGCTGCCAAGGATCAGAGAAATGCTGTTTGCAGTGATCGGTGCCAGCAGATAATCTGTTTGCAATCTCAAGGGTTAACATATGACTGTTTCCCTTCACAATTAGAACACTGTCCCGTCACAATAGGTTACTCACTCTCTCCGAGGTGACTCGGAGCACACACACATCTCAGATTTAGGTACAGGCTGACTTAGCGGTAACGCAATCAGAGTCTAATTTTGGATCTAACTCACTCCAGCCAGGAGTTGGGTGCTGAAAAGGCGACATGTTTGGCTGTTTGGATGAGGGAAAACAAAAAACCCCAAGGAGAGCGTAGGAGGGTAGAGAAGGAAAAACAACTGCTGTCACTTACTAATGACTCACACCCACAGAGGAATATGGGCTTTGTTATGCTTTCATACCTGAATGGTTTACTATCAGGGTCAGTGTCTTTGAATCCCATTTCTTCTAGCTTACAGCGCCTGTACAATTCATAGTGCCGGGTGTGCGTCTGCTCTCTCAAATCCTCCATGTTCACTCGGATCAGCATCTCACGCAGCTTCACAAAGTCACAATGGTTTTCATTTTCAACTGCAAAAGAAACGAAAAGAAAAATGGCCCATCAAGGAAGAAAAAAGAAAGTTACATCCAGCAGATTTTCTCCATTGCTCTTTCTTCATGGTTAGTATTTACTGTGCACGGGTTCAGCTTGTGTATGTGTCTGAAGTTCCACATAGAATCACAGAATATCAGGGCTGGAAGGGACCTCAGGAGGTTATCTAGTCCAACCCCCTGCTCAAAGCAGGACCAATCCCCAGATTTTTAGCCCAGTTCCCTAAATGGCCCCCTCAAGGATTGAGCTCACAACCCTGGGTTTAGCAGGCCAATGTGTCAGAGTGTGTTAGAAATTAGGGGCCCAAGTCTCTTTTTCTTGTCACAGCAGTGAAAAGTGGGTTCGCTGTCAGTGGGAATAAAGCACTAGGTCTCCTGGGAACGAGGGGAAACCAACACATGACCAGTACAAGATTTCCACATGCTGCTAGCTTCTTTCCTAACCCTAATTCACTCAGAGATGTCGCTCTGGTTTGTATTGGATGATAGAGCGCCTGGTGAGTTTCAAGTTGCTCGGCGAGCAGCTTGTGTTATCAACAGGAACAGGAGGAAACTGCAGAAAAATATTCTAACAGCTGAAGAATTATTTTGCAAACACTCTTGCAGTTTGTTGTGCTGGATCACTCACATGCTGCTTTCCAGTCGGATACCTCTACGTCCCCCTGCCCGAGCGCGCACCAAGGGCAGGGCAGGGCATCAGCACTATCCGTGCTGGCAGGATTAGACTATACAGTGGTAAAAATAACCAGGCCCTCTCCATTTCATGCCATCTACCATTGCGACCACTTGGAGAGCTGCAGTTGGGGTGAACTGCAGGGAGTAGACTTTGCTAGTGTCTATACATTCTGGGCTGGTTTTTCAAACATTAAGGGTATGTCTATACTGCATACTAAAGCACGGGTCTGACTCAGGTTCGAGTCCAAGCCCCGCTTCTGTCCACACACAATTCAGTATACCCAGGGCCGGCGCTTGCATTTAGGCGGCTTTAGGCAATCGCCTAGGGCGCCAGCATTATTGGGGGTGGTATTTTGCCAGAGGGGGCGGCAGGCGGCTCCGGTGGAGCTGCCAGAGCGGTGCCTGCGGACGGTCGGCTGCTCCCACGGCTCCGGTGGAGCTGCCGCAGTCGTGCCTGCGGATGGTCGGCGGCTCCCGCAGCTGCGGTGGACCTCCCACAGGCACGACTGCGGCAGCTCCACCAGAGCCGTAGGAGCAGCCAACCGTCCGCAGGCACCACTGCAGAGCTGTGGGACCAGCGCGCGGGGCGGCGAAATGGCCGTGCGCCTAGGGCGCTCAAACCCCTAGTGCTGGTCCTGAATCTACCTTGGATCAGCAAGAACTCAGGACTCAAGTCCTTGAACTCTGCTAGGGCAGTGGGTCAGAACCCAATTCCTGCTGAGACTTGGGTCCAAGCCCTGGTATTCTGCAGTGTGGACGCAGCTCAAGCTGCAGATCCGAGTCAGGTCTGAGTAGTGCAGCATGGACACAGTAGCACAGCTTGGGGACCTCGGGCCAGCAGTTCTAAGCCCAGGTTTACAATGCAGTGTGGACACTCAAGTGTGGGCGTGGAGGCACCAAATCCACACGCCCAGCTCGCATACACCCAGGCTCAGCATGCAGTGTAGACATGCCCTCAGAGACAAGTTCTAGTCACAGGTAGATGTTGGGCTTCCAATGACTTCCAGAGGAACCAGTACATCCAAGGGGAGAATTTGGCCTTATTGGCATTTTATTAGAATTTCTGGGTGAGTTTTCACAAGCACTCAGCATTTGCTTAACTCTGATCTCATTTCAATCAATGAGAAAACTCCCATTGGCTTCCATCAGAGGAGAGTAAGGCAAATGCTGCATTCCTTGAAAATCCCACTCTGTGTGTGAGAGAGAAAGAAATTAAAGCAAACCATTCCCTGTTATTCAGTTAGTTTGCTGGCACGGAAATGCCAGGGACATAAGAAGAGACCATTTAAAAAAGAAAAATAAGTTACAATTGAAATGCTTGCTAATGTCTCTGAATTCTGACCTGCTCTTTCCCAGGTCAGGTTGTAGACTCACGCCTTTCACAAGTGACCGAGACACAAAACTCAAGTTTAAGAAGTGCTTACGAAGCCCTGTTTTGTTTTGCTTTTCAAATGGCCTTTTTGACCACTGCAAAGTTCTTACTGCCCAAGGACAGAAATTGGCAAGCAGCCTCCACGGATCAGCATTTTTTTTTAAAAAACTGGACGGCATAAAACAAGGAGTTTGTGTTTTTCTTTGGACATACCCTGCACAACCCCCCATGGATACTGCCTGGCCTTGGTCAGCTTATTGCCAATCTTCACTTCTTCAGTACTGCCAACAACAGCAAATGGAAGGTGAACCTACACAAGCAAAGAGACAAAGAGATTAGGGATTCCCTGTGCTGCTTTGCCAGGGAGTGTTTTGAAGGAAGCTCTGTTTACTATAGCAGCTGTGATTTTTTTATTTAAAGTTACTAAAATGCCTTTGCAATCCGGCTGGTGTCTTTGCATGATCAATGGAGGCTCTAGATCAGAAGCATGCTCTGCCTTCAGATAGGAAAAATCTAAAGCAAATGAGCCACCTCCCCCAAAAAAGTCCTAGTAAACCACAGCACTTGCATTTAATGACAACATGGACTTTATATTTAAAGGTCAGTGCACTTCACTGCAGCTTAATCCCCAACATATTCATTTTCGTAACAAATTTAACTCCTCTGTTGTTTGAGATGGGACAGAGGTGAAATCCTGCATGGGGAGTAATGAATTTTCTTTAACATTCATGTGGTCCTCCGATAGACACAGATATAAAACTCGGTACCGGTGTCCTTTGCACAAGGCAATCAAAATGGAAACTGATTCGAATGTTAAAAAAATCAGATGTCACACGGTAAAAACAACTATGATTCTCAAAAGAAGGGGCCATTTAAAAAAAAAAGTTAAAAATTAAATGTTTGCCAGAGCCTTTTAATTCAGCCATTTGCAGTAGCTAGAAGTAACGGTTAGAGCTTCCAGGCTAAGAGCAAGGCTGTGACTGCAGACACAGCCCTAAGCAAGAGGTGGTGTGTAAACTGCACCACCACCGGAGGCAGCCTTCCTCACAACTCATCCCTGGCTTCCTACTGGGTAGGTGTGTGTTAATCTGCAGCAGCAGCAGGACACTTGGGACCTGCTATGGGCAGTTGTGGTAGCCAGTAAGGAGAGAGCCAGAGATCATGCCTGAGTATGAGTGGGGAAAAGGTAGGGAGCGGAGATGGAGCAAGGCTCTGCCCATTTCCCACCGCCAGCTTCTCTGAGAGGAGGGAGGAGAGAGACCAGGATGAAGGCGGCCAATCAAAGCCCTGAAAGGGGATTTCAGACAGTCCCGGCAGCTGGAAGAGATGCACTAAACCTCTGCCAAAAGGAAGCTGGGCCTGTATGCCAGCCTCGGGAGAGCTTGGCCAGGTGGTATTTTCATAGCCTGTGCTTTGAAAGGGCTGGTATGGACCAAGGGGTGAGTCCAGAGACCAGTGCCTGGGCAGCCAAGCCAAGAACGGAGCAGATAGATGGGAGGAAAAATCCTCCCTGCCTGGCCATGAAGCAGCTGCAGCTCCCTCGCTAAAACAAACTCCCACTGGCCTTTCCGCTCAGCCCCAAAGGGGTGCAGGTTAGAGGAGCAGGACATGCTGCTCCTCCCCTAGCCCACCCAGGCCCCTGCCTCTCCCTCCCTTCCTCACTGCCATGTGGGCTGATTGCAGGGTTGAGCTCTGCACTGTAGCAGGCATGCATGGACCCAGTGGGATTTCACGCCCCCTTTCCTCTCAGAGTTCTGCTGCCCCAGGGACACAGGGGCTGGATTTCACTCTGCTCACCCACTGCTGCTTTCCTGGAGCATCCAAACTCTCAGGCTACATCCACTCTGCAGCCACAAGTGTGCTTCCCAGCCCAGACTGACAGACATACGCTAGCTTGACAGCCGCTCAGCCTAGCCACCTGAGTACGGACCCAGGGTTGCAGGCTCGTATGTACTTGGCCAGCTAGCCCAAGTCGCTGCCCGTGCTGCCCCTGAGCTCCAGCACAGCTAGTGTGTGTCGGTTTACCCTGTGCTGGGATGCTCGCTCCCAGCTGCAGAGCAGACATAGCCTCAGTCACTTCGCTATGCAACTGCATGACCAGAGCTCGGGGATAGCACCACAGAGTACAACTTACAGTTTAGTGCTGGCATCATGGACAGCAAGGGCAGCCTCCTGTTTAAGGCACTGCCCAGGTTCAGCTTGTGGCTCTGGGAAGGCAGCTAGACACAACATGGTCCTTAATGTTTTTGAGGCACCGTTAATTCAGCAGCGGGCACCAGAGACATTCCCAAGAAACTGGGTTCAAAAAACAACTAGATGAATTTATGGAGAATAGATCCATCAAGGGATTGTTTTTTGAACCCAGTTATTCTTTGCTCTCATCAAAGGTTCAACACTCCTCTGCTGCTCTTCCCCAGGTGAAGCCCTGGCCTGACTGGTTGCTTGGAATCCTGGAACACAGATAGGCAGGGATGCAACTCCATGGCTCTGGGCGTCCCTACCCTCAGACAGCCGGAAGCTCTGGCCTGGATAGATGGATACTACGTGTATGTACAGTTCTAGCACGATGGGGCCCTGATCTTGGTTGGGGGCCTCTATGCGCTACTGTAATACAGTTAGAGGCAAAGGGCTTAGATCCCTCCTTTGCTTTGCTTTTGCAAACAAGCCTCCCAGGGAACAATTCATCTCCCTGCATAACTCTTGCATAAAGGCCTGGCTATGCTAGCTTTATTTCCCTAAATCTCTCTTATCGCTACCACTGGTGTAGCTCGTGTTTGCATAGGTCAGTCCCCACCACTTTAACCACCGCACCACCCAGAACTGGCTCTACACGGGACCAGAGTACCACCTGCCTGATTCTAGCCCTCCTCCAGAAACTGAATCAAAGGCGGTGAAGTGGATCACCCAGCAACAAGTGGGAATAGGAGGCCTCACTCCAAGTCCTCCCCCCTGATCACTACATCACTCTGCCCCCCGGGGATATGAATATTTAGTAAGGGGAAAGGCACATGGGAAAGGACACGATCAGCAGAGAAGAAATATTTTCAAGATTTTTAAAAATAAATATCAGCGCCCAATCCCAACCCGTTTCATTAAGTCCTGCAGACCAGAGTGCAGAGGGGCTTCCATCAAACTATTTATTGGCCCATATTTGAGTTTCAATGGGAAAAGCAAAAGGATGCAGCATTCCCCCTCCCTGGGGGTAGAGATGGATGGGTTCAGGAAAAAACAATACTTACACTCATTGTAGCATTTATCTCAGCCACTGTCTCTTCATCTGTTGGGAACTGATAGATCTGGACACCATTGCTGACCAGCTCGCTCATGATTTTACTCTTGAATTTATGCAACTCATTTTTTGCAATTGTATCAGCTTTGGCTATTATAGGGATAATGTTAACCTGCAAGGCAAAGAGAGCGAATGGCCTCATAAAGGACACCTCCCTCAATATATTCAACCAGAAGAGGACAAAGACCATGGCACATAAAAGCAGTGATGCAATACAAACTTTCTACTAGAACAGGACTTGCCGGTCCATCCAATTCATTTTTATTTTGGGGGCGGAGTTGAAGCAAGCAACATTGGCTGAGACAGGATTGCGCCAATCACTTTTCATGTGTAGAGAAGAGCTCCATTCAAAGTCAGAAGCAATTTGGCAACACTTATTTCCTCTTCTGTAGCAGAAGTTTACTTTTTTAAATAGGGCGGAGAGGAAACGCTGTCTCACAGACTAGCCAAACAGTTCCAAAGGAAATTACCATCTAGGCACTCATCCTCTTCAGACCTGTAGCAGGCTTAACTACTCTGGGGTTAACCATCAGGAACCAGCCTAGAGATTGATCCTTGAGCACCTCTACAGCCTAGTATTAAAAGGAAACGTTCAGATCAGATGAACAAGGTGTAGGAATTGGACAGAGATGAATTCTCCCTTTATTGCACTGGCCTGAAATGAGCAGCCTTGTCCCTCTCCCCCATAAAAGAAGCTTGCAGCCCCTATATACTGCCTAGGGGAGTGGCACCAAGTCTGGCAAACTTCAAGTAAATACAGGGACAAACCGGACACAGAGCCAGATCCTCAGATGAATCTACACTGATTTACACTGGCTGAGGACCACAGGGCGATAGGGATCAGGGAGCTTGATGCAGGCCACAGCTCTGCTGTGACAAATGAAGATCATCTGTATATCCTTTCTTGGTCATTCTCTCACCCTAGATTGCTGGCTGTTGTAACTTGCTTACAATCCCACAAGGGTCTGGCCAGTCCAGCTCACCACAGCCATAGGTTAATGTATCTCTTGCTACACAGTGCCTTTTAAACCAGCTCTGAAAAAACCATACTGCCAGGTGTGATCTAAGGCTGATTAGGAGCCTTCCTTCAGTTGTTCTGCCCTGAGGCAATATAAAATGTTGCTACAGTAAGGAAGACATTAATATTGACCTATATGGAGACATTTTAACTACAGTGCTTGAAAATCCTCTTAAATTACATAAACTAATTCCTTTCTGAGGATGGCCCTGTAACAGAAACTAATCCCTGTGCAGGGAAAAGTTAAGACTAGTGCCAATTACAGGCAAATTCTCAGCAAATCTCTGCAGCTACAGAACAAGCAGACTCCAAGCTTTACCCACGTCATCAAGCAACCTGTTACGAATTCTTCATGGCTCTCGGGCACCAGAGTCACTCAATAGATGTGGAACATTTTACGCATATGAAATGAAGAGCTCCAGCTGCCTGCTTTACTGTCCTGCACATATTTCAAGCCAGAATGCAAGCAGCTGACCATGCCACAGTGCTGGTGGGAAGAGGGCACTTCAGTATTTAGGAATACTGGCTTCCTTTCAAGTGGGCTTGGGTTTTCATCTAACTTTTCAATACTAAAAGATGCTCTTGAACATGAAACATTTGAACATGAGCTTCTCTTTACCCATCTGTGAGCTAAATCAGCCCCCCACCTGCTGCTAGATCCACTGGCTGTATCATCAGTAAGGATTGTTTAGCCTGCAGTGCAGAATTGCTGATCAACTATATCAAATAATGTTTGGCTTTGAGGGGGGCATTTGCAGCAAAGCACAGGGGAGTTTTGACCCCCCTATGCCAAAAATGTGGCTCTATCAATATGAAAGGAGGGTCATCCTTGAGAGTAGACACTATAGTTTCATTTGCAGCAGCCTGTTTCAGGATTGCTGCTGGTGTGGTGATGTTATCATTCTAACTGGACATGATGGACCAGTTTGGATGAAAAAGAATACAGATTTTTGCCCAAATTTCTTGCACCATTTTATGGTGAGAGCCTTTAGTGCTAACCTGCTCTTGCTGTCTAGAGATCTGACAAGCTCTTTTAAGCCTTCTCTGCACTCTGATCCATTCCCAGCTGCTAGGGAGAATGGGTATTTTCCATACACCTTTTGTTAGATCCTTGGCAAGGTCACCCCATTAAGTGGTAGCAGGAGAGCATCACAGGGGCATGACATGGGCAGTGCATACCTTACTGTCAAGCTTCTTCATGGTGACCAGGTCTAGAGACTTCAGTGAGTGTCCCGTAGGTGCGATGAAATATAGGCAGGCGTGAATCCTTGTGTCATGGTAATTAAACAGGGAACGCTTGATCTTCAGCTCCTCCTGCAGATAAGCTTCAAACTGAGTGTCGATATATTCGACTATGGGCTTGTAGCTGAAAATTTGGAAGGAACAGTTCTTTTCAGATGAGGGCATTTGCTATTGGTAAGTTACAGTCTAGCTGGCAGACACACATGAAATCTCGTTGCTTTTTCGGGGGGGGGGGGGGGGGGGGGTGTCTCATTTTAAGACACTGCCGTCAACCACCCTCATGGTCACCACAAGATTTTCTACTGGAGCCAACTCCATCCCCAGCTCATACACTTTTCTGAATGACCATGTGTTTTACCTTGGACCACAAGAAAACGCATCAAACAAGAGCTCAGCTATGATGGATGGAAGAGAGCCTGGGCTTTCAAATCACTGAGGCCACACACTCATTCACTCCAGAGAAGAACACATTTCCTCAACACACACTACAGCACAAACCCTTTGCTTCTCTGCATCATTGAGAGAGACCAGATATGTGTGATGCAAAAAAATACCAGCTGTTCCAAACTCCAGGGTGGTATTGTAGAGGGAAGTGAGACTTACCTGGGATGACCGCTTCTCAGGAGCTTAGATCTCAGAGCAAAGCTAATAATTTTTTTGTTGACAGCTTTACTGGAGATGCCGTCAAGGTGCAATGCGATCTGATTCGTTAACTGACTGCGCTTTCAGAGAAGGGTATCATGGTCCCAGCTTTGTAGTTAGTGCTGTTCAAACTGCTTGTTGCTGAAGGCTAGCCACCACCGGCATAAAGCTGAGCTCGATAAGTTAGGGCAGGGGTTGGCAACCTTTCAGAAGTGCTGTGCCGAGTCCTCATTTATTCACTCTAATTTAAAGTTTCGCGTGCCAGTAATACATTTTTAACGTTTTAGGTCTCTTTCTATAAGTCTATAATATATAACCAAACTATTGTTGTGTGTAAAGTAAATAAAGATTGTAAAATGTTTAAGAAGCTTTATTTGAAAATTAAATTAAAATGCAGAGCCCCCCGGACTGGTGGCCAGGACCCAGGCAGCATGAGTGCCACTGAAAATCAGCTCGTGTGCCACGTTCGGCACCCATGCCATAGGTTGCCTACCCCTGGGTTAGGGACTAATCCTTTGAGGTTCTGAGCACCCCTAGTTCCCAATAAAGATGACAAAAGTTGGCAACCCACGACATATTGCAGGATCAGGCCCTTGAATAGCAAGCATTCATTGGATTCCTCCTCCCCCAAACAGTGCATGCTAAGAGAGCAGTTGTCTAAATTCTTATCCCCTGGTTAGAAAACTTTCAATGAAGTCAATTAAACAATCTTTCCTGCAGCTAATGTGCACTCACTCAGCCAACTGGACACATGGAGTGAATCCTTAGCTGCTGTAAATCAGCGACTGCACCAGAATGAGGCCAGTTTACACTCACTGATCTTCTGGGCTTCATTTGCCAGACCAAGCAAAAATAATGGCTCCGCCTACTTTCACATGCTCCCCCTTCCCTGGTTGGCTCCCTCTCGGGCTTTAAAAGCTATGGCCTATTAGCAGGTCCCCTATCTGAACACACTTACATTCACAGGAAATACTGCTTCAAAATCCGTGCTTTACATTCACATTTTAGAGCTCCTTCAACACTGAAATTAGAGTCAGCCATTCAGAAGACACTGCCCAGATTAAATGGAGCAGACCCTTGTACCTTGTTAATGTTTTGCTGTTTAACCTGCCTTGGGACCAGAGAGCAATGCAAGGAGTGGGTGTTGGTTCTGGTAAGTGGAGTAACATTGAAATTCTGCTGCTTTCCTGCCATCTCATCTCTCTGCAGTCTCAGGCACAAGAACACACACTCAAAGAAGCGACAGGTGCACAAAGCCAAGAGATGTTCCTGACACTGCAGGTCTCACAGCAGCCTCATGGTGATAACAGCTGAGCCCATTAGGTGTCACAGGCAGAGGAACTGAAAACATTCCCTGCGCAGGTAGCCAGAAATGCAGCTTGTATCTGAATCCAGAGCAGGGAACCACGTCTGGCTCCAGATTGCAGGGCAGTTGTTTGAAGGCAGTATGCAGCAGTGCATGATTGGATGTGCAATATACCACATTCCTCCCTGGTTTACCTCTTGGAGCGGAGATTGGTGCAGAATATGGCCCAGGTGATCTAACCACCACGTGAGCAGGGCGCACTTGATCAGCACTGTTAGCCACGTGTCTACAAAACAGCTGTCAAACATCTCACTCTGAATGCTCAGAACACAGTCCTTCCTCCAGTCTCCAACCTCTGGGTAACACTGTCTGATCTGACCCAGAGGATCCAAGGAGGCTTCAGACAATAGCATATTGTAAAATTGGCTGTGACTGTCTGCTTGAAACCTGTCGTGCTCTGAAATTAGAGAAGACGCTGTACAAAAGGGTCACCGGAATGGTCTGGAAGGCCCTAATCTGGTAGCCCCCGTTGCTGTAGTCACGGGTGACAAGTCTCGGATTGTGCTGCGGCAGAGTTAGAACAACGGCTTTCCTATGCCTGTCACACCGTGGCTGCCTCTCAAAAGGAGCTCTGGAGAGTGAAGTCTGAGGGACTCCAGTAACAATACTGCCTGCTCTTGCTGTCTGTTGAATGAATCAAATGCAAAGTGACCCAGCAGTAACAAGCTGCCGTGTTCCCATGCTGAACACCTGCTCCTTCTCTGACTTGCCTTCCTTCAAGCATATGGCATCGCTCAAAGCACAGAGCTGCCCTACATTCAACACACACTTCACTTCTCATTTCTCCTTTGCAGGAAGGCACACGGGGCATTAGTTAAAAACTGCTGCAGAGCAGGAGAAGCGAAGCTTGGATAGTACACAACACACACAGCATTTGGGTGCAATCATAGGCAATGGGGATGCTTTTAAAAACGGCAATGGCTTTCCAAAACCAGAAATAACCAACCAATGCCATGAATCTCGAGAAGTTTTCCATCAAGGGATAGACATATTAAGGCAAGCCCAACAATCTTAAGATACTGACTGGGATTAGGAGATCCCAGGGAAGGCAGATGTGTTTTTAAGTGTAAGAATGTCTATTCGGACAGCGCAGTTGGGCATCCTACATAGTATGTTGGAACGTACATGCAGAATGTTTATTTCTAGTCTTGAAATGGGAAAATCTGCATCCAGACTAAAACCCATCCACATCCCAACATCACCTTAAGAACCATGTAATCGTCGAGTTCTCTCTTGCTGAGGTCTGGAGGAAGAACATCGAGTCAGGAATACCTAAATTCTAGTCCCAACTTTGTCACTGACCTGAATGACCATTTAACAAGTCACTTCTCTCACCATATCAGGTTCCCATCCATCAAAGAATGATAGTATCTACCCGCTTTACACAGCTGTGGCGTGGACTCCCTAGTTGATGACTACACAGTGCTTTCAGCATGCAAAGCATTATCTGATTAAATAATATTATTTAATACCAATTAAAATTCTGTACAATTAGATCAAATTCATTTACACTAAACTGCACAACTGAATACGCTCATCTGTGAAACCAACAGTTTTCAGAAGCAACTTGACTTTTGCTTGGCACAGTAAACCTCCACAATCCAGTGCATTGTTATTCCTATTACAGCAGTGACTAGAGGCCCCCCCAATCACAATCAGGGCTTCATTACACTTGGCACTACACATGCACATAAGAAGATACAGTCTCCGCCCTGAAGAGCTTACATTCTAAATAGACAAGACTGATGAAGGATGGGAGGAGATAGAGGCTTAGGGTGTATGTCTAAACAGCAACCAGACACCCAGGGCTGGCCTGTGCCAGTCGACTCAAGCTCACGGGGCTGTTTCATCGCTCCCACCTCACAGGGTCCCAGAGCCCAGGCTCCAGCCTGAGCACGGAAGTCTACAAAGCAATTAAACAGCCCCGCACCTGAGCCTGAGTTGGCTGGCGGGCTAGCTGCAGGTTTGTCTGATACATAAACATACCCACAGATAGCTGAAGGGACTCACGCAAGGTCAAGGAACAGAACTCGGGTCTCCTGAGTCCCAGTCCAGCATTCTAACTGCTGGACTATGCCGTTTCCTTAATCAGCGTGCCACTAACCCAATGACAGCACCAGGTTTGACGCTGCAGTCCTCAAGGGCATGGGATACTAAATACCATTCCTGTATGTTCAAGCCCTTCCGGCCTGAGGATGAATCAGTGCGAGCCCCGCTTCCTATGTAAAAGCAACTTACCTGTCATCTTTATTAATCTGATCTCCAAATCCAACTGTGTCAACAATGGTCAGCTTCAGACGGACGTTGCTCTCCTGGAGTTCATAGCTTCTTGCTTTCAACCTCACACCGGGCTCATTGTGGGTGGCTGGGTCACTTTCAAACTTGGTGTTAAACAGAGTGTCCATTAAGGTTGACTTGCCAATGCCAGTTTCACCTGAGCAGACAGAGAATGTAATAGGAGCTAGAGATCACTCTGCCCCCTACCATTCTGTCCAAAGCTCTCTTTAGAGCACAGACAGGCAGGCAGAGACAGACAGACATTGTTACTTCTGTAGCACCAAAAACACAGCAGATGGTTCTCAGACAGGGAGATAAGCTCTTCAGGCCTAGATGCCTTATAAAGATGGCTGCCATCTTGGTCAGCCACCGGGGATTGAACTGGGGACTTTCAGAGCTAAAAGCATGGGCTGCAACAGCTTGAGCCTTTGCTGGGGTTGTAACAGACTCATTTCTCCTGCAGATCAGGCAGTGGGGGGGGGATCTGTAAGATACGCTCATCATTGGACTACCTACATCTTCTGATGAAAGGAAGCTCGGCCCAAGCCAGCGCCCCAATCCACTATGTAATGGCTGCCAGTTTGGCAGACACCAGGTAGCTCTAGAGCTACACGCATGAATTTCTACCACTTGAGCCAGGCTCTGTGGCTGAGACCTGTAATCAACCCCCATTCTGTATGGATCGGGCCCAGAGGGGAGCACCTCTCACACACACCCACAGACCCACCCACCACTGGGTTACGTTTACAGTTATAGACAATGTACAAAGGATAGGATACCACAAATACTTAGGTAACCAGCCAACAGCATGGAACACAATGATGTTTCATTACTTTTGGGAGGGGCAAAGGGCTAATATACTTTCCTGACAACAATTTTGTTAACACCCCTCTTGAGCAGTGGAGAGGGTGAATTAGGCTTTATAGGCCTCCTGGACTAGGTGTACTTAGAGAAGAGATTGGAAGTGTGGTGGGCTGGGTAGGATGCTGAAATGTGCAGCATATCGGTCAACGGACCAGGTGGGTTTTCTAGGTGGGGGAAAGCAAGGGTCACCTTCCGCTGAGGGAGCAGGAATCAGCCATTGCTGGAAGCAGGTTATAAGACTTGCTAGACCCATGATGTAAATATGGCAAATCCTACATTCCTAAGTACGCTTTTCTTTTGTGTTTTCTTCTGCAACTGCTGATTATTTTTACACTAGACTGATTGGCTACATAATATCCTCTCTCCAGACTCATGAAGAAGTTAATTCTTTCCCCAGACACTTCTCACACACTCTTAATATGATATGTGCGTCCCATGGACGGAGATGTACATCACTGGTCTAAGTCCTGTTGTGGCAATCAAATCAAAGCAGGCAAACCCCCAATCCATGTAGATCCCCACGGAAATCAGTAATTATATGTTGCTTGAAGTCCATGGGGCTCTGTGTAGGTTCAGAGTCTAGATGTAGATCTAAACTGCAAGATTGAGGCCTTCATGAGGAAGCCAACATATAGATACATAGAAAAGCAAATTACTTCGTAAAGGTAACTTAAAAGGCAAATGAATATAAATATTAAAAATTGGGTTTGTACAGTTTTAGCTAATTTATGGTTAGGCCTGGCAGAATTCAATTTTTTTTTATTTATAATTTTGATGAGTAAGACAGATGTTTATTTAAGCATCATTTTCATTTTTCATCTATTTTAATTTTCACAGTTCTGCAAAGTTACCGGAGGGGAGTGGATAACAATTATTTAATGACAGCAGAGGTTAAGATTCAAAAAAATCAGAGTTGTTCAACCACTAAACACACAAATTGCCTACACTGCATGTCAAAATATACAAATTAAATAACCTTAAATCAAACTCTTAAGTTCTGAAGCAGCATTTTTCTTACTTCGCCTACCTGTAAATTTCAATCGTCATCGATGGAAATATTTTTTCGCTGGTTTGTGTGTGTGTACGGTGAAATTGACATTCACCAATAAAAATCTAATTCTTCCGAGCCTGATGTGTACAGAAGGATGGGAAGATTGGGTTTTTTGGTTTGATTTTTTGTTCTTGAAACTGTTTTTCTACTTGCTTAAAGGTGACAAGAATAGCAAAACTTGGTCTTCTCTAGTTTTGCTGGAGGGCTTCATTGTGAGCACTAACACACTGGTAAAGAATCAGCACTCCCTTCTCTTAAATAATTCCTTTAACCAAAGCGACCGAGTCCTGTGGCACCTTATAAACTAACAGAAGTATTAGAGCATAAGCTTTCGTGGCTGAATACCCACTTCGTCAGACACATGTGGTGGAAAGCTCATGCTCCAATACTTCTGTTAGTCTAGAAGGTGCCACAGGACTCTGTCGCTTTTTACAGATCCAGACTAACACGACTACCCCTCTGATACTTTAACCAAAATGTTAGTCATGGAAGTTAACAGGAAGTAGTTATTGACAAAACTAAACTAAAAACAAACCACAGAAACCAAGAACTTAAAGAGTCTGACTACCAATCTCTTCTCTCAAATGCTCAGCTTTCACTCTTGTGACCTCATCGTTGCACTGGTTATCACAGAGCATTCCAGGGCAGGCTAGACCTGAATTTCTACTGTACAAACACAAGCAGGAAAGGGAGAAAAATTGTTAAAAACAAGACCATTCATTTTTAATATATTAAAGAAGCAAAAAGGGGAATATATGGGCCCAATTTGTTTTCAGGTCACCACTAAGATACCTTGATGGAAGGCGGTATAGAGGAATGGTGTCTTCGCAAAAACAACCGTGGTAACGTGAGACCTCCTTGCAAGAGACGCCAGCAGCAAAGAGTAACATGTCTGTGATGGCTGTTTTCATTTAATAACCGAAGATGATCAGCCTATTTTTAAGTTAAGGACCTGTTTATTTGCCATGGTCCATTCCTTTCACATTTAGTAATACAGTGTCCCCTTTAAATAAAAAAAGATCATTGTCTCTGTTCGGCATGGACTATGGAAAGAAAGAT
Source organism: Chelonoidis abingdonii (assembly GCF_003597395.2). Lineage (NCBI taxonomy): Eukaryota > Metazoa > Chordata > Testudines > Testudinidae > Chelonoidis > Chelonoidis abingdonii. Next base: position 14,874,621 of record NC_133773.1, on the reverse strand, counting down.
TGGGTTCCATGAGAACAGGGTGTGTTGAACCGACACTCAAACTATGTCACGGGGTACGTCCAGACTACAATCACTGACTGTGACTGCAGCTACAGCTGACATACCTGAACCAGATTTCATCTGGCCAGCTTGGGTACTGGAGCAGTGATGCCAGCGCCATGTGGGCGCTAACCCCATGCGCAATTACCCAGAGACCCGACGGGTTTGTACAGCCTGCACTGAAGCATGCCATAGCTTCACAGGTCTGGGAGCCGAGCGAGCTAGATTAAAGCTAGCTTGGGTGTGCTGGCTCTGGTGGCAATCGCACCCAGCCATTGCAGGCTAGACATACCCAGGGTCTCTGCCCATTCAGCGCTAGCACTGGACAGCCCGCATTCCAGGAGCCTGCCCAACGCAATACTTGAGAGCCCGTTCTCAAAGCGGCTGAGCCTCGTCTCCTCACTATGCGCTAAAGAAGGGTCCCAAATTGCAGAGCTGCTCCTGGTAGGAATCACACCACCTCGCTGAACCCAGACTTGTACACCTTGGGTTCCATTCCATCCCTCAGAAGGCTGTTCTGGGCACGCTCAGCTTTCTAGCGGAACCATTTGCTCCTAGCCACGATCCTTCCACCAAGGGAGCCTAAGATCTGTACACCTATTCTTTATTGTTTTCTCATTGGAATAATACCACATCGCCTGCTTTTCGTGCATTGACGCACAGGCCATATGAATAAGTCTTGGTAATTGCAAAAATATACAGGCAGGGAATGAAACACTGGTTTTAGGCGTAAAACTTGCAATATTTAAATGAGGACCAGTGTCCAAAAGCCCACTCCTAGCCTGAGGGATCAATGATCATTTTAAGGCGCCAGTAACCATCAAGGCTAGAAATGCTGGGATGTGCGGATTTTCAAGGCGGCTCGATCCTGGAAAGTTGCAAGATATACAGGGAGCCTGAAAAGCATGTCTTTCTCATAGTCATCTGGCTTTCCCTTTTGCTTCACTCCCTGCCTGGTTTTAGCTGCCAGTCTCTCTAACGGTTACGGCTGGAAAACAGTACTTTCTCCAAAACCAAGAGCAACTTGGAATCCCAGCTCGCAAAACTCAAAGCAATATGGCTTTTAAAAATACGTATCTATATCATAGCCACAGAATGTGGTCCCCCTGAGGAATGCTCTGTGCATGGAATTACTATTATTTAGCAGTTCTCCTATAAATCACTAGAGCGGTGTTTCATGGCAAGCTGCTAAAGCAAACATAATCATTGCATACTGTTCTCTGTGGCTCAAGTCACGCTACATTTAGAAGCGTTACGTCACCATGCAGGAGCCAATTGTGTGCTTTCCCTCGAAGAGATGCCAATTTTTTTTCCTCCTTCCTTTGGACAATAGCAGCAGCGTGTGTGTGAAATTTCTAATTGGAGCTTAACAAAAGTTGACCGGCACATTTTGAAAAAGAAAAAACGTGGAGCAAACTGCTGAATTAATGAAGACAAATTGCTCATGCTAGGCTAGGAATGTTTACCACACGAGGAAGAAAAAACAACTAATCTATTCCATTTTGATCATCCAAGTGCCTGCTAATCGGGAAGCTTCCTGCTGAATTTAAAACAGCTTCCTGCTGCTAAGGGACTCATGCAATGGTAGTTTGCTCTGGTCATATTTCTCCATGCTCATTCTCCTGTCTAGCTCCTGAACACCTAATGCTGCGAGTGCATTCTAGTCTGGCTAGCCAGATATGGATTCAGATAGCTGAAACTACTGTGGACAATATTCTAAACATGACATGAAAACCCCAGTCAAAGCACTTTAGAAAATAAACCTTAAGTCTTTAATCAGAAAAGAGAAAACATTTTGCTTCAACACATGAGTAATGAAAATAGATAGTTTATGGAACGTTCTGCCAAGCTGAGTGTTTTGCATTCAATGTTTGAGCAACTTTAGATGATATCTTGAAGACAACCAAGAGGTTAAAACTATTTTGACACATGGTTCCCTAAGTTTGAGCCATGTAATTGTTTTATTTGGTGTAGCTTGAAACTACTGATCATGAGGAGAGGAGGCGGCGGCCAGGTTGTTGGGATTTCAGCTCTGAATAACTGGGAGAAAAAGAAACTAAGGCAAGTGAACAGATGTCACACCTGCAGTGCCCAGATTAAATACAATATAAACAAGGTGACAGGCCTGATTCTCATTCACCTGCACCTTAAGGCCCCCTGGCATTGTCAGAGCGATGTAATAGGGCCTTAATATAACACAGAATCAGGCCCATTCCCACCCTGCTCCAAAACACAGACATATGAGAAACCTCTTGTTTTAATTAAATTCCAGTCATCATCTTAATACACCTTGACACAAATCATGAGCAAAAAGTTAATTATCTAGTAAATAAGCAATATATAGCATTCACCATTTTCTAACATACTAAAATGTACAAGAAACAATTAGTAAATATTGAAGCTATATATCACTGAAATAGATGTATATGGTGACGGCATACCCTCCTAGGTAAGGAAAAGATGTAGCAATCAGCTTGTTTTAATGATTATGTCAACCAACGAGAATGCACCTTTCTTTAGAAAATAACTGAAGTACAAATGGAAAAGTTGATTAAAATCAAGGCTTTCCACTTAGTGATTTAAATCAATCCTCTCTGGTTCCCTTTTATAATGCTCACCCTATTGGTTTATATCTTATCCACATTACTGAATGGAAGGGTTTGTTGTTTTTATTTACTCTCTCTCTCTCTCTCTCTCTCTCTCATGTTCACAGACACACACCTCCCCCTTTGTTTAAATTAATAATTTTCTTGTCACGTGATGCCTTGATGTGAAAAAACTATTTGCTCTGCAGTGCAGCATCACTTACCAACACAAAGAATGTTGAAGCAGAACCCTTGAGAGGTTGATTTGTTGACCAGCTGATCTGGAAGACTGTCAAAGCCCACATGACCGGAAAGGGACAGGTTTCGAAGCTCGTCATTCTGAAAATCCCAAACAGAAATATTTGTAAGCAAGATGCAGAGCACCAACATACGCAGGTGAAAGTTATAGGAATACCAGCCACTCTCAGAGGAGAGGAGAATAATCTCTCACTGGGACCCCTTTTAGTCAAGGTGGTTGAGGGCAGGAATGAAAGGAGAGAGTAGATTCTCAATCACATGTCATTCTGGATCAATTTCCTTCCCAATCCTCAGATGTCTTCCTTGTGTCTAATCTACCCAACCTTACTGTGAGGTTAGCTATCTACAATGCCTCCAGATCAAGTAGGCAGTTCTTCTGTGCCAGTGACTGGCAGATTAGCAAATTGCAGAAGATGAAACTGAAGTCCTGTGCCCCAAGTTTCTGACATTCCTGTAGCCATAGGAGAAAAGAGTTAAGAGGTGACATACACAGTCAGACAACTAGGTACTGCAGGATTCCACTCCGAGTAGTAATGTTGTGACCACACTCAACCGAGCTGCAATCTTAGCTGTGATCAGATGAGCCCCCATTATAACGCACCTGGTGAGACAGATTCTCTGCCTTGCTTTGTTACCATTGGGCAGCTCTGGTGATGCAGAGGTGATGGAAGCTGGTTACCTCTCCCCTGTTGAGGATTTCCCCCTGTCTGGTGCAGAACCACTATGGGCAGCTTCTTCACCACTGCCCCTGCAACCCTTCAATGGAGGGGCATTGGGCTGAGAAGGGGCTGTGGCTGGATCATGCTGAAGTCTGGCTATCCCGAACTGGCCCCTTGGGATTTTGACTTCAAAGTCATTAGTCCTGATTTTAAAAAGTGGAGAACCCAGCTGGCTATTCCATTACATTTGCCATGGAAAAAGGAACTTCCCAGAATTCTACTAATCTGAACAGCAACGTAGCGGCAATGGGACACTTTGTGCTTCAGCACGGACTATTGTTTTATGACAGCAGCAGGACATCGTTTACATTGTTCAGATAATGCCACTAAAGCCAGCTAAATCTCTGCCGGCTTTGAAAGCCTTCGCATGTGTCGTTCTGACAAGGATGATGCACACATTACTCTATGGATGGTTTGGTTTACACACAACAACATCGTCGTAAGGTGAGAAAGCAGGGCAGTCATTCCTCAGCTTTTTAACGTGATGCACAATTTCCCGTACAGAGTACATCTCATGTTCCATAGCCTTCAAGGAAAAGTACAGTCAGCCAAATCAGACGTATTCAAGTCTTCATTCAGGATCACTTTAAGCACCTGGGAAGGTTTAACCAGTAGCTCCTGCCCCACCCATTTGGCTCTGTTGGCTTGGTCAGGTACCCTGAACTGAAAGACACCAACAGATATTTTCATGGGGTTTATTGTACCAGTAGAGACCTCGCAGGATGAAAAGTTGGAGCAAGTCCAACGTTATATTTAGAGTTTTCCACAACAGCTGTGTAGTAACTTAAGTTTTAGTCTAGAAAAAGCAGCCATATTAGTTAGCTCTTCTGCCAAATCACATGGACACAAATGCCTTGAAAACAGATTACAGAACTCCATGAAACAGGAAAAGATTGTCATTCCCTGCAGCTCGTGTTGGGTGCCCCAGACTTCGGACCTTTAAATGTTTTCCAATGCCAGACATTTGCATAGGAGCTACTCAATGTGTGTTATATGTTTGCAACTAAATTATAATCCTGTACAGTCTGAGCCTGATCCAAACCCCTCTGAACTCAATGGGAGTCTTTCCCTTGACTCCAGCTGGGTTTGGATCAAGCCCTTAGAGAAATGGTGTTTAATCTAGTTCTTAGGGATCATCCTTATCTGCTGCTCTGTGTTCTATTCTTCCATTCGCCAGTGATTTGCTGTGCAAGGGGCAAGTCACTGATCTTTCCTACGCCCATTTCCCACCCAGAAACAAACAGCCCTACTGCTCAGGGGCTGAGCCACCAGGGCCTCATCTACACTTCCAAGGGTTTGCTGGCAGAGGTATACTGGCAAACCCTGTTAGTGGAGGGAGCAGAGTTAGGTGAAGGCGGAGTGCTTCGGAAAACCCTTTCCTTAATGTTTATGGAGAGCTGTGGGGAGAAGCACTATAGATGTAAAATCTGTAAGTGTGCCATTTCCATTAGAAACCTGGCTTCTAGGGGTTCATCTCTTGGCCATCCCCACATTAGGTTGACACCTGGTACACACAGGCAGCAGCTGCCTTCACTCACGGGCTTTAAGCACCGCCCAAACTCAAATACCAGAATGCAAGTATCTGTCAATCACTCTTCACTCTAGTACCTCAGCTGCAGAGAATCATTAATGCCTTTTATACTCACCACACCCCTGTCCTCTGGACATCTCCCGTTAGGGGGTGCATTCCAGGGGTAACTACTGGCAGGAATGCCCCTATCAGCAGAAGAGCAGGGAAAACCAGAGTCAGGGCACAGACACAGGAGATTCTGGCCTCACGTAGATCCCAAGATCTGGAAGGGTCCTCGAATGCTAAATCTGGATGCTGATGCCCTGCCTTCTTTCATGAGGTGCCAAGGCACCCTGCCAACTTGAAGGAAGAATCCCTAAGACATTCAACTAACTGAAGCTCCCAGGAATCTCCTACTGATACTTATGCAGGTATAATTCAAATGAGGGGGTCTGGGGCCCTGAGAGTTTACCTGAAGATGAATGGGGTGAACAACATGCCATGGATGCTAGACATTTTTAAAGTGTCCACTGAATTAAGTAGTGAACGAAGCAGTGGAAGCTAAGGCCTAACCCATCAAGAAAGGTGAGTGTTAAGTACTCCTCAAGAACAGGCCCTTGGCTCTTTCAGTGGAGTATTTGAGGAAAATGACTGTTTGCAAATGAGTTATTCAGCAGACCCAGGAGATAAGAGTCACGCTGCACAACTGGTTTATTCTACTGCAAACCGTGTGCGCGCTCTGGAAATGGCAATTATCTACCAAAAAGACCACCAGAGTTGAACACCACAGTAATCCCAACATTTGTCATAACTCATGCTACGTATTAGCCCGAGGGAAGCCCAAGGTGGAGGCAGCCTGGAGCACACTAGAACCTTCAGGTTGCACTGCGGGGCTGGGCCAAGATCCCAGAGCCACTGTCTCCCTCCCTGCAACAGCAAAGAGAACAAAGCCAATCAGTGGCCACTCTTTGCTGCTGGTGCGCTCTGCAGGGCCAGCCAATTCTACTCACTAGCATGGGACACCTACGTTACAAACCTCCGCCTTTCTGTGCATTAGACAGAACCAGTTGCCAATGGGGCCACTGGTGCTGCAGAGTCTGAACACCCCCAGACAAAAACGGGATCACACCGCACGGGAATGCAACTGATTCTCCTGTGCATTGGGAATCCTATAGGGGGCTGGTCTGTGCTATGAGATATTAGCTGCCATTTGAATTTGGGGAAGGCCAATGGCGACAGCAGTTAGTCTGGTAGGGCAGAGAAAAGAGAAAGGGAGGAGAAAATACTGGCACAATGTCTAATGCTGAAGCCTATGCATTAAGCTTAAAGAAGAAGCTGGATCTACGTTGGGCCAGATTGTTCCTCTGTGCTTTAACTGGGACAGGACAAAGGTGAAGGGGCAAGGTGCATGGACCTGAGAGCAGCGTGAGGGTACAGTCTGGGCCAACGCCATTCATTATAGTGCTCCCAGTGAAAGAGGTTGGGAGGGTGGGATGGGGAGAGGAAGAGTCGTGAAATGGTTTTGTGGTCCTTTTTCAGGCACTTTAGCACTTCAGTTCTGGCACTGGGTAGCCACTGAGCCAGATCCTCAGCTAGGTAAATCAGCACAGGTTATCAATGGAATTACAACAGCTTAGACCAGCTGAGGATCTGGCTCTGAATGTTGAACCCCAGGGTGGTCCATTGTGTTTGCATACATCTCCCCTATCAGTATCCAGCAGTCCTGATTACTGACCCTTAGGAATCCCAGGAACACAGGCAGGCATTTATGGATTATTAGTACAGACCGGTATCAGCAGAGAAGGGAATGATTACTACAGCATGGAGACAAAAACTCCATCCTAAAGCCAGGCCAGGGAAGAGCTGCTTCCTGCAAATGATCCAGACCAACAGCGCGACATCTGTCATGGGGCCGAAAACCACTTCTGGAATTACCCTCCCCACTTTTGCTGCTATTTAGAAACCAAACCAAGCTGCATTAACTGGAGCAAATACACTGAAACTACAGAACTGTGGTTTAGTCACTGGCCTTCGCCTCCCCTCTGGAGAAGGGGGTGGGGTGGACAAAAACTGCTGAAAAACTCCTCTAGCGCAAAATAGTTTGTGGCCTCAGATTTTATCTGCCTGCAAAGGAAGCCACTGCAATGGAGCAGTAAGTGTGACTATTTCAGTACATAATTATAAGACCGGGAGGATGATTCAGCCATTCGGTGGGGTGTGGCACAAATATTTTAAACACAAAGATGCCAACTCAGATGGCCTCACTTATTTTGTAATTAGCCATTGTGATATATGTCGCATTGGAGTCAGTGGGCTAGATTCTGCTCTCAGGTACACTTACATAAAACCTGTTCAATGGACATAGGAAAGACTCCTGCCTTTGGGAGGGAAAATTGTCAAGATGATCTACTGTGATCAGTTTTTTCAACTAGAAAGAAATCCTGGCATTCTGATCCCCGTTATCCTGGAGTAAACCTGGGCTCCTCAGATTTGTCATCTAAAAATAACGGCTCAAGTGTGGGAATCCCCCTCACATCCTCTGCAGTGAAGACTGATGCAAATAATTCATTGTGCTTTTCTGCAATACCCTGATCTTCTCTGTCCATCATCCAGTGCCCCCCCGATTGTTTGGCAGGCTTCCTGCTTCTGATGTACTTACAAAAATTAACAGCAGACATTTTTTTTCGTCTTTGCCTAGTTGCCCTTCAAATTCTTTTTTGACCTGCCTAATTATACTTTTACACTTGACTGCCAGAGTTTATGCTCCTTTCTATTGTCTTCCAATTTTTAAAGGATGCCTTTTTGCCTCTAACCATGTCTTTTGCTCTGCTGGTTAGTCATGGCAATTTTTTTTTTTTTTTTTTGCTTCTCACCTTTTTTTTTTTTTTTTTAAATTTGGAATATACATTTAATTTGAACCTCTATTATTGTGGTTTTTAGTTTCCATTCAGTCATCTACCCATTGATACCCTGCTGTTCTGCCTGTCTAACTGGCCCTGTGTGTGTAACTGGCAGCGTTTCAGAGTATGCTACCATAGAGGTCCTGGACTTAGCAGCCTAAATTTGGCCTCCAGGACCTCTCTCCTTCCTTTTTCCTATGTCATTGTTACCTACTTGTATCACGACCACCAACATCTCTCCAACACTGCACGTAAGTCTCAAGAGGTCCTCAACCTTTGTACCCACCAGGCAAGTCACCATGCTGTTCTCCTGGTCATCGCAAATTCTACTTTTTGTTCTGTTTTAGTTTTGGTTTAAGTGCTATATAGAATGGAGCCTCACTTTCTTTCCTGGTTAGATGGAAGGTTTTACAGCCTCTGAAGGTTTGTGTCTCTCTGCCACACTCTGTCCTCCTTCACCCTGCCAGAAGAAACACTGAAAGTTACAGTGTTGAAGCTGTTCATCCATTGTAGCTCCATCACATTCTACCTTCCCAATGATATTAAGCATTTTGAATTTTATCTCCATATTATGTCTCTCTCTCTCTACTCTAAAGCTGTTAATGGATCAGACAAAATAATTCTAATGGCCTACAAATTGCATCATACAAATATACACCCCAAATTGGGGGCGAGGGGAAGCTAACAAAAACAATCCAAGATGGCGAACAACAGAATGATTAAGCAGTGACTGTCCCACACCTACAGGAAGGACCAGTCTAAAAATGAAAATTCCCCTTTGTCTGCTCTTCAGATGTCTTAAAGCCTGCAACACATGAGATTTTCTAGATGTTAACGGTGAGAACTTCTGCTTTTGTAAGCTGGTGTAATTATTGAAATGAAAGGAGCTCCACTGATTTAGACCAGCTGAGGATTTGGCCTAACGATACACTCAGGGAAGGAGCCAGGTAGATGTCATTCCCTTAACTTCATGCCACAAGAATAACTTTGGCAAATGGCTGTGTACTAATAGGACCATCCCTTAATTGCAGGTTGTCATACTCCTCCGAGTCATCAGCATTAGTGATGTTAGAGGTGTTGTTTTGACTCAGGGTGGGGAAATAATACTAGGGATGATGTTGAGCAAGGAACAAATTGAATGTGCCTCCAGATCACCTTCAGCATCTTGTGAGGGATGGACCTGGGTGGCACATGATTTGCAAGGAGGCCATGTCGCTTTGGGATTTGCTGTGGCGATGGTGATGAAAGGGAAAATTTACGCTGAAACTCAAGAAAGTTTTCCTTGTGCTGAGATCTCTAAATTACCTGATGAGAAGACAGATTCCTTGAGTGGCTTGGCTTGAATGAAGTACTGGTGCATACGACGTAGGGGAGAATTCTGCACCAGGACAGATGGGCCTTTCCACCTAGGAACAAACCCCTGCACTGCAGTGTTTCAGTGATGTCTTTTCACCCTTTGAAAGACTCTTTATATAAGAAAAAAGAATGATCCAGATTTTGATCTGAGTTGCACCAGCATTAAACTTGACTAACTCCATAAACTTCAACAGAGAAAACTGTCCCAGATTGAGGTGACAATAGAAGAGGTTTGGGAACAAACTGATAAATTTAACAGTAATAAGTCACCAGGACCAGATGGTATTCACCCAAGAGTTCTGAAGGAACTCAAACATGAGATTGCAGAACTAACTGTAATATCAGCTTCTGTACCAGATGACTGGAGGGTAGCTAATATACCTATTTTTAAAAGAGGCTCCAGAGGTGATCCTGTCAATTACAGCCAGTAAGCATAACTTCAGTACCAGGCAAATTGGTTGAAACTATAGTAAAGAACAGAATTATCAGATGCACTGATGATCACGATACATTAGGGAAAAGTCAACACGACTTTTGTAAAGGGAAATCACGCCTCACCAATCTATTAGAATTCTTTGAGGGAATGAATAAGGATGTGGACAAGGGTGATCCAGCTGGCCTCGTGTAATATGACTTTCAGGGCACATCTACACTGCAATTTAAAACCTGTATCTGGCACCCAACAGCTGATCTGAGCTCGCGGGGCTTGGGCTGCGGGGCTGTTTAACTGCAGTGTAGACATTCATGCTTGGGCTGCAGAGTCAATGGTAGAGGTCAATATGCTAGAGGTCAATGAAATCATGAATGGTGTGGAGAAAAAATATTATTCACCCCTTCACATAACACAAGAACCAAGGGTCACCCAATGAATAAACAAGCAGCATGTTTAAAACAAACAAAAGGAAGTCAACATGTGGAACTCCTTACCAGTGGACATTGTGAAGGCCAAAAATATAATTGGGTTGAAAAAAAGAATTAGATTCTGTTCATTCCCTCTGAAACATCTAGTACTGGCCACTGTCAGAAGGCAGGATACTGGGTTAAGTGGACCATTGGTCTGACCCAGTATGGCCATTATGTTCTTAAGTTTATGGTCTCTGTTCCCATCACCACCTTTCAATTTCAAGATCAAATGTTCATTTTACAAGTAAAAAGTCAGGAGAGTCTCTCTGACTGCTAGCCCTGCAAACTCAACGAGGGTTCTTTTCTAATGCAGCGAACATACCATCAGTTCTGCAGATCAAACAATACCCTCAAGTGACCTCTTGTTGTTGCCAAGGGGTTTGCATGGGTATAATTCATTGGAACGTAGTAAAATGGTTTGGTAGCTGAGATGAGTGAAGGAAAGGGCCCTGGTTCACTCCCTCTGAGCTGCGCTGGCTCTGCGGGGCTAATAGGAGTAAAAAGCAATACAAATTTATTTTCCCGACTACAGCGGGGAGGGGGGGAGAAATATGACTGGAGGATTGAGAAGGTGGCATTTTTTCTCATCCCTACATTGAATAAGGTAACGAGAAGAAACTTATTTTAGCAGAATATATTGTTCTCTTCCCACAGGCAATAGATCCCTGCCTCCAACATGTGGCTGAATCCAAGGCCCTGTGGATAATTTATAGATTCATAGAGATGAAGGCCAGAAGGAACCATTAGATCATCTAGTCTGACCTCCTCTCTATTACAGGGCAATAATTGAATTAGTTAACCCTGTTCTGAGCCCAATAACCTGTGTCTGACTAAAGCCTATTGCTGCCCCTTTTCCATCCAAGCAGAAAGTTAAATTTCAAGACCAGAGGAAGTAGATGGAGTCCGCTGTTTTCTTTGATGCAGTTTGTTTATTTACAGAGAATGTACAACATCCTGTATCTCTGAATGCAGAGAGAATCAGATAGCAGGAAACAGTTTCTTTTGCTCACAGCACCAAAAGCCTTTTCAGCCTGCACCAAAAACCTCTTCTTAGGTTTCTTCCTCAGTTGGCCACCATCTTTCAGCTGCTCCTTCAGGCTCTCTCTCTGTCTCATGTGTGTTCTCCTCTCCAGCACACACCCTTCCAACACACACAGGTTCACAATACCCAGTCGAACCCTTCGCCCCATCACACACTCATTTCTGGGCAGAATCTATTAAGCTCTCTTTTAGGTGTGGCCCCTTACAACTGCCTTAAAATGAGGGACTCATTCACTTATTGGTTTGACTGAAATTTCATGTGCCTTTTAAGAGTTAAAAAAAAAAAAAAAAAAAAGACAAAGAAGCCACAAATTCAAGGGGAGGGGGAAATTGCCAGTATGTAAAATACTGAGATAAACCACAAATATGAAGCAGGAGTTCAGTTATTCGAGGCCACACATTTTAGGAGTAACTTTAAAAATATTCTTAGGCTTTTATCAGAGTCAACGCTTCAAGCAGACTACATTTTTGCATGATGACTGGAAGCACATTTCCCAGTTTCTGATCTGACTTAGGATGCTGGATACAAAACTGGGAACCTCAAGGATTCTTCAGGCCTTGCACAGGCAGAAAGTACACCATCTCTCACCCAGCACTTGGGAATGCTGCTTTGGCAATTTTTTGGCAAGCTGGAACAGTACTCTTTTTTTGTTTTTTGCTTTTGTAAGGACTGGAGCACTGCTCTCATCCACCGCTCCATAAAACCAGAGTACTCAGGGAGTATACACATGGAGTGTGGAGCAATCCACAACCATCCCTAACACAGGGACAGTGAGCCAGGTTACTGTGCATGTTTGGAATAGCGCACACAGATGATCCCCCACTGGTCCCCAATGCAGGCTTAAGAGATGCTGAAAGTCTTGCACCATGAAGGTATTCCATACAAGAGAACCCATGCATAATACTATGGAGAAAACATCCAATAGACTATTCCTTCCTTCCTTCTAGCAACTCTCAGGTCTACAAACACTGTTAAAAGAAAAAGAAAAGAAAACTTAACATTCTGCCGTTTGAGAATATGCCACATGGGCCATACGGACATACGAAGCAGGTGGACCTGCCAGACTTCCAGCACCTCTGCCCGACAACAATCCCATGCAGTGATTTGCTATAAACAGGTCTTTTCCCTCTAGAACTTCTGCAGCCATCTCCTGACTTTGCCAAGACAGTGCTCATCATCTGGCCCATGCTGCTGCCCTACAAGCATGTAACAATGGGGTGCGCCTCCCCTTGGGACGGCCCCACTGTTGCTCTCTAAGCTGATAGAGAGGAAAAGGGTCTCAGCCATCTCAGCAAGAATTAAGACTCCCAAGCAGGAGGATTTCAAAATATTAAGCTACAGTTGGCTCCATCTCAGCATAGCCGCCGAGCCCTCGGGGGATGGGAGACATTTCTCCTTGAATATAGTTACTGTTTCCTCTGTTTATCCTGGAGCACTTGGACAGTGAAAATCTGTTATTTTGTGGAAGAGAGGCAGGAAGGGAGCTGGCCAATAGCCAGACCAGAGCGCACACAGTCTGTAGCCAACTCTAGTGTGACCAACAAGAGCCGTGGAGACGAAGAGACAAAACCGGTCTCGGCTGCAGACAGAATTGCTGAGCAGTTCTATCGGCTTAAACTGGAGTAGCCTGTGGCCCCAGGACGCTGCAAACAGGCAATCAAGCAGCTCTGCTGCAGAGATGTTACTATTCAAATGATTCCACAAACGGGGGTCATTTCAGAGATGTGTTTTAAGAAACAACTCTTGGAGGCTGCAAGATCTTGGACAAGGAGGTAGGCCAACAACTACATGACCAGGTAGTGATCATTCGAGCTGGACAGATTCCACTTGTGTTCAGTGGAGAGGCTCTTCTTAGGGCTGGTCTACACTACGGGGTAAAATCGATTTTAGATACGCAATTTCAGCTACGTGAATAACGTAGCTGAAGTCGAATATCTAAAATCGATTTACTCACCCGTCCTCACCGTGCGGGATCGATGTCCGCGGCTCGCCATGTCGATTCCGGAACTCCACCAACCACCAACCCCAATATAAGCACGCTCAGGGATCGATATATCCCGTCTAGATTAGACGCGATATATCGATCCCCGAGCAATCGATTTTAACGCGCCGATACGGCGTGTAGTCTAGACGTGGCCTTACACTAGCAAGGCATGATTCTCTTTTAGTTTGGATTGTGAACTCCTGAGGACAGGGATCTTTACTTCCTCAGTGTCTGTCCAATGCTGACTAGACCATCGATATTCCAACGAGAATGTGGCTGCAGATTTGCACTGGGGTCAGCCTAAGATAGCCGATATTCGCCTACGAGTATATACGGAACCTGAGGGTAAGGCACAAAATGGGAGGGTTCCTTCATGCAAGTTACAAGCACAATATTCAACAGCTCCTGCCTCTTGGAAGAGAAAGTCTCAGCAACTTCAGAGTGGGATGGTTACTGGTCTTGGTTACTGGTCTTAGTTACCTTTACCACAGCATCCATCAGCAAATGCTGCTTTTCCCTTCCTGATGCACTGACTATCCCCTGGCTGCAGTGCCTCCATTTTTCTCCAGAAGACTCCCCCACCATTTCCTAGTTAGCAAAGAGTCTCATTTTCCTGAACATAAATGGCCCAATTCCCAGGTGCAGCTTGAGTGTGCTTGGTGCAGAACCCAGAGGAGGAGGAAAGAGGTCCCTTTCCACCGCCCTCTTCTGGCCTCTGGCACAAGTTAAAACACCTTCAGGGCTGCCCGAGCAGGAGCCCAGCTATGTGTGGTCCCAGGAGGACAAAGAGGTAGTGAGAAACAGCCAGAGTTCAATGGGGCTGTGTGTGTGGCAGAGGTCTGGGACTTCTTTCACATACAAAAATTCCCCAATGGCTGGATCAGCCCCATTGCACTGCCAGAGCTGGCTTAGATGAACCCCAGTGCAACAATTGATCAGGCCCATCAAGGGATCAGCTCATCCTTAGAATCAGGCTACAAATATCCAATGCAATCACGTGTCAATTTTAAAAGCTAGGAGTACTTGGACTTTTGAATGCTAGCACAGTGTGATAATGTATTTCTTCCCCCCAAATCTCTCCCCATGCATACTGACTGACGGCTAGAATCCATGCACCATGTTCTGCTCTCTGTTCCAGTCCAATGGCATTATTCCCAATGGACACCGCTACTGGAGAGAACAACTGGGCCCAGTATCCATCCCCTCTGCAGTAGCCGTTCCTAAAGGGCCCCACCTTAGTTCATCCTGTTACATGTCACACTGCTCTTCCCTCTACACTCTCATTCTGGCTCTCTCGTCAGTTAATATATGTGTAAGTGTTACTGCAAGTTGTCACACAGACAAAAATGTACAAAGGCAGCCACAATAGGAAAGCCCAGCAGGGCGGGCCTTTTATTTTTATTTTCACATTCTTCACCACCTCTTTCTACTGAAACCCATTATTCTCCCCACCTCCCTTCCCTAAAGAAAAGAAGAACCAAGCGCCATTTAACTCTCTCCCTAATAGCCCAGCATCAAGAGGCTTGTTAATTTGTACTTGGTGAGAGTGAATTCTGAGCCAATCAGGGCTACTGAGGACCAAACCACAGCCTGCGACACACATCTGCAGCTGGTAGAGCCCATGTTGTACTATCTCAGACAGCAGCCTACAGCAGAAAGACACTTGGAGGGGAATAGCTTACCATGGCATCCTGCAAAAACTGAGCAAGGGGGGCTGCCAAAAGGGTACCGCCCACATGAGCTCTAGGAGAAGAGTCAGCAAAATGTGACAATTCACAAGTGGCTGCAAAGTGGGAACAAACATTTATCTTCAAGGCCAATTGTTTAGCTTAAAGGTCAGTGCAAACTCGGAGCAGTAACATCTCCCTTTATGCCAAGAACGGACATAAAAAGCATTTTCCTCCTTAGGTTTCCAAAAACCATGAACATTTCTATTTGGAGTTAGTGTGACTAATGCCTTTAACAGCCCTAATGTCACAAATT
The DNA here is from genome assembly GCF_003597395.2 of Chelonoidis abingdonii. Classification (NCBI taxonomy): domain Eukaryota; kingdom Metazoa; phylum Chordata; order Testudines; family Testudinidae; genus Chelonoidis; species Chelonoidis abingdonii. The sequence continues at coordinate 14,859,342 of NC_133773.1, read as the reverse complement.
GCTAACCAGCAGAAAGCTGAAGTTTGGGAATTGATAAGGACCATATGTGCATTCCGGCGAGTCTTGTAAACTTACTGAAGGGAATGAGAGAGAAAGAGACAGTAATGTGACAAACAAGCATGAGGAATTTCCAAAGGCAAAGTCCAATGAGAAACAGATGCTGTTCCCCTCACTGGCCCAGGCTCTGTAGCGTCAGGCGGATAACGTGCAACTCTGCCATTCTGAACTGCTGTATTAAGTTGATGCGACAGAACAGGAGTCAGTCAATTCCAAGCTTCCCAGGTTTGGCGGGGGGAGGGGGGGGGCCAGGGGAAAGGGAAAGCTAAATGACTTTGTTCCACAACCGCCTACAGTTTGTTTTTAAAAATAAATTTCCCCCTTGACTTCCGAAGTGTCACAAGAGGAGAAAACAAGTACAGCTTCTCTCAGGTTGTGTCCCACACCCATCCTTCCCCCTCCCCCCGCCCACATACACAAAGCACAAAAAAAAGCTGTGAGGCCATTCATTCAAATACTTTTTATGAAGACGTACAGTTAGGGCCAGATCCTCTGCTGGTGCACATCAGCATAGTGCTCCTGATCCAGTGCAGCTACACCAATTTGCACCAGCTAAAGATCTAGCCCTTGGAGTTCAATAACAAATCAGAAGGAAAGCAGCATAATCAGGGGGAGAAAGCAAGTTTTCAGAACAGGAGCTTTGGAAAACAATTTATTTTCAGTTATTTGGTCACCATTCAAGTTTCTAGCTCTTCCTGTAGTTCAGCCCATATAATCAGAGAAGCAGACTTCAGCCAGTAAGGCAGCGGCAAGAAAAATATGAACCATTTCCTCCTAAACACCACTGCCACCTACAAGGGCTACTCTACATACTCGCAAATAAATGGAGGTATCCTCTGCTAAAAAAGAAAAACCAAAAAACCCAGAGGTGGAGTCAGAACAGAAGAAAATAACCCAGAGAGGAAAGTTTGATATTTGAAGTTGTACAGCTGCAAATCTGGTTTGGCTCAAAGGCTTTTGATTTTGCAGTTCGCCTCGATACGACAGTCATGTGTGTCAGTGTAGAATTCATGGTGATATTTTGAAATCAGCATCTGAATCTTGGCCAGCTTTCCACAATACCACATACATCAGTCATGGGGGAAACACAACCAAGGTGAAATGCTGGCCACGCAGAGAGAGGGATTGATTTAGGAAACCTTGTGGCTCATATGGCTGTCTTGTAAATCTGTGGGCAAGTCTACACTACAAACTTTTGCCGACACAAGTTACCTCGGCATAAAGCGTTCGTTTTCTAGAATTCAAGTTGTAAGCTACCTTAACAAGATATAATATTCTGAAACAGTCTTGAACTTCCTAATTTTTGTGCGTTTATATATTTTACTTGGAATATTCTTTTAAAAGTCTTTAGTTATGAGGTCATGGTGTGTAGGAGTGAGGTGCCAACCTTAGTTGATTTTTTGGGGTGGGAGTGCTAATTATGATTTCAGAGGTTGCCTTAAAATTGGATGGATGACTCTGCCAATTTGAAAACGTTAATTGCACATCAAGGAGAGATCTGTGGAAAGGCATACAAGCCCGAGGCATAGTCATAACATTGGTGTATTTAGAAAAAGTCAGAAGCACGAGACCATATTATAACATTCTTCCTCATCTCAAATTTTACTGTGTTGATAGATTTTACAGATAGTTAACATTTCTGGACTTCACCAGCAGCAGAAGACAAAACATTCTTTTCAGATACAGACTGCATAAAAGGAATGTTCCCACAGAACTCCCCACATTTGTCACTTGCAAAGGAAGCATTTGATCAGCGCTCTCACCATGTTATTCCAAGTTTTGAATGGGGCACCAGGGAAAACCTACCAGACACTGTAAAATGTTAAATTCCTATTTACATCTTATAATGAGACCAATAATCAAACCTGCACAACAAAGGAAGAAAAAATAAATAAATACTTTCATAACCAGGCAATGCAAAGACCGCAAACAGTCTCATTTTGGGGCTGCTATGGGCATTGTCCTTACATAGCATGGTGCTAAAATAACCATGATCAGGTAGATTTTCTCTTTCCATTCTTTCTATTTTTTTATTTATTCGGATTCGTACTGAGCAATATAAAAGAAGGCCCACCCTGGACTAGAGGTGACCCTGATGTCAATTAAAACAATACAGAGATCAGTGCAGAACCACAACAGCTATACACTTTCTTCCTCGCCTGCTCCACCACATACCAGCCACCAGAACATCTTAAAAATCGGCAGAATTGCCTTCACATTCCACCCTCTCTCTCAAACAAAAAACACGCTTCACCCTTCCCCAGAAGCCCACTCAGGCTACAAGAGGTCAACACATTCCCAATACATTCACAGAATCATAGAAGATTAGCGAGATTAGAGTTGGAAGAACCCTCAAGTCCAACCCCCTGCTCCAAGCAGGACCAACCCCAACTAAATCATCCCAGTCAGGGCTTTCTCAAGCCTGACCTTAAAATCCACGGATGGGGATTCCACCACCTCCCTAGGTAACCCATTCCAGTGCTTCACCACCCTCCTAGTGAAATAGTGTTTCCTAATAGCCAACTTAGACCTCCCCCACTGCAACTTGAGACCATTGTTCCTTGTTCTGTCATCTGGTACCACTGAGAACTGATGAACTCCATTCTCTCTGAAACCCCCTTTCAGGTAGTTGAAGGCTGCTATCAAATCCCTCCTCACTCTTCTCTTCTGCAGACTAAATAACCCCAATTCTCTCAACTTCTCCTCGTATGTCATGTGCCCCAGCCCCCTAATCAATTTTGTTGCCCTCCGCTGGACTCTCTCCAATCTGTAATGGGGGGGGGGGGGGCAAACTGGTCCTAGTGTTTTTCCTCTTTAGAGACTCATCCACCCACCTCCACGGCTGCAGACAGTTAAGTCTGGCTACGATCGATTTTATCTGCAAATTATCTCACAATGGGAGGAGCACACATGAGCAACCAAGTGAAGACAGCCTAGATTAACCAGACTACCTACCACCTGGAACAAATCAGCTGAGTGATGCTAGGCAGATACTATGGTGGAGGCCAAGAAACATTTCACTGCCTCTTATGCAGCCAGGGCAGAAGAATTCCAAAGAATCTTTACGATGCAACTGATCAGCCTCAGCATGAAACTTCTGCCACAGGCTCTGGGTCTTCTCTCATGCTTGATCTGGGACAGGTCATCCATAAACTGCTGTGAACCAAAGACAGAGAAGGGGTAGAGGGCACTAGGGGGCACATTATTGGTTGTAGATAATGGACGGTCACTGTAAAATCCTACCAAGGCATTCACAGAGTGAATCAGCACTACATTATTGCTCTTAAATAACACAGGCCATTTATATTTAAGACAAATCAAAACGGAAACGCTGCACAACAAACGTTGCCCCCCATCTCCCCCAGACAAGTCAGACAGAACTTGCATTTAGCAGTGATCAGGGTAGCAACACGCCCATTTGAGCACAGTACAGACCTGATCGTGACTAAAGAGCAGGTTTACTTTAGTGTGGCAGTTGTGACCACAGCTAAGGCCAGAAGCTGTTTCTGACAGCTTTCTGCCTTTCTTTGCTCTCCCTCTCTTTTGCCAGGCATTGACAAGCTTCCTACCAGACCGGCAGCCCAGAGGCTAAAGATTTATTTCTGAATCACCCATGGCAAAATGGAGGCCCCACAAGTCATCCTCAGATTTACCCCAGGATACTTATGTGGTCTCTAAGCTTATGCATGCACAGGTTTGGACAGCCTAAAATTTTGACCCATTTCCACTCTTTTAAAAAAGCCATGTAATAGCACGTCTTTAGAAGCTGGAAAGTGCTGGCTTGCCATGGTAAGTAGGGCTCTTTTGGTAACAGCAAAAAGGGATTTAAACCAATTCTACATTTAATCATCAACCATTTACATTTTCAGCTCCGACACTCGGTCCCTGCCCTGAAGGGCATATGATCTAGGCACGACAGACACAGGGCACATCACCACCACCACCACTTGACAGAGGCACAGAGTTTATTCAATCCAGACTCCCTACCCTTGCCAACGAGCGATCACACGCCCCACCTAAAAATCCTCCTCCCGAGTAATGGAGACAGTACAATGGAGATCGTGAATTGTTACAGGCTGAAGCAAGAGCAGAGGGCTTGCCAGGGTGCCTTGGAGTGGCAGCAATATGGTGTGCAGCCCAGCGAAGTTCAGGGACAGTCTTGAAAGCCAGGGAACAAGCCAAATCCCCTGCATCAAGGTTATACATCGAGCACGTTTATTTTTGCAACAATATTCTGGTCTGCACACAGAGAAAACAAGTCCTATTGAAATTATGCACTTTACACCATGGTCTGTACTTTATATGTGCTGTAAAAATCCCCAGTGCCTATTATCAAAGCAAACGTCAGGCTTGAAATAAATGCTAATCTGTGGATGAGGACCCATCAGAAAAACAAAACATTAGCACAGAGGAGAGGCTTTACACTCAGTCTCACTCACTGGAGAAATTCTCTCCTCTGGAGTGGTTGAGGAGAAACTGCAGTTTCTTTATGCCAAAGGCTTTGTGCAAAGACCAAAATGTTTTATGACACAAGGTGCAAAGCTTTAATATTTACAGCCTCAACAAAGTCAGTTCTGGGAATACCAGGGCTGAATCTCAGCTAGTGTAGATCAGCGCAGCTCTGATTTATACCAGCTGAGCAAATCTGCTTCCAGGATTTTTAAATGGTTTCGCAACACACAGAGGACCACTTCCTGTAACCTCTGTTTGGTGGATATTGACTTTACCCAACAGGCCCTCCACACTTTCCCTCTCCATCACCCAATGGCCTGATCTGCAGAGAATAGGAACAGTAGCCCTGAGAGGGGGACTGGCTACTATTTTATAATTGGGAGAATTAAAAATATGGTCGTTTTGTGTCGTCCTATCAAGCAGGAAGTCAAATCACCAATTAAGGTGCTAAAAAGGAAACACCACCTGAGGCAGCAGTTACAATTCTATAGTAAGAGCTAGATCTGCAAAGCGCAACAGCCAGCTGAAACAAGAGAAGTGTTGCTCTCACTGGCTCGGTGAGCATGAGCTTTTTTCCTTATTTAGTAGGAATCGGGCACAATCTTGCTCAAACTTGCACCAGTTTTACCCCAATGTAACTCCGTTGGGCCAGATCCTCTGCTAATGTAGGTCACCATAGGTCCAGTGAAATCAATAGAACTACACTGATTTACACCAGCTATAGCTCTGACTCATTGAGACTGGTGGAGTTAAGTGTCAGGAAGATGTGAGTGACAGCCCGCCCGCCCTCCGTGCGCTGGGGCTGCACAAGAATCAATCTGGCACTGCGGGTTTTCTGAACAACGTAATTACATTTAATGCTCTGTGTGTAAGTCTGACTGCCCACTGGGCAACTATGCTGTAGGACCAGAGCGCAAGGTGGCAGTACTAGATCGCTACAGATAGTGGACGTAACATTCATTTTGGCTTTTCTTGTACTTAAAAGTCCAAGTCCCACTTGTGGGTCTACCACGCCTTTTTCTGCAGCTGTACAGTTTGAGTGGACTCCTCACAATTCTAAGAACGTTACTTCAGATTCAAAGATGAGAAGCCTTTTTCAACACTTAAGGCTCACCAGGTTCTTGAACTTTGCTTCAACTGCTGACAAAATCCAGCAATATATGCCAGAGTTCTTTAGAAGAATCAGCCACATTAAATACATGCTTAAGTAGGACACCATCTTGAAATCTAATTCTTAACAAGTAAATCAAAAATTGTTTCAGATGCTAAGCATACCCCCCGGAAACCCCAAACAGTTTTTGTGGTTTTACAACCAGATCATCTTATTTTGTTAAATATTTCTCTCTCTGTTGTTAATATGTGAAAATAATCCACACAAACAAGGGAAACCGACCAAGAGTGTGGGAGCCACCATGAAACTGACTATATACCGAGAGCATTCAAATGTAGTGTACATGAACTGGGAAGAAAAAAGAAATAGGATTTTTTCCTCCATTAAGTGTAATTTGAACAACTGCAGGTAAAAAAGTTTCAAACGGGAAGTCTGATTTCCAGTTGACAGCATCACTATAAATAACCCTGAATTAATCGATATATTCCAAAAGCTAATTAATTAGATCAGTGGTCACACCGCTAGGCAACCATATTCATATTGTTTAAAAAATAATGTTTAGAGCTTGATCCAAAGTACATCATCAACTGCAAAGTGGCTGATCCTTCTTTCAGATACGCAGTAACTGTTGCACATGATGCCTAAGAAAACCAAAAAAATAAAAAAATAAGCCCCCAAAAGATAAAAATATCCCACAAACCAGGATGGATAAAAATGGATGATTTGGGGGAAAAAAAATATTTTGTTATTTAACTTATAAGAAGTTTCTTTTAAAAAATAAACCTGTTTTAAAATGAAATCTAAATGTAATACAAAATACATTAAGGCCTAAATTTATTATCTCTTCAAACATTTAAATAAAAAATATACTGAATTCATGAGTTTCTATAAAAAAAAAGAAGAGGTAAAGGCTGTTTTTCTATATAAAGAAAGAAATGAGGGGGAAGATATCTAATTTTTGAGGTCAAGCTTTATAAATATAGCACAACAGGACAGCCTAAGTAACTTAAGCTCAATGTCACTTTCACTTAAACTCATTTGAACGTTTTCCCAGGCTGCCCTGAAATAATCAGCCTAATTCACTGACTACAGTTGATCCCTCTGTTTAATAAACCATTTAGTTGTAAATAAGAAACATGTTTTGATAAAGAGAAGTTTATGTATCCAAAACACACAAGATTGTTTTGTTGGATAAAAACACATTTTATATGCTGTTTTGTGTGTTTACTTAAAGCTGCACTAAGATGGTAACTGGAATTGACACAAATCATGAGCAAAAAGTAAATTATCTAGTGAATAAGCAATATATCATGTACCATTTTCTAACATACAAAAAATGTACAATTAATAAGAACTGCAAAATATTACACTATATAATTGCTTACATAAATATATGTTTATAGTGTACATGTCTAGATAGCAAAAAGATGTACCAAAGTTAATGTAAAGGTTCTACTTAATTGTAAATGAACATGTTTTAAGGATTATACCAACCAATGAGAATGCACCTTTCTTTAGAAAATAACCAAAGTACAAATGGAAAGGTTGATTAAAATCTATGATGCACATGGAGGTTTTCCACTTGATTATTTCAATTAGTCCATCCCACAACCAACACAAGAGGAAGGAAACATCTTGCACAGAAATGTCACAAAATTCAAGGCTTTCCAGAATAGAGACTCAGTCTCAGCAAGACTGCTGTTCCCAAGGGATGAACCAATTATCAGAGGGCTGGAAAGAGACACAGTATTGACTTCAGTGGAGTTGTTCCCGATTTACACGACTGTAAGAAAGAGACTCAAGCCCCCATCACGTTTCAGTTCCATGTATCTCTCCAGATCACTACTGCATACAACCCAGGTGTTCCAGTGAGATGGTAGATGTACTGTTGAGGCATTTAGCAGGGACCCAGTCCTGGTGGTAAGTTCATCGAATCTGTATATTCCATAAAGGACAATCAGGTACTACTACTGTCACAAGTTACACGGAGTATCAGAGGGGAAGCCGTTTTGGTTGCTTTTTTACAGATCCAGACTAAGAGTCCTGTGGCACCTTATAGATTAACCAATGTATTGGAACATAAGCTTTCATGGGTGAATACCCCTTTGTCAGATGTGTCTGATGAAGTGATTATTCACCCATGAAAGCTTATGCTCCAATACATTTATTAGTCTACATGGTGCCACAGGACCCTTTGTTGCAAGTTATACTTAGAAAGTCCTTCATGGCATCTACCTGATCTGACAAACAGCTAGGATTACGCTGCAGTCACTTAGAAGTTGCAGAGACTGTTCTGGTACCACACGCACAGAACATTTAACGTTTTTATGCCTATGACAGAAAAATACAGCCATACTTAAAGTAATCAAGGCTCTTCTGTGAATTATGTTTGAGGTCTAGTTCCATTCGCCACCCTCTAAAACCCAAGAGGCTTGCTTCTTCATTGCCTGCACCTTGCACTGGTGTAAACAACTATGCAAAGTGAGTGCAAAACACTGCCCCTCTCACTTGGTAGCACTTTGCACTAACAAGACTGCACAAGCTGGAGGGGAGAATCAAGTCCAAACTCCCTTTGTTCAGTTATTAACTACAGTCTAAAGCTACAATTTGAAGCAATTAAAGAATAAAGTCAGCATATGATTTATGTGGGTTCCTTTAACTAACATCCACACTCTCCATCCCCCCTCTCTAAAAATGTTACTGGGCTGTTTCAAAACCTCTTGCTACTATTACAGTTTTGTTCAAGCAGATGTTACAGAAGTGGCCTCTTTAAGGACATTTGAAAGGCTCTTGGTTTTACAATACACTTGATTAGAGTTACACGTCTGGCAATCTCACGATGTATTTCAAAGCTCAAGAATCTGTTGGGATTATCCTGCATTATAGCCCATCACACGCAGGTGGCTTTCTGCAACAGAAAGCAGTGCCGTTTGTAACAAAAAAAGAGTAGCAGCAAATAATCACCTAGTAATAAATACTGGCCTATCAGCCAAACTGCTTTGACCCCAACTCATTGAACTGTTCTCTCTTGACAACTTCAAACTTGTCGCTCACGCTGCTCCAGGGCAGGGGCCATTCTATTTAGTGGTTGTTGCCAATGTCAGTGTGCACATTGCACCATCTAATAAATGAGAGCAAGTCCCTTAAAGGCTGCTGGGCACGCGAGGTAATGCTAATATTAATTATTCACACAGCTCAGTCACGTAGAAGGCACTTGGCAAAAAGCAGAATAAGACACATGCAAGTCTTGTGGGGACAGCTGCCACCTCTGGCACCCCTGAAGCAGCTAAGCAAGAGGACATGAAGGATGGCTTTGTGGGTAAAGCACCAGGCCAGGAGCCTAGAGACCTGTGGTCTATTTCTAGCAGGATGGATAAAAATAAAATAAAGATTTTTTAGGGGATGGAAGAATCAAAAATATCTGATTTTTTAAATTGAATTAGATTTTTATGCTGTTATGTTTTTCTTTTTCAAAGCAAACCTGTTTGCAACGAAATCTGAATTTAATACAGAACATTTTAAGTCCTAAACTTATTATCTCTTCAAAAGTCTAAATAAAAAATAAATATGCTGAATTCACAACCCAATATCAAAAATTGTGTCTTCAAGGATGCTTAACTATGCAAAGAAAGAATTGAGGGGGAAATCATCAAACTTTTGAGGTCAAACTTTATAAATATGCCACAATAATTCAGCCTAAGTGACTTACGAGAATTCCTCATTTTCAAGAGACTTAGGTGAGTAGAAACTTAAGTAAAAGTGACTGAGACTTAGGTATATTTGAATATTTCCACACGCTGACCTGAAACCACCAGTTTAATTCACTGACTACAGTTAATCCCTCTGTTTCATTAATCGTTTCATTGTGAATGTGAAACAAGTTTTGAAAAGAGAAGTTCATATTTCCAAAAGATGTAAGGTGGTTTTGTTTCATAAAAATAAATTGTGTGCGTTTTGTGTTTAATTAAATACCAGTTACCATCCTAATGCAGTCTGACACAAATCATAAGTAAAAAGTTAATTATCTAGTAAAAAGCAATCATTCACCATTTCCTAACATATAACAACTGAAAAATATTAAGCTATATAATTCCTTAAATGCGTAATTATAGTGCACCCTCCAAGGTAGCAAAAAGAGGTACCAATTCTAGTGTAAAGGCTCCATTTAGCTGTCAATCAATATGTTTTAATGGTTATGTCAACAAATGAGAATGCACCTTTCTTTAGAAAACAACTGATGAACAAAGGGAAAAAAGTTAATTCAATTATTCAAATCAAGGCTTTCCACTTGGTGATTTATACTATGATTTCAATCACGGATTTAAATCACCTTGGTTTAAAAACAAACAAACAAACAAACAAAACAAATCCAGCCAGCCTGATGTCACAGATCCACAAGATTTCCCAGCTTGTCTACAGTCCATAGGCAGAACCCCTTCAGTATACCAGACCCTCAATGGGTCTCATTTTTCCTCCAAGGCAAAGCATATGGCATCACTGCCTCCCCTTAGAGACTGAACCTCTGGGGCTTCAGCACTCTGACTTCACATCATCACTCAGCGAGTCCAACCGAGAGACACGCCTGACAGAGACTTGTACGCTCTTCAGATTAATGCATTTCAACCAACATTTGCAGTGACAGTCAAACAGCATTGTCAAAACAGTCTGGTTTATTTAAGCTAGCAGAGAGAAAAATGCACAGCTCTTGTATTTTCTGCCCAGCCAAGCTGTAGTGAATCCCCCTGTTCAAGGGGTCTCTGTCTGACCTCCTTGATCAGATCCAAGGTGAGAGCTCTGATGCCTTCCAGCAGCCAACTCATTTGTGCCCCACCCTCCTTCGCATCTCCCCTGTCCATTTTTCTCATGCTGGGGGGGCATGCTGCTCAGCATGCTGCTCAGTTTCCCTGCTGAGAGGTGGGGAAATCCACCTCCCTTTGGGTCGCTGGTTGTTAAGTGTCAGTGTCTTGGTGACTGTGGTGGAGTATATGAGATTGGCCTTGGCCAGTTCCTCTTAATGACTCAGCCCAGCTCAGATAACTAAGTGACATTCATACTTCTTGCTCTCAGGGGAGGCTAAAGAGCCACCAGTCCTTTTCCACCCACTGGGAAACATATCAGCATATTGGGGAAACTGAGGCACACACAGGGGGCATAAAAGTATTACCAAAAATTCCCACTGTCACATGATTTCTAGCTCTGTTACTCTGAGTAACACTGGACAAGTCAATCGGCCCTTCTGAGGCATGTCTGAAAATCCCACTAGCTACCTATCTGCATCTTTAACTGCCTCAGCACCTTTGTAAATCTGGCCCTGAACCTGGCTGTATTTCAGGCCTGCTCTATGCCCAACACTGCACAGTTGAAAGAACGGTGTGATGTTGACCAGGTGCAATATTGTATGTGGACACTCTTACCTTGGTATAACCCTGATTTACATCAGCTCAGCTTGCACCTGTACTTCTGGGCATGTAGACAAGCCCGCAGTCTTCTCATCACCATTTCACAGATAACACGACTGACCTAACCTCAGCAATTGCGAGATGAAGTGATTCAATGCCTGTGGGGCACTCAGAGCTGGTGATTTTCTTGACAATGAACAATGTGGGGTCAGGAAGACCGAAGTCTTTCCCAGCAAGCTCCTCAGACCTTTGCTTCCCCCATCTTACGGCATGCAAAGGCTGCAAGGTTCTGAACACGCCTCCTTTCACTGCCACCCTCAAGCGGCAGAGCATTCTTTCCATAGCACTTCACTGCTCTGATCTCAGGCGCAGGGGTGTGACATTTGCAGATACTGCCATCTTTCCCCTTTAACCGTTTCCCTGTAGTGCTCCCCACGCTCACACAATAGTTTGCTGGGATTTGTGAACCTCCAGCACTCATCTGCATGCTCTGCAGAAGGGCATTCTTTTAAATTCATGAATTATTCCACACACCGTCTGCTGCAACATCCATTAGCTGTCAGTGGAGCCCTGCAGAAAGGTTACATGAGAGCCGGCAACCAGCCCTGCAGCTCCACTGTAGAGCTTGCCACCAAGTTCTGCTTTGAATGTCCAACCCAGTAAAGTAAAAACTCTATACTGAATTAGCTCCCTTTTCCCAGGCTTGTTGTGAGGTAGCAGGCTGCACCACTGCTCTTAGTAAGGAAACATTAAAATAAACTCAGCCATTTTAATGCAACATTTTTCATGATTTATCTCCAAGAGAAAAAAAGAATTTTCAAGCTATTTTTCAGATGCTTCCAAACACGTCTTACAGCTACAACAACATGAAGAAGGAAAAGTCTAGATCAGCTATTCAGAGTCTCTTCCTGAATACTTTAGCTAAACACACACCTGCCAGCATTTGAAATCTTATGATCTTATTTATGAAACAAAAATAGAGCCAAACGTCCTCACTTTGTGAAATATCCTGTAAAAGGATTTTTGGAAGGACGAAATGGAAAAGACGGCAGCTCTACTGCTAAACAAGAACAACAAAAACCAGGGGACTTGATCCTCCATTGCTTTGTGCATCTGCATTCGCCTACCCCTGTACAAAGCAAGTCTAGTATATTACACCCACATTGCACTCGAGTAAAGTCATGGAATCACAGAAATATAGGGCTGGAAGGAACCTGGAGAAGTCATCTGTTCATCTCCCCATGCTGAGGCAGGACCAAGTATACACAGACCAGCATCAGGAGCTGTGTGTCGCTCTAACCTGGTCTTTTAAACCTCCAGTGACGAGGCTTTCACAGCCTCATTAGGTGCAGGAGAAGCTGAGAATCGCAGAGACTGTTACACAATGACAGCTTCATGTAGGTATAATATGTGATGAGCTATACAGCACGTGACCTATGTTACCAAGATACACTTGTAATCTCAAACAACGCCGTTTCAGTAGAGATGCTGGACGCAAACAGCCCAAGCCAAGTTGCAGTCCCGCAAACTGCATCCATACGGACAGAGTCAGACCCTTGTGCCTGGGCAGCGTCCCATGAACTTCACTGTGGCTTCAGCTAGGTGTCAAGATATTCCCAGCTGACTCCATTTGCACAAACTGGGCCTCATTCTGTAAAAATGAGATACTAAAGTAGATAACCAACACAGCCGGTACCCCATTTGATTGGCCATTCATTTTCTAGCTTGGCCATCGACAACGCTAGCAGATAATTGTGAAGCGGGTAATGACCTAGCAAAAATCAAACAAAAAAGGCTGTATCACAGAGACTACATCAGACAGGACAAGACGCACAAAGTTAGTAGGGACAGACACTATCCCATTATGTTTCATCTCCTCACAACGGTGTAGATTAAAGGACCTGATAAAGATGCACCATAAATCCACAGCCTTATGAGCCGCACCGGTCCTAGAAGACAAACCCACACAGAGGAAAGTTCAACTTGCTCCAGAGAGGGGAAGAGTAGCTCAGCAGAGGTGATACAAATGAGCTCTCTGCATCCCATGCTCACAGACTTACTAGTTCTCTGTCCCCATAACTAGGGCACTATTCCCATGTGTGACCCAAGCTTTACCTTTGGATTGACTTATTAAAGACAGATGTTACTAAAGTAAATGATCTGTTAAATGTATCTTACTATTTGGAAACAGGTACACTTGCAAATAAAGTACCCCCATCTGTATCAGCGAAGTCAAGAGCAAGTAAACTCAGCTGCAGATTCTTCTCCAGCTGGCTGAGTTTTGTCAGCTGACTGAAGAGCCTGGCTACACATCAGGAAGTTGATGTAGGTTCCTGTGGCCCTTTCTAAGAAGGAAGCCCAAAGGTTACCATATATGGCAATGGGCAGGGTGAGTCCCAGATGGTCCTCTTAGGAATGGAGGTGCATGGACCACCACAGATGGCATTCCAGAGTCAGGAAAGAGGCATGGGCCTTCTCCCCTCGAGACAGGGGACCATGTTCGCTAGCAGCTGTGGAGACTCATCTCAGCTACATCACACCCAGAGCACCAGCCTCGATTGTAACATTTCCTGGTTTTGAGCCCAATCTGAAAATATCTACTCCCAGGCCTACTCCTTAGTGCGACTGATCCCGTTGATTCCCACGGGAAACAAGTGCCATTTTTAAATGGAGGGGCGGGAGGAGTATTTCGTTCTCATTTCAGAATTTTGTTTCTTAAAACAAAAAAAAAACAGCTGTACAAACCCCAGTTATGAAAGGGTCTCAAACATTTATGAAAGAGATGGCAGCAGCCCCAACCATTGGTTACACACAGGCAGGTAATGTGAGATAGTTTTAAATGTATGTGATTTACTACTTATCCGCTGGACCATAATCACTTGAGTCTAGTGTCTAAAGTTACTTTGGACACTTATTGTGCATTTGGAAGGGCCCGCAAGTTCCTTATTAAGGGCCTGAGTATGCTCCCCTTCCCCACATCCAGCCATGCTTTTTATTACGCAGGTAAGTCCCACTGATATCAAGAGGAGAGCTTGTAGTAGCCACATCCTAAAGTCTCATTTCCCTACTCATGACACTCATTTATTGTAGTTTAGCTGCTTGGCATTTGTTATAATCATCACATCAAAGTGCTCAACGGTGCCACTTCGGCAGAGCCCAGCAGGCACACTGACTCAGAGAGATAGAGTGCTGCTGGATTGCCTGGCATGCAGATGGAGCGAGCTCCACACACCCTCTCCCAGGGTGCAGCATGCTTCCCTCCATATGGCCAGCCCGCTCCGCTGCCCAATGCAGTGCCACAGCTACTCCCCATTCCCTTTGGAGCACGATTACACCCTCAGGGCTGCAGTGACAGATACCCAGATCTTCCCACCTCTGTGTGGTTCAACCCCCCATTATTACCGCAGCGAGGAGGCAGCCCAGTCATGGAGCAGGATCCCCATAGTGCTAGGGGCTGTACCAAACAGAACAAAAGAGGGCCCTTGCCCTAAAAAGAGCTTACAAGCCACATAACTTACCAAACTCTTAGTGGTCACTGTTATTTCAGTACAAGTGAGGACTGGAAAGAAACGCGTAACAGCGACAGTCATTTAGTTTGGGTAGGAAACCCACGCCCCTCGCTAAGATCCTCCATGCTGTTATTTCAGCCAGGAACCAACCACTAAGAGTCACTCCTTGAAATATTTACACGGCTTTAAAACTGGCCAGTGTTTCTATTGTAACATATTACATAAAATTTAATATAAGGCTCCCTGGATTTATACTTCAAAATTTATGGCTTATTTTGTTGGAAGAAAACATCTGTTTGTCGGGATTTTTTTTTTTTTTTAAAGTTTGAGTTAAATATATAAAAACAAGAAAAAAAGAACTCACGCCACATGGAAAAACTGCACTCCTGAGCCTCCAGTCCCAGGAAGCATGGAAAAATCTTTGAGGCACAATGATCCCTTGTTCGACACCAAATGGTACCTACCCATTGTACTAAATAATTGACATTCACTATATAAAACTTTGCATTGGGTTTGATTGGCTCAAACTAAAAAAAAACCTGCTGTTTTGTTTGACATGTTTTTCAAACAAAATGGTTGAAATGTTTGGCCAAATCCTGCCGCCAGTTACACTAGTGGAGTTTATTGAATTTTCACAGAGCAGGTTTATTTATGCTATTCACTGAAATCACTCACTGAATCTTCTCAAAAAAGCAGTTGCACAATACATTAGTTTGATTCCAGTATCAAGTCACTAGAAAAAGGCTGATGAAATATTTAAGTGGCAAAACTCCCACTAAGTTCAACAGGAACTGGCTCAGGTTCTAAAGAATTTATTATAGCACTTTCATCCATAGATCTCAAAGCATTTCAACAAAAGGAGGTCAACTGTCATTTTACAGATCGGGAAAATGTGCCCAAGTAAACCACCCAGTAAACCAGTGACAGAGCTGGGACTAGAACCTAGACCTTCTGAATCCCAGGTCAATGCACTGTCCACTATGCCCCACTGCCTCTGATTACACAGGAAAGAGTAAATACGTACTGCCTAATGCATAGTACTTTTACTAGCTACGCCTACTTTAAACAGGAAGGAATAAATTGCTTCATGGAGGGGGGAGGGAGGAAAGAGACACAAGCTCAAGAATAAGAGAAACTCTAGATTTGTGAAGTCAGCTTAACCAACATTCCTTGTCTCTATGACAATCAGTGCGTGTCTGGGACGGTATGGGATGTCACTAAGAAACAGCCTGGTTTCATCTTTCAGCTCAGCTTCCTTGTAAATTCAAAGCATCAGGAGGGCTTTATCACTGCTTTGTCACAGTGGTGGCTCAGAGCCAAAGTTCAGACCCACACCTGAACTTTCCCAACGTTAAGCCATTTCCAGATCCATGTTTCCCCTCCATGGGATGTGAGTAACTCTTGTTAAAGTCAATGGCAGTTACTCATGTTCACCAGCAACACAATGACAGCCCCACAGTTTCATTCCAGCCTGTTACAGGGTCTAGGCTCAGAGCTTGTGGGTGTCTGAAACTGGGAGTGTACTTAGGGCTCATCTCAAACTTTTAAATGAGCAACTCAACAGATATTCATGAACCTGGAAAGCACATTCTACCCAATGCAGGCAGCAGGCATTCTTGCAGTTCTAAGTTCTTTCGGCCCGACATTCTCCACCCATCAAAATACCCAGTTCATTCTTGTCCCTGAGCTTGGCACACAGTTCAGGGGAGAGGGATGGAGCTTCATGAGACCTCTGTGCCCCCTTATCTTGGGCCAGCTAGGGACCATTTCAGCAAACTTAAGCTCAGCACTGCTGCTTATGGCCCTGAGGGGCCACTACAACAGCCAAGTCTCCATGCCCCACCATATCCTCAGCATTGGCCATACCAGCTTCATACTAGATGTACAGATCCGCTGGTTCATGCCCCCTTTATGCCAGTGGAGCTCTTAACACCATTGCTTTGGGACTCCTTATGAGAGTCAGTACCTGAACAGGAGTATACACAGCAAAATCAGGCCCTACGGGGGTGGCACTCAAAAGTGCTGGGCACCCCCAACTCTTATTGACTTCAACAGAATGTGTGGGTGCTCAGCACCTTTGAAAATTGTGCCAGAGGTTTGCAGACACCAAATACTCGTGCTCCTGGTGTCTGACTAATCCAGGGTTGCAAAAACAGGTTAAAAAGGGAATTGTAAATTAGGTCAAATGCTACTGAGAAGTGCGAATTATTTTACATACAGCAGATTGCACTAGAATGCCAGTTAATTCTCAGTTTATAGTTGTCAGATAGTTGCTAAAATTCCTGCTTTGCTTCAGCTGCCATATTAAAGTGCCAGATACTCAACGTTAATGAGACAGATGAAGGAGTGAGACTACGTTTGCTCTTTCTGTGATAAAAGAAACTTTGTGGCAGACATGAAGTTTCTTTAAATATTCAAAGCATTACGGATTTCTCAGATTAGATATAGTCTTACCTACAGTATATTGGAAACATACTTGGAAAAAAAGCCATTTTCAGTACTAAACTGAAATCTAATGCTTCGAGAAAACTAAAACCATGGGCTAAAGCTATCCCCCATCCTCTACTTGTTAAAGCCCTTAACTTCATTATTTTATTTAAACACAAGCAGGAAAACATTCAAAACTAAAATTGTTGGCCTGGATTTTGAAGTGACTAGTGATTTCATGTACTCAGTTTAAGACACCTTAAAGTACTCGCCCAGAGAGAAGACCTAGAGGCCTCTAATCTAGCACAGAGATGCAATGGCTGGAAGCTGAGCTCAGCACAATTCAATCTGGAAACAAGAAGCGTTGGTGGGTGGGGAAGATGGGTGTTCTGGTTTTTAAACAGTATGTGTAATTAACCAATGGAACAGATCACCAAGGGATGTGGTACAGTCTCCAAATCAGATCAGAGGTCTTTCTAAGATACATAGATGTTACTTACACACATCCTGCCCCTTCTACTCCAGGTTAGTGGCTTAATGCAGAGGTCACTGGATGAAATATGGCCAATGTTACACAGCTGGCCAAATTAGAGGATTATGATGGTATCTCAACCATATATCTACAAAGGCCCAATTTTCTGAAGGTGGGTGCTCAGCACTTTCTGAATAAAATATGTTTCAACTTGGGAACCAAAAAACTGACACAAACGAATAAAAACTAGCCACTTTCTAAAATCTTGACCCAAATTACTAATAAAGTTTTTTTAAATGTGTGTGTATTACAGATCAAATACTACTGAGCTAAAGAAAAAAAAAATCAAGACAAGAGACTCTCAAAGATATAAAGCAGCAAACAAGAGAAAAGACAGTTCCAGTTTTGTGGTGCCTCAGTAGCTACCAGGTGACAATCTGTTTCCTGAACAAGTCTGAAATATCTTGGGTAATCGTTATGACAGTAGGTGCCAAAAGGTGATGCGAATTCAATGATAGCCAGATGCTGCTGTCTTTCCAGGTTTCAAGTTCCTCACTTGCCAAACCAGGCTGTTGCTTGCCAAGTAGTATACTGGGAAAAAGCCATAACTGTAACTATGGCATTCTCCATTCACCTATGTGGGCTCCCCCCCAAAAAATTGTAATTCTCATTGAACTCAATGGCAAAACTCCAATCAACTTAAACAGAGCTGGATTAGCCACTTAATGGGAAAAAATATCAGACTGGAACTGGTCAACCATTTCTGAAGACTCCCCTCAGGATTCAATACATGGATTCTGTGGAAAAATTTAAAAAAAGGGAAAAAAGTCTTATGATATGAAAGCTATTACTGCTCCTCGGGAGTGCAAAGGACAAAATACAAACAGATTTACAAAAGGATTTTGCTGCTGTTCAGGAATCGGTTTTGAATAACCAATTTCCAAAGAAGAGGATGTTTGGATCAAAAACACAGATTTTTAAAATGAGCTCTTTGCAAATAACTGTTGAGGAGGGCACATGGCTGGAACTGGTCGAGAAAATATTTATGATTTTGGAGCAAATGGACTGTTTCTTTAAAACATTTTATTAATACATTTTAAATGGTAAATAGAAACAAACTAAAACAAGGAAGCAGAAACACAAAGACAGTGAATTCACATGTACAAAAACTCACACAGAGTTAAGGAAATAAGCAATCAGTTGAGAAAATCCCTGGAGTGTCCCTTGACATGATGTTATCAGTGATTACAGGAGATGAGAGCAGAAAAGAGAAGGCCCAGTCCTGCAAACAGATCAACATGCACTAGTCCTAACTCCCACAGACTCTAACAGAGCTAGGACACACAGTTTGCAGAATAGGACTCTCTTCTAAACAGCATGTGTTTAGATATTTGGATAAGAAATCCCTAGGACATGAGCTGCAAGATAATGTACTGAGCTATCTATCAGTGAAATGGTGATAATAGTCTCTTGGCTACTTGTCTGCTGTTCCAACAGTTGGTAGAATTCACTTTGGCGCAGCTGAGGCAATTTCAATGGAAGACCAAAGAGAGGCTGTGGGGGTACACAGAGACAAAAATGTACAGGAAGAACTTGGTGATACTTGGGGAAAAAAATGCAGGGAATTGATCCCCCTTTCTGTGGGCTTTTTTTTTTTTTTTTTAAACAGCACTCCGCAGTGATCAGTCAGACCTTGTCTATCCAAGAGTTCAAATTATGTTAACTCAAAGTGCACGTAAAACTCACTCTAGAATGATGAGAACTCTGGGCCACCACTGCCCTGTGCTATGGTGTGTTGAGGAGTGCAACATGGCTTAGAACAGCCTCCAGACATTCAATGGAGCAAAGAAATAGCATCTCAGTGGCATGGTCTCTTCTGGCCCAACAGGCCCCTTTGCACAAGAACCACACGGTCAGGGCCCAGAGGATGGGCACAGGATGACTGCGGCAGATGGCAGAGGAGGGGCAACAGTCACTCTCCATATCATGCTTTCCTATGCACCATTTGGGTTTCTGCTACTAACCTCTCTAGGCCTTCACCCTCCAGGGGCGGGGAATAATACGGTGCAAGCAAGGGAGGGAAGCCAATGTCCCAGCAATCTCCTTGGAAGAGTGCTCTGAAGAGTCATTCAGCTCCCCACTCTGAAGAAGACACACCCTTGTCTGTTTCAAATCCCAGTACACATTGGGCCACGAGCCATGCTATTGCACAGTCTATAAAACACTGCTGTAACAAGTGGTCTGGGAATCTTTTTGCTCTCACTTCATTTATTGTGAGAACAACCCTCCCTGCAGCATGCTCGGCTGTGTCTCCCCCCTATCCGATCAGGAGGGTGCTTCATTGGTATTAATGGTGAACGCTAATAGCACAGGCGTATTTGGACTGGATCATCATTGTGCACTTCCTGGAGAGGAACCCATCAATGCTGGGCCCTGAAATCGCTTTAGCATCTTGCTGGGAAGAACCACTAGGCTAACCTGGTTCAGAACCTAGCGCAGATCCAACCAGAGAAGACAACGGATGTTGCAAAGGTAGACAAGTCTGCTGAGGGTCAGAGGAAAGGGTAAGCCTGTCTCTTCCCAGCACCTCCTCCCCCCAACAGGATTTGTGCCACTATTTAAAAAACAAACCGACAAAACAAATAAAAGCCTTGTGCCCATCCTGCATTTGCAACTGTTAGAGAAGAAAAGATTCCAAGGACAAAGCAGCAACGAAGACTCACGATTGCTTCCAGTGTGGGCATTGAGCCAGAAAAGCAGAGCTTGGGGACAGGGACATTTCAGAATGTCTCCTCTTGAAGCAAAGATTTGTTTCTGAGACTGAAGCTGCTTAATGAGCGTTGGCATTTCAATGGTCCTTAGAATTTAAAGCCAACTGCTCTGCAGCAAGGGACATCTTCCAAGAGTTTCCCATAGTTACTTCACCGAGCAACTATCACTAGGGAAGATGACCTGCTGGGTGCCGACATCATTGGCAGTTTAACCTGAGATAGCACTGGCAACAATGGGGGGAGGGATGAGGGAAGGAAACACACACTTTTCACACCGGGATTCTCACCATTGCTAACACCAGGGCCCATCTGGAAGAGTGGGAGATAGCACATTTGAGGTGAATGTAGGAGACCAGAAAGCAGAGTTCACACCTCTGCTTTGTGATTTGGCTGGAGACATTTAGGGCTTGTCTACACTTCCGTTTTATAGCGCTCTACCTTGCTGGCTCAGGGGAGTGAAAAATCACCCCCCTGGGCGCAGCAAGCCAGAGTGTTTTAAAGCACTAGTGTAGACAGGCTCCTGGCGCTAATCCCCTCGTGAAGGTGGATTACCAGGAGCACTGAGAAAGCTCTCTCTCAGCTTTCCCCCACAACCACACAGACTTCAAAGCGTTCCCACGTCAGCGCTTTGAAGTTTCCAGTGTAGCCATGCCCTTACCCAGAAGCGATAACAACACAAGAATACAAAGAAACTTCCCAAAAGAATCACTGCCCTAGAAAAATGTAAACAAAAGGAGATTGCAAGCAGGGAGAAGACTGATCTAGGCAGGGCTTTGGAGTGGAGCCTGGAGCAGCTCCGGAGCAGTGGAGCTGCAGGTTTTTAGCTGGAGTGGAGCCGAAGCACAGCTCCAAAGCCCTGGATCTAGGAGTTAGGTGCTACTCCCTGGGGCTCGGCAGACCTGGGTTCAATTCCCTGTTCTGCTAGACCTGCTGTGTGATGTTGGGCACTTACTCTCTCTCTGGGCCTCAGACACACACCCCCACACACAGGTCTGAGAGCTAACCACATTTGCTTCTGGACCCATCTCCCTACTCCCAGGTGTCCAAGCCATCTGTAACTCCATAACACCTTCCACAAACTACTCTTCCATTGTCCAAACAACTAAGACACCATACAGATATGAGCACCCTTCCGCTAATACACATGGGAGGCCTAGCTTTCCAAAGGTGGTGTGCACCCACAATTCTGACTGATGTCAATGGGTGCCATTGTTAAGCAGATGCAAAGTCCCACTGGAGTCCCTGACCCTAATCTTGCAAAAACATATGCCTATGCTTAACTTTATACGCTGTAATTAGTATTACTGACGGCCATGAGATTGCTTGCAGTGCATAAACTGCATTAGCATTTGCTGGATCAGGGCCTTAAAATCTTTCATCTTTTCCGAACTTGTAGCCAGCCTACTAGACTATAATTAAATATAGTTTCTTTGGAGTGGCTGGTTAGATACTATTTGTTCTAGTTATTTTTTAATGCATGTTTTAAAATAAACATCGGCATGGGCCATCTCAGCCATAGAATGTTTTGATTCAACATTCCTTCAGCTTTTGTTTCCCCCCAAAAAAAATACTTTAAAAAAAAACCAACCACCACAAATTAGCAAAACTCACAGCCTGAAAGTCAAACATTTAACAAGGGGAATTTCACATGCTCCTCGTGTATAATGTGTTAACAATTAACCATTTCTCCTGCGTTCCCTCCCACCAACCCAATACCCAAACACCTGTAAAGCTATGGGAGAGAGGATTAGCTAAAAGGGGTTGCACATACCCAATGATCCACAATGGCCGAGATTGCAGCTCTTTGGAGATGCTCTCAGGCCCAACCAGGAGAGAAGACCTCAGGTCCAGTTCAGCAGCAGAGCCCAGAAACTGGGATGCTGGAGGACTGGCAAAGCCTAGCAGTACAGCTGGTTAACAGGCTGTGTCTTATACAGCAAGTTACATAACTGGACACTGCCTTAAGCTTTGCACCTAGGGAACCTTAACTCTAAACCAAAGATTCTCCCCACTCTTCTCCACTTGAGTAGGGGTTTACTCTACAAGCAGTCCCACTGAAATCAACTGAGGGTTCCACAACACACAGACTTGAATCCAGTTTAACAGGTGCAAATTTCCATTGGGGCACTATTATTGTGGTTTAAGAAATGCTTATTTTGGTTTAGCTGATCCCTGTTCCTAATGGACTTAATTAAACCAACACACGAATGCCCCTCTGCAGCTTTTTGCATCAGTTTAACTACATCAGTTCTATACATCACCTTACATTGAACTGGTGCAAGTCTGTGTGTAGACGAGCTCTGAGACTACCTAATGAGATGGCCCTGGAAGAATCTGATCCTTAGGCCCCCACTCAGCAACACACTTCAGCCTATGCTTAGGTCACACTGATTTCAATGGGATTTAAGCCTGTGCTGAAGTACAATCCTAAATTTAAGTACCTGCTTAATGCCTTGCTGAACTGGGATCTTAGAGAGGCATTTCACAGCCAGCTCTGGCTCTATAGTAGCTAGTATAAATTATAGTAGTTCGGTTATTAAACTTCAACTTTTGGTTTTATTTTCTTTAGCAGTGTAACTTCCCCTTCTACAGCAACACTGCTAAGGAACCTTATACATGTACTCCGCTGCATGGAATATACAGTTTATTAGCCGGTTAGATCCATAATTAAGTAATAAATGCTAACAGAAACAGGGTGATCCAGGTCACATCTTGAACACAGACACCATTTTCACATTATGAAAGCAGCCACATGTTAAATCTTCAGCTCCATGTGCAACATCTGTTTTACTGGTACAGCACAGGAAAAAGTCAATCAAGTTCCTCTCCCTTCCCCCTCTGACAATGTATGAAAGCGCATTCATCTGGTCACCATTTCACTTCTCCCACATTTCTGTGAGTTAGACATAATAAAAGCATTTTTGTAAGATCACTTCTAATGCTTTTATACTTCCCAACACGTATGAAAACCTTTGTGGGAACCAGAGAGCAAAACAAAGGGGTATACATCAAAACTCACAAAAGCTACAAGTTTGTCCTAAGAAATAATTTTAATTTATAGTTCTTCAACTCAGTGATTATCCATCAGCAAAATGTCAAAACAAACAAAACCCCCTAAAAGAAAATCTGAAATCCTGGGTGTTTTTCCCTCCCTAATTAATCCTAGACACAATCTACAGTTGCACTTAAATCCAGCAGCTGTCCATTTTCTGACTGTGGGAAATTGCTTGGGAGAAGCTATAGCTGCCAAATGACCACACTGAGTCACTATTACCATTTATTCTTTAGGGAATAGCTAAGGAGGAAGCAAAGGGTGCATTTCATGCCGTGTTAACCCAGATTTCACATTCATTACACTTCTCTCTCACAACACCTCTGTTTTCCAATACAAGTCTCCCTTTCTCAGGTCACGCAACACGGAATACTTTATCCAGAGAATAAACTATTTGCCCAACTCTTGTATGAAGCAAGAGGAAGACTAAGGCGTCTCCACTAGATGCTCAAGTTACCACCACTGCTGCTAGGACACAGAATGTTTGAAAACCTCCCCAAGTATGTCAAGGAGTCGCCACCCCTGCTGGAAGCCCAACGCAGGAGCTAAATCTGTGTCCTAGGCGGGGAAAGCATCATCCACACACCT
Organism: Chelonoidis abingdonii; assembly: GCF_003597395.2. Taxonomy (NCBI): domain Eukaryota; kingdom Metazoa; phylum Chordata; order Testudines; family Testudinidae; genus Chelonoidis; species Chelonoidis abingdonii. The sequence goes on along the minus strand of NC_133773.1, from coordinate 14,835,504 downwards.
ATTTACCTGTCACGGTTCATATTCTCCTAGGACCGGGAGCCTTAGGTACTGACCAGGCCCCCGCGGTGCTCGGGGCTGTATAAATACAGACCAGTCGCGGGCAAGGAGGGCTCCAGGCGAAGCCGGATCGCACCTCGGGTTTGCACAGGACTGCACGTCCCCCGGGTTGACACATCGAGGGCAGCGGGCGGCCGGGCGGACTCCCCTCCAGAGAGCCCAAACTTTCACCGGCCACCCAGCTCCTCCGGCAGGCGGGCAGCGGATGCTCGGAGCCGAGCGCCTGGTTCCGTCCCCGGGGGCGGCGGCTGCCCGGCAGGACACCCACCTACCCACCGCCCGGCCCCCGCGCAGCCCGCACTCACCGCGGGTCTCCCCACCGCCACGGCCATCCCGGCGCTGCGCCGCCCCTGCCCGCCCGGCACCAGCTGCTGCTGCTGCTCCA